>NC_086372.1:5402326-5748691 GCF_036324505.1 Eleginops maclovinus
AGCTTTGGGACGAGCCGTCGGCCTGTTTCATCTGCGACTGTTTTTCCGGAGCTTTTATCAAGTGTTTGTGTGGAAACAGGCCAGGCTGGTTTCACCTTGTAGATTTGGAGGAAGAATAAAGAAAAAGTCCTTTATCTGCTGAATGGGTATTTGTGCTCAACTTGACTTTAAAGAGGCCCTATTCTGCTTTTTGGATTTTTCCTTTCTTGTAGTGTGTTGTTTTGTGCATGTAAAGGGTCTGCAGAGGCTAAAATCCCTTTGTTCCCTCTCGATGTTGTCTTTCAAATATTTCCAGTATGCACATGAGAAAACTGGTACCAAAGAACCTTTTGGTCCCTTAAAATTGACAGGAAAATCTTTTACCTAAGGGCAATAAATCATGACTAAACTGAAACTTTTAAATTTACATTTAAAAGTATGATACTGTAACTCAAATGTTAATACTTCATTAGAAAACACAGATTTTTAAAAATTGTTTTAGTTTAAATGCTTTGACTCCTCTTGTATCTACAGACCATGGCCTCTTATAACATCACCTCTCCTCCATTATTGTCCAGATTTTATTAAATTTTCCCCCCTTTTTGCGTCAGGTGAAGCACAGAGGGTTAACCTGCTTGTAGTAGGAGAAGCCTGTCCTGTTTTTTCTTTAACCTTTCTCAACATCTGCCAGCCGCTTGTCGTCTGTTACCTGAGGAACAACGAGGAGGAGTGGAATAAATTAGAGGTAAATAGGCCTCTTGTTTAATGGATGAGAAGATGTGTGGGCGGTGGGTGAGGAGACACATTCAGGAGCCTTGTTAGAAAGAAAGTGTATGAGATTATAAAAGCAGGATGTGTGTGTGCATGTGTACGCCCTGTTTATAATTCTTTTCATCGATCTCACACACTCTCATTAGCAGGGGGATCGATGGAGGAGGGCAAGGGGAACAATTAGTGTCAGTGTTGCTGCCTGTTTGTGTGTGTGTGTTCAGGGACTGCTTTAAGTTATTAGAGCCTCTGCAGGTGTTTTACTCCGTTTTTCAATATAATTAGACCGTGTTGCAGGTTGAATGTGTGTATATAGAGCAAACTTGCCTGCAAGGACACTAAAACCTGCTGAAATGGAAAGCAGTAGCCTTTATTTTAAACTAGAAACAGGTAAATATAAGAGAATAAATATTATGATCATCATTAGCATATTTTGTAATAATTCATCTTAATTATAACATGTTCATCTTGTTTTAAATTAAATTAAAGTGTGTTTTATCTTACATGTATTTTTTCCTTTTAGATTTTTTTATATTCCTCCTTTTATATTCAATTTTTTATATTTTTTCCTATATTTTAAAACACTTTTTGCTGCATTTTCTGTCTGAAAATTGCTGTAAAAATAAAGTTATAAATCATCTAACAGGAATCTGCCAATCAAGCCGGATCTGACCCCGCCCACACAGTCCAATGCGGAAGTAAATCATCCACAACAGGTGAACAACTCCTCCGTTTGTGTGTGTGTGTGTTTTGGGGGCTTTTAAGCTACATTAAAGTCAAGTTAACAGTAATTACACAGAAGAGTGTATTTACAGTCTGTATCCTGCACTATGAGTCACCCTCTATCTTTAGACCGTCGATTTGTACAAGAACAGTCTCCAAACACCAAAGAAAAACTTCAGAGGAGGACAGACAGGTGCTGTATGAACACAGACTTCACATCAATGTTGTTTTCACGTCCCCCAAATCTCCTAGCTCAATTTTATCATTTAAAAGTCTGACTCTAATGCAAAAACTCAAAAATGTGATGCAAAAATGGTTTAGTTTACTGTGATTGACGATGAGCGTATCCTGTTATGCAACACATTGCTGCCATCTAGCGGCAGTAACTTGCAATTACACCAAGCAAACATTTCTTTAAATTACATAATTACAACCATTTTTTATTTTGTCAAATGTTCTACTATTGCAATATTTGTATCCTCATCAGTGTATTTGACGTAGGACAAGGTTATTTTTCTCACAACTAAATAGTCTTTAAATTACCAATGACAGATAAAGTCCCTGATAAAATGCATTGACCTGTGAAAGCCTAAAGGATCTGTGAGTCGAACAATGTTCTTTCTTAAAGAAAGAGTAATTAAATAAAATAGATTAGAGTTGAGTATTATATTATGATACGAAATTAATATAAATACACTTATTACAAATATAGTTGAAAAAGTTTTGAAATAATACGTTTTGTCCTTTCACTTCTCATGCAAACATGGGGTCCTTACTGGTTCTTTGTCATACACACTTTTTTAATGGTTTATTATTATAAAAATACACAGCATTACCAGGCTGCAGTTTATATATTTCACCACGAAGTGTCAGACTTTAGCAGCTCATGCAGCTCAGTCAGTGCGCAGAGGAAACACTAAAACCGAAAACAGGAATGAATGATTTCCAAAATAAAACCCTCTCCAAGATGCTTTAGGCGGGTTTGCATCAGAACAGGAGAGGCTTTTATTTTTTAGGCACCATTGCTTAACCAGAGTCTTATTTTGTAGTCTTCTACCTCAGCTTGACGCATCTTTTCATGGCAACATTTAGAGGCTGATCCACGCGTCACACACCATCACTCGTGTTTGTCTGTGTGTGTTACTACATGAGGACAGCTGCTACGCACTTGGAGACACGATGTGACATTTGGCCACGCGTAATTTAGCGCATTTGGAGAGCTGTGCGCACTGTGAATGCACGGCTTTGCATGCGATGTTGTGATTGTCTGTGCGCCTGTTGGACTGAGTCCAAGGATGCTGCGGCTTATTTGGCTGCCGGAGTGCCACCGCGCAACACGGGGCTGCACCCTCCACATGTGCTGAGCAGGAGAAGCGCGGGTCAGGCGCGTTGTCACACCTTGTGATCTGATCGCACTATGGATCACTCCCGGGACATTTGAGCATCTCCTGCGTGTCCTTCCCAGGCTGCACCATGGGGAACAGCTTCACTAACCTGGGTGCCTTCCAGTCTTTGCACATAGTCATGCTCGGCTTGGACTCTGCGGGGAAAACCACCGTGCTGTACCGGCTCAAATTCAACGAGTTTGTCAACACGGTGCCCACCATCGGCTTCAACACAGAGAAGATCAGGCTGGGAGGTGCAGGGGCCTCTCGGGGCATCAGCTGCCACTTTTGGGACGTTGGGGGCCAGGAGAAGCTGCGGCCCCTGTGGAAGCCGTACAGCCGCTGCACGGACGGCATCGTGTACGTGGTGGACTCAGTGGACGCAGAGCGGCTGGAGGAGGCCCGCACCGAACTGCACAAGATCACGCGTTTCGCAGAGAACCAGGGCACCCCGCTGCTGGTCATCGCCAACAAGCAGGACCTGCCCCGGGCTCTGGATGTGGGGGAGATCGAGAGGCAGCTGGCCCTCTCAGAGCTCCCCCCCTCTACCCCCTACCACGTCCAGCCGTCCTGCGCCATCATCGGTGAGGGGCTGGAGGAGGGCATGGATAAACTGTACGAGATGATCGTGAAGAGGAGGAAGTCTCTGAAGCAGAAGAAGAAGAGGCAGTGATGGCGTAGAAATATATAGAACTTTACATTAGTATAAATACAGCTCTGGTTAAAATTAAGGGACCACTGGTTTTGCTATTAGGAAGGTGTTTTGAGTCAAATTAAAACATGTGTTTATTCTCTCAACAAATGACAACATTTCTCCCAAATTCTCCTTTTTGCTTTAAGGTCTAGTAAAAGTTTTTCAATTTTATTTTTCACTTTCTTACTTTAGCTTTTTATATTTATATAAATATTTACATATTTTTGATTATTTTATTGCTAATATTTTCTATAAATCTATATATTATTATATTATATTTTGTGGGAAAATGTTTTACGATTTATTTTAAAAATGTTACAATTTAGTAAAAAAAGTTTTGCATAATTGCATTGATTTATTTATGCAAATAATATCTTTAAATGACAATATTTTTGGGAAATGTGGGAGAAATGTCAATAGTTTAGAGAATAAAACCAAAATGTTAATTTACCTCGACCTTAAACCTAAAAAAAGGAACACAGTGGTTTCTTAATCTTTACCACAGCGATACATATAGCAGATATATAGAAAAAAAACACCATGAAGCATAAATATCATCATAGTCTCCATATATGACAGAAATATATTGATAGTGATGCTAAAACACATTGTCACTCTAATCTCAATAGGATATATGATTGTATATGAATGTTATAGAGGGACATAAAGAAAGAGAGCTGTCTAAACTCCATTTACCAACAATTGAATTGACAGAAAACAACCAAATCAGATATGAATGACAAAAACACAGACAATATAATCTTCTTGCCTTGAACAGTGTTAACCTGTAAACCTGTCTGACAGTGTCTCTATTGAGTCCCTGATGTAGAAATATACAAATAAGAGTTTTATTAGGGATACTTTATAGATAATATAACAAGACTGTTGTTAATGTGATGCTGAGAGATGGTGTTGCACCAAAGATGATTCCCAGAGCAGGCAAACCTCTTCCATCCATCCTCCATTTTTATTTGTTTCTGTGTGATTTTGACTGTTTCTCTCAGTCCATGACAAGCTTTTTATACTTTACATGAGCATTTAACTCTTTGCAAGACAATTTCTTCCAAGAAAAGTAACAACTAGTTGCATAATCTGAATTTGCTGCAGCATCAATTAATGCAAACTAATCTCCAGCTGCAGTTTGCTGCCAAATACTTGCACAGAGCGCATCCAGCAGCCATGAACAAAGCTTGATTTGTTGCAAACGTACATACAGGGTTATGAAAACCCAGATTAACGTAGCTATTTTTGCAGCATATGCTCATTGTAGGGTGACCGAAATGTGCAAACAGCCCAAAACATTCCATTAGGAGAAACGCACTGCAGCTTCAGAAGAGATGCAAATACAAAAAAGTGCCAAAACACATGAAAATGAAGACACCAACTTGACGAAACGTGCGCAGTGTTTACTGAGAGCGCTGCATAAACAAAAAGCTGCAAGAAGCTCAGAACCCTGGGGACACTAAAAAGGGATGCACACAGCTGGGACCGGAGAGCGTGTCGACTTTTGAGGATTATAGTATATTTAGCTACAGGTTAGCTACATTATCTAGCTAGCTACCAGCAGATTGGCAATAATATCTGAAGGAATCACATTGTTCAAATCAAACAGTAAAACATTTTAACAACAACACACAGCTTTAGGATCTCAGAACGTCACCGAGCGCTCCGGTCCCAGCTGCACTTCTGAGTGCAGGTGTTTCTTTTTTTGTGTTTTAGCACTTTTGTGTATTTATATCTGCATCGTTTCTGAAACTGCAGCATGTTCCTCCTAATGGAAATGGTTTGGGCTGTTGGCACACGTTTGCACCTGTCGGCCACCGTACATGTGAGCCAAATATGCAGGTGTAAAGACCAGTGCCATGGCTGGAAAGTGTCTTTTCATTCTTGTTTAAATAACCATTTTATCTCATAATAAGCCTCCAAACAAATGGACTTCAAATGCAAACTATGATTGTGCATTGTTAGCGTTTCACAAGGGGGAAATCACAGTGTAGTCGTGATTGTATGCGTCAGAAAGGGCAAAGTGTCTTCCTGTCACGATGAAACAAACAACAGGCTGGAACCTGTTCTGCTTCTCCCAAAACATGACTTCTCTTATTGAATGATATTTAATCATAAAGTGGTCTTCCAGTTGAGTTATAAAATAGTTATAAAGTTAAATGAGTACCTGTAATTCAGTCCACAACCCCGATAATGTAGCAGCTCGCAGAAAAGATAAAGAAAATTCACAGAAAATATGTCTTGTCTTACTGACAGGACTGTTGATTTCTCAGATGGAGTGATTTCTAATGCCGTGTTCACGTCAGAATAAAAAAAGGAAATGCTGCAGCTTCATTTTCACAAGATGATATGGATTTTAAATGATAAACTGCAGCATGTTTTCAGGTTGATTTGGTCATTTAATCTTTAAGAATGCTGAAAAAATGCCCTCTTATAATAACCACAAGGGGCAAGATATTTATTTCTTTTGAATATTATATTCCCAACATGGATCCGACGTGAACGTAGCATCTCTGAAGTAATCGGGCTGTTTTGAACATTGCATGACACACAATGTAAGTTATACAGTACAGTGTTACAGCCAATATACAGCAAGACCAAACAATGTGCCAAAAATGGGAAAAAAGTAAAGATATTTTTGGGATTAAAGTCTTTGTAATTTAACGTGTGTGTGTGTGTGTGTGTGTACTTTGTTTCTGAAGCTTCAGGGTGGGAGTTCCCAGCAGATAAGTGCCAGTTGTGTCTCTTGTTGTAAGTTGTCATTAAACAGGATTCACTTTATTACAATATAAAGTAAATTCTTCATATGACCCACTTTAGCAGCATGCTGGAACTTGTTTTTCATTATTATTCATCCCGGGGGAAATGGGGCTTTGCTCTATTTCTATTCAACTAAAACCAAAACGTTTAATAAAAATAGGAAGTAGAAAAAGTGAAAATATGCAACAAAAAACATGGAAATAAATTATGCAAGGAAACTAGATGTTCATGTTGTAAAAGAATCTGCCTTCAAACTATTTCCAGGAACCTGAAGAACATGTTTTCAGTCTCGAGACGAATTGACCTTCCCTCCCGTTTCTGCAGTGTCTAGTGCGTGACTTCTTAACCTCTTATTATTATGGTCTGTGAGACTGTAAGCCGCTGTCATGTCAAAGTGTAACCACTGACATGTGAAACTACTGTTATTTACTGGAAATTGCACCGTGTACTTTGTGTTCCTAGAATAAGACGTTTTATCTCTCCTCAGGGATTTAGGAGTCTGGAAGTAAAGGAGACATGTTTACTGTTTTTATCTGAATATAAGACGTATTTAAATCTCAGGAGCTGTGTTTGTGGACAAAACATCACTGGTTTAATCTAAAAAATCTGCTTTGATCGCTTACATTAGGACTTGCATGCAGCCTTATTGGTGGTCCAAGGTCAAAGCATTGTCTTACATTCACAGATTTCACATTTACACACAGGTTTTCCACCTTTTCACACAAATAACCTGTCAAATGTCTCCATTGAATTGCTATTTGACTAGCAAGCGAGACAAATCCATTTTTTTCCCTAAGCTTTTCTCGATCTTGATAAAGTTTAATCTCTGCCTTGCTTCTGTTTCGATGATTTGTCCCATAACACTGTCCTAAAAATAGCCACTGTTGCATATACATATGGAGAGAAAATCCCTGTATTCTGCACACAGTCAAAGCATTACAGACTCTACCCGTTTGTTTCAAGTGGTTTAATAGACAATTTGGAAATGAACTCTGCGTATTAAAATGCAAATTGTGCTGCAGATTGATCCAGTTAGTTTTGCATTTGAATTCATTCACACACACACACACACACACACACACACACACACACACACACACACACACACACACACACACACACACACACACACACACACACACACACACACACACAGTTCAGGCAGAGGATAATCCTGCTGAGTTTTCGGGGTGAACCCAGGGTCAGTGCTGACGTCACGCCACATTTAAAACACGTTCATTATCATTTTAATTGCAGGCTGAGAGGAGAGAGGGAGACTGAACGCTTCAAACTGAAAAATATCACTTATTTTTTTAAGCCAATTCAAGTCTATAAGAGTCTGTAGAGAAGAATAGATGTGTTCAGCTCAACATTTTGTAGCATTTCAACATTATTTTACGTTTCTTACAAAGCTCATTTAAAGTATATGGCAACCCAAAAGGGGACAAACTAAAAAATAGATAATTAAATAAATATAATTGTATATATTCTTCTAGAAAAACACATTTTTTAAAGTATCTAAATGTTTGAAAAAATATAACAAAACAAAAAATGAATGTTTAATATATAAATGTGAACAAAAAACTTTTGTCTTTTGGAAGTCAAGTTTAAAGGAACTGAAATCTCAAATAAGTCCAATCTAAATCCTTTTTAAGAAAGAAGATTTATCACTTTAATGACGGCTGTTAGGAGGAGCATGTCATTACCATGTTTAATTACACGGCACACCTCTGTAACCAAGAGGGCGGGACCCTCTCCCAAAGCAAGCTGGGAGTTGACAGAAATAACCCCCAGACTGTGTCATTGTGTTACATTATTTTAAGTTAATCTGTCTGGAGAGGATACCATCTCTCAAACTGATGTATGGCTATTTTATTGAAACTGTATTATAAACCAAGAAGGGCTTTATCATGATTGCTTAAACAAATATTGGTGTTGAGTTGAAAAACTGTAGAAATATCTTAATAGCTGCAAAATATCCAGAAAGAAAGTAATGCTAGAGGGGTAAAAGTCACATATCTGATCATATCTGCAGCAGGAAATAACAGGAGGAGGAGCAGGAGGTTAATTCCTGTTAACTGATGACAGATAATAATCAACTAAATCCCATCCCAGAATATGGGACAGAAATGGAAAAGCAAACCCCCACGAGCGCACAAATAAACAGAAATGTACATGAGCAGTTTGTTTTTACTGTACTCAATGTACACATTGAAAGTGAAGAAAGTGAAGAAAGCATCTGTGCATATAAAACATTTATAAAGAAAAGTGTTTATGACAAGGATCAACTGATTTAGTACTCAGTGACCTCACAGAAATCTAACCGGATATAATGATGAGGTGAAGACTTCCTGGAAGCTGCACAGTTTGTATTGTACATAAAGTGAGAGTCAAGCATTCATTAGTGACACAACATATTAATATAATATACAATCTATTTATTATATTTCTATTTGCAGTAAACTGACTGCTGATACTTTAGCGCCCTCTTGTGGGCACACTTAAGTCCTGCACCCTGTGTGACCATAAACTGCTTTACGTTGTTTCGCCTTAAAAATATAATATTATTATATGATAACAATGCATTATATTAACTCTGCAATAACATAACACATAAGGATGTTGTTTTTGTTGAAACACCTGTTCTGATTATGATAAATTGCACACTTTAATATGTACATTCTGGATTATATGTTACTATCAACTGAAAAAGGAACATACAAATATACTTTTTCTTGTTGTTTTTTGTTTTATACTCCACTTTCTGCATGTCAAAGCTCACCCACTTTATTAATATACGTCCTTAAGTCAGTATTTTTTATGTCTGATACAGATTTTCTCTCTAGGGTAGGGGAGAGATAAGATAGAAACTGTAATTTGATAATAACTGAGTCTTAAGAGCAATTCTTTTGGTATTTGTTTCTCATAAAACACAACTACATAACCTCAAAACCTGACACAGATTGATCGTTACATGCCGAGCACAATGCAGGTTAATTATTAAATGAAATTAAATGAATTACATAACATGCTGCAGAGGAAGGGGCCTCTACAGCAATGATTACACTTTTAAAATGCTCCAAAACCCTAGAATAACAGCGAATGTAATTATATATTTCCAGAGTGAATAATAATAACGTTTTCCAGTTATATTGTTGCCAATTTAGTGTCTGAAAAAGTATGTCAATTGTGTTTAAGGTTGCAGGTCCTTTGAGGTCAGAGGTGGGCGTTTGTTGATCAAGTCAGAGAGCAGCGGCAGTCCAGTTAGAAACCGGAAGTTAACTGAGAATGAATCCAAAATAAAAGCATCAGGTTTTCACTTATAACGCTCATCCAAAAGATACAATTATTTCACAAAATCGCATTCAACACATCAAATACAGTTTGAAAGTACATTGAAATAGTCACATCTTAAAATACCAGTGTTATACTTTGACCAAATTAACGTATTTTCCGTTTTGTTTTATTTTGAAAGTCCAGTTAGGCAAAAGTTGTGTTTTATTCAGACTGACTTTATTTTTATAGTGTTGACAACGTCGTCTCTTTCACTTTGAAGATGTCTGCAGGTGAAGGAGATATGTTGTGCTTTTTTATCAACGGAAAAAAGGTACGTTTTAGCATTTCATAATAATAAGTCTGAGCTGTTAGCCAGTCGTTTTTTCAGCTGAAGTCTGTCAGAAATGCTGCACAGTTTTCACAAACGTCAAAAGTTGTATTTTCGTCTCATAAAACAGTGTGAGGGGTATGGAAAATAGAAAATAGACATTTAAATTAAAAATAAAAGTCGTTTTTTAAGTCATAAACTCGTGTTGCACTGCAAACGGTGATGGAAAATTACAGCAACAAAAACAGCCATAACATTAGATTGCATTATATTACATGAGATTAGATTAGATGAAATGTATTGATCTCAGATTGGGAAATTATATTGTTATAAGCAGCAGAATTTTGCAAAAGGCATTGCACACGACTTTTGTCTCAACTGGATTCTGTTTTCTGGCACTGTGGGATTTGGTTTTCAACTATTGAATGCATGTGTGATTTCTTTCTTCATATGCAAATTGAGTTTATTAAGATAAGTATTGCTTCTTTTGTTGAACAGGTAACAGAGAAGCATGCCGACCCTGAGACCATGCTGCTGTCCTTCCTCAGGGAGAAGTGTATCCTTCAGACCAGCTTTAAATCCACTATAACACTTTTTATTTTGGGGACTACACACACATACACAAACACAAATACAAACTATAACCCTGTTGTGCAATACACAGGATTCTGTAATACATTTTACAATGCATGGGTAGTTATTTGATTTGAGTCTATTAGTGTGCTTGCATCTTGGTTATTTCCCTTGACGGTGCCTGCAGTGAGGTTAACGGGAACAAAGTCTGGCTGCGGGGGTGGTGGCTGCGGGGCGTGCACTGTCATGGTGTCCCGCTACCAACCCGCCACCAAAACCATCATGTATCCTTTCTGATAACAAAGGAGGACCATGGGGGTGTATTCAAAGGTTTTCTGCAGAAGAGTCAGTTTCCCTTCACCCTACTTTCAGGCATTTCTCAGCGAACGCCTGCCTGCTGCCGCTCTGCACGCTGCAGGGGGCTGCCGTCACCACGGTGGAGGGAATCGGCAGCACCAAGAGCCGCATCCACCCAGTGCAGGTCAGTGAGGGACGCCTTGCTCATGTCCGCCTCAACATTAAGTGCAGAGGGAGAAGAGAGGGATCATTTGTATCTAAAATCTGAATAATGTCACATCTCTTTTTGACTTTCTATGGCTGCTTGGATTTCTTCACTTGTGTTCTTGGTCCTTTTTCCCTCTGTTTATCATTTAAAGCCATCTTTAAGAAGAATGTCATTTCTGCTGATGCACTCTGAACCGAACTAACTTTGTGAAACAATACCACGCAATAAAAGTGTATCATAAACTCAAGTCAGTCAACCTCTCCTCAGAATGCACTATTGCACAAGCAGCAGGAAGTTGCCATGAAGATAGTGTATGTTTGCAGAACTGTTTCCTCCATTTCCCAAATTTTAATAACACACATGCACGTTACACCACAGTAAATGCCTCTAGATGTACAGCCCCAAACACACTTCACTTTTAATGCAAAACACACTTTCGTCAAGGAAGAAATGTATGTCTTTTTTTTATTAATGCTGTGTTTTTTTTAGGAGCGCATAGCGAAGGCTCACGGCTCTCAGTGCGGTTTCTGCACTCCGGGGATGGTGATGTCGATGTACACGCTGCTGAGGAACAAACCTCAGCCCAGCATGGAGGACATCACACAGCACCTTGCCGGTCTGTCGATGTTTTTTATTACTAAATATAATTCATCTACTCTAAAGTCTAGAGAGCCTGGGTTCTAGTTTCAGACAGATGGTGTGAAGAGGGGCTCTGAGCCCAGGCAGTATGAGAAAAATAAAGAGCTTTTTGAAGATTAAAGCATGTAAACATGTCACAGTAGAGACACTAAATACAAATATGAACCTGGAAATGAGCACTGTTTTAAAATACAACACACAACAATGATTACATGTTAAAAGCACTGTGAATTTTTATCTGTGATTTGGCAAACGGTTGCCAGCATGCATTTGTTGAGAAACACCAAAATAATGATAAAATGTGCACGTTTCAAGGTTGGAAGTACTACTGTTTTTATAGTGAGTTTTCTGAAGTCACTTAAATATTTCTACATGTTTTCTTTAGTGCCTTGTTCATATTCCACAAACAAGTGTCTTTAATCTGACATGCAGCGTCTTTGTGTGTTTTTGTTCTTCCAGGAAATCTGTGTCGCTGTACTGGATACCGGCCCATTATCGACGGCTGCAGGACTTTCTGCCCGGTACAAAGCTCATCTCTACGGCAAAAATAAATGACATAATTCAGTTCATGCGCGACTGCAATGTAATGTGTGATGGCAAAAACAACAACAACAAAAAACAACTGGTGCAGTAAACTCGGGTGAATCATTTTGATGCATTTTAGTGATAGGTTTTTGCTTTTACCAACAGGAAGCAAACTGCTGTCAAGCTAATGGAGCCGGAGACTGTTGCCTCAATGGAGAGGAAAACACTGAGGATGCAGAACGTGTGAGTTAAAGTTATTTTAATTTACATTTTCTTTTGGTTTTATTTCATTGGATTTATTTTAGTTAAATGCAAATACTTTTTTATTATTTTATTATATTTTATATTGTTTATTATTGCATTTTCAGAAACGTTCGAAACAGAACATGCACAACAAAATAAACTCAAAATAAACTAAATTAAAACGTGCTTTTATTATGCCATTTATTTTTCTCTGGGTGAGAATTCTTCTTTTACTTCCCACACCATTCCTATAATCGTGCCATGGTGTCCCATGTATCCCATTAAATGCTTGCTCTTCCTCCTCTCTCATTGTTCTGCAGGAAAAGCCACAGTTGTTTAACAAGGACGAGTTTCTTCCTCTGGACCCGACGCAGGAGCTCATCTTTCCTCCTGAACTGATCGTAAGTCACAAGATGTTTTTCACGCTACGAGAAGTCAACATTTAACCTCCTGCTTGCAGTGTTTACTTACAGAGGGTCATTCCAGTTTGTGTTCATCATGTCTTTGCCATTAATCTGCAGCATTAAAATGCCACTTTCTCCACAGCTGATGTCAGAGACGGCGAGCCCTCAGAGCCTCACCTTCCAGGGGGAGAGGATGCGCTGGGTGTCCCCCTCCTCCCTGCAGGAGCTGCTGCAGCTGAAGACCAGGAACCCTGCAGCTCCTCTGGTGATGGGGAACACAAACATAGGTGAGATTTAATTTGAAGTTGATCAGACTTTCTTCACATTTTTGTGTTTTTCACACAAACTGTGGTTCTATTTTAGTAAGCAACAAAGTGAAAATACTTCAGGTAAAAATATATATTCAGATTATAAACTTCTGATATTCTATTCTACATTATTGTCCCAAGTTTACCTATACTCTGTTTTTTGTTGAAGGTCCGGATATAAAGTTTAAAGGCGTCGTGCACCCGCTGATCATCTCTCCAACCAGAGTGAAGGAGCTGTTTGAGGTCACTCAGACTCCACTCGGTGGGTAAAACACGTTTATAATTACTTTTGAAAGTAAATATCGTTTAGATTATAATCCTGCCTGCCAGTGCAGAATATATAGGTACAATAGGTTGTTTGTTTCTGAACCCCCATGCATCTTTTCAGGTGTTTGGGTGGGGGCGGGATGCAGCCTCTCTGAGCTTCAGTCTCTCCTGGAGAAGCTGCTTCTTCAGAGTCCGCAGGAGAAAACTGAGCTGTTCAGAGCTCTGATCCGACAGCTGGGGAACCTGGGGAGCCAGCAGATCCGTAACGTTGCTGTAAAAACACTTTACTCATTTGTTATGTAGTATCAGAGAAATATCAGTCCTTCCATTTAGAGGAACTTTTTTTTCAGTTTTTGTTTCCGTTTCATTATGCAAACATATTAGAGTCGGAGGATGAAACCCTCTTTATTGTCACATACATGCACACAGCAGAGCACACACAGTGAAATTTGACCTCTGCATTTAACCCATCCTAGTACGAGGAGCAGTGGGCAGCTACCGTGCAGCGCCCGGGGAGCAATGGGGAGGGGGGATTGGAGGTGTCCGGTGCCTTGCTCAAGGGCACCACAGCAGGGCCTAGGAGGTGAACTGGGACCTCTCCAAGTAGCAGTCCACTTTCCATATTTCAAGTCTGTTTGGGGACTTGAACCGGCAACCCTACGATTCCCAGTCTAAGCCCCTACTGACTGAGCCACTGCTGGACAATATTCACACTTTTGTCAATTATCTTCCATTCAGGTTTATCTACAAAGCCAGTACAAAGAAAGAAAACATGAAGGAGATCTATAGAAATGGAAATAACTGAAGAGGTTTTCTTTTTAATTTTGAACGTTTAGTCTCTTGGAGGCAACATCATGAGCGCGTATCCAAACTCAGACCTGAACCCTGTCTTAGCTGCTGGGAACTGCAGAGTGAGCGTCATTTCTAACGGTGAGTAGATTTCTGTTGTGCGCAGTTTAAACTGTCTAAAAATGAAGATTCATATCAGACACTTTTACTCCTTTTGACCAGGAGGAAGACGAGAGGTTCCTCTGGATCAAAACTTCTTTGTGAGCTTCGGTAAAACCATCCTGAAGCCAGAGGAGATTCTTCTTTCTGTCTTTATTCCCTTCTCCAGGAAGGTAGGCATATATTTTCTTAAAGAGCTCCTCAAAAATATTGCTCTCAAGCTTTAATTTTGTGTGCTCAAATACACAATGCATGGGTTCCCTTTGTTTGTAACCGCTGATTAAAAGGTTAAATATCTCCTCTGTGTGTTCCTGCAGGGGGAGTTTGTCCGAGCTTTCCGGCAGGCTCCCAGGAAGGAGAGCAGCTTCTCCACGCTGACCACCGGGATGAGGGTGTTCTTCTCCGAGGGGTCACAGGTGGTGCAGGACATTAGTATTTACTACGGAGGGATGGGACCCACCACTGTTAGCGCCTCCAAAACCTGCCAGGCTATCATCTCGAGGTGTTTGATTATTAGAAGTAGACCAGCAGGATTTTTCTTTCCTCAGTTTCCAACTTTCTTTTTGTCTTTCTTAAGTTCGAAATCTTTAATTTCTTTAATAAATAAGTTGTTCCTTCAGGCGTTGGGACGACGAGACACTGAGCCGGGCTTATGACATCCTGCTGGAGGAGTTGGTGCTCCCTTCTTCGGCTCCTGGAGGAAAGGTGGAGTTTCGTCGCTCTTTGACTCTCAGCTTCCTCTTCAAGTTCAACCTGGAGGTCCTGCAGAATCTCAGAGACATGGTAGGACAAGGCACTGATAAAAAACATACTTTAATCCCTCAAATGTACATTTATACAAGAGACCAGTAAGATATGTATTCTGTGTGCAGAATGTGATTACAGATAAGGTTCCTGAGAAAATGCAGCCTCTCCCTAAAGAGATCAAACCCAGCCTGCAGGAGTTCCAGGTGAGACATTTCATTTATTCTAAAGCATTTCACACTTGGATAATCCACTTTGAATACGCAAACCTGACTTCTTCTTCTTCTTCAGCATGTGTCAAAGAGCCAGAGCGAGCAGGACCCTGTGGGGCGTCCCATAATGCATCGCTCCGCCCTCAGCCATGCCACAGGAGAGGCGGTTTACTGCGATGACATCCCAACAACAGACGGGGAGCTGTTCCTCGCTCTGGTCACCAGCTCTCGAGCCAAGGCTAAAATCACGTAAGGAAAAAGGGACGCCGATGTCTGACTCCATTTTTGTTTTCCTGCATCGTTTTCAAACTTTTACTTTTAGAGGGCTGGATGTGAGCGAGGCGCTACTGCTTCCCGGTGTTGTGGATGTCATCACAGTCAAAGACATTCCTGGAAAGAAAGTCAAGGAAATGTTCGGGTATGAAGAGGAGCTGCTTGCTGAGAGCGAGGTACAGTGTGAGCATGTGCACTACTCTTTGTAATGGTGTGTGTACACATTTTCAAATGCTTTTTATTTTATTTTGAAGGTACAACTTAGCAAACAGTGAAATTGATTGACTTTAAACACTGATGTCAAATCATTTACACTCAAGTCTTACACTCTCTATACTAATACAACTGTGTAGATCCTTAAAAAAGCTAATCGGGAAGTGCTTTAATTTACAGACCCCCCCATGTTTTTATGAACTGATTAAGTGCTTTCTGGGCAGGTGTCCTGCGTGGGGCAGATGGTGTGTGCGGTGCTCGCTGATACGAGGGCTCACGCCAGAAGAGGAGCAGCGGCGGTGAAGGTCGGGTACGAAGACCTGCCGGATCCCATCTTCACCGCAGAGGTGTGTGGAGTCCAGATTGACTGACATGTAACAAATCCAACCCTAGATGCACTTTTTCTTTGGATTTAGCACAACATGTAATCGGGTGTTGTGCCTCCTTTTTTGGGAAATGATGGCATAAAAGCAGAGTAACGTTTGTTTAAGATTATGGAGAAGATAAACAGAAAAAGTCCTAGTTAAGGACGTAAAAGTACGTATAGAAAATAGAAATGCTTTCTGTTGAATAAAATTCCATAAATTGGGTTACTTTAGGGTAACTGCCTTTTTGTTTATCATTCATATTTTTCTAAATGACTTACGGAATAACATTAAGCTGGAATTGATTTTATAATAATAGTGCTTATAGGATTATTGCCTGTCAGCAGATGTATCTAGATCCATTTAGAATATTTTGAAGAAGTTGTAAATCGATTCAAAAGTCTTAGAAGATACATTAATACATTTCCCCCGCTTCAAGTCATTATTTTCCACTCGTTATTGTGACAGGAAGCCATTGAGAAGTCGTCTTTCTACAAGCCTCTGAGGATCATCGAGAGAGGAAATGTGACCGAAGCGTTTAAGACTGTGGATCAGATTCATGAAGGTATCTGTATGACAGGAGACTGTTGCACTTGATGACTATTTTAAGTTTTTGTATCGTTATTTTATTATCATGTTTTAAGTGTTCAACTTATTCCATTTATTTTTCAGGTTTGCCTGAATTATTTGGGTGACTACTTTTGTTTTTGTATATTTGTTTCCAAAGTGTTTGTACGTCACTGTGTTTTCTAATTGCTTCCACAGGAGAGTTTAGGATGGGAGGTCAAGAGCATTTCTACATGGAGACGCAAAGCATGCTCGTAGTTCCCGTTGGAGAGGAGACTGAGTTCAACGTTTACGTCTCCACTCAGGCTCTGACAATGATTCAGGTACACAGACATTTTGATGATTTTAAGACCGTTAGTGATCATCCAAACATTTTTAGGGGCTTTGAGTTTAAGGTTTAGTTCACCTCAAAACCAATGATGGCTTTCTCTCATTTTCCTGGGCGCAGCACGCTATAGCGGAGACGTTGGGTATCCCATCCAACAGAGTCACCTGTCGCGTCAAACGGATCGGTGGAGCTTTCGGAGGGAAGGTCACAAAAACAGAGATACTGGCTTGTATTACGTCTGTGGCTGCGTGGAAGTAAGTCACAATAAAAGACAACAGCATCAGAAACGATCAGTTTGATTCAAAACCAATTAGTGTATTGAAATGAAACCAAAAAACGGTGTGAGGCTGAAATTCTTCTTTTTATTTATTTTAATGGCTTTGAATGTTTCTGTCTAGGACTAATCGTGCAGTGCGCTGTGTTTTGGAGCGAGGAGAGGACATGTTGATCACAGGAGGCCGCCATCCTGTCATCGCCAAATACAAGGTAATAAAAAACACTTGCCAGACGCTGAAGCTTGTTACTGCTTGCAGCTTTAATCAGAAGTTTGATGGATCCCGCATTGTGAATGTTTTCAGGAAAAGTGATAAAATATTGGGGGTTTTTTCAGGTGGGTTTCATGCATGATGGGAGGATCGTGGCGGCAGATATCCAGTACTACATCAACGCTGGAAACACTGTGGATGAATCTGTTCTGGTGCGTAACATCCGTTCACATTTATTTTCCAAATAAACACAGAAAATGTAACCCTCGATTTTCTCCTTCTCCTTCTGGCAGGTAGTCGAGAAGATTCTGCTCCACTTTGACAACGCCTACAACATCCCCAACCTGCGGGGCCGCGGTGCCGCCTGCAGGACCAACCTGCCCTCCAACACCGCCTTCAGGGGCTTCGGCGTACCGCAAGGCCTCATGGTCCTGGAGAACATGATCAATGACGTGGCCGTGGTGCTGGGACGCTCTGCAGACCAGGTCATAATCCTTTCAATATGCTTAGTATTAATCATCAGTGGTTCAATCCCTAATTCCTGTTTTCAAATTGTGCATCAGATCCGGGAGATTAACATGTACGAGGGTCCGTCGATGACTCACTACAAGTTTACGTTCAGCCCGGAGAACCTGCGCCGCTGCTGGCAGGAGTGTAAGGAGAAGTGTGAGTACAGCGCCCGCCGCGGCGCCGTGCAGCAGTTCAACCTGCAGCACCGCTGGAGGAAGAGAGGCATGGCCATCGTCCCTGTCAAATTTGGGATTGCATTTTCGGAAGGCTTCTTAAACCAGGTCAGTTTGGTCTTTTTTTGTCCCTTGGGAGGTTATCCTTATCATGTTTTGTATCAGTACATCTCTTAATATACGGCGATAGTGATTGTGTGCTTGTTTGTGTGTTAAGGCTGCAGCTTTGGTGCACATCTATAAAGACGGCTCTGTTCTGGTCTCTCACGGTGGGACGGAGATGGGTCAGGGGCTGCACACTAAGATGCAACAGGTACAGGAAGTTCTTCAGTGCGAGTGAAAAAGAGTCGCAATTAGTGAAATCTGCCTGCAGTAATACAGGAAATCACATGACAAAAAAGGTTGCAAAGAAGTTTTCATATGCTGTTGATTTAAAGTTTTAATAAAGGATCTAAATTAGATTGGATCCTTTCCTCTCGGTTCTGTTTCCTGTTTCCTGTCAGGTTGCGAGTCGGGAGCTCCACATCCCGACCTCTAAGATCTACATCAGTGAGACCAGCACCAACACCGTGCCCAACACCTGCCCGTCCGCTGCGTCCTACGGCACGGACGCCAACGGCATGGCAGTGAAGGTCACCTCACTTTCTGTTTAAAAAAAAGATAATGTAATCAAAGTCTCTAAATTAAACCGTTTAGTTGTAAACTTTATTTTATATATAGTGGTCACTAAGGTGTTCACGTGTATTATTTTCTGTTTTCTGTTTTCAGGATGCCTGCCAGATTCTGTACCAGCGACTGGAGCCAATCAGGAAGAAGGACTCCAATGGATCATGGGAGAGCTGGGTACAATTGTATAAGAATGGAAAACATGAATTATCAAATGAATGGTTTGATACACCTAATAACCTCTTCTATTTGTTCTCAGATCATGGCCGCATTTTTGGAGAAAATCAGTTTATCAGCAACTGGATTCTACAGGTACAACTTCAAATGTTTTGTTATTTCTATTTATGTATTTATAAACTGACGGTAACACATCCCTGTGTGTCCTCAGAGGTCCGGACCAGTACATGGACTGGGAGAAGATGGAGGGGCAGCCGTACACTTACTTCACCTTCGGAGTGTGTTGCTGTGAGGTGGAGCTGGACTGCCTCACAGGCGACTACAGGGTCAGAAGTCAAACACCTTGTTTCATATTGACAGAGGAAAATCTACAAAATAAATAAATAACTTTGTGGGTTTTATCCTGCAGACGGTGAGGACAGACATTGTGGCGGACATCGGGAAAAGTGTGAACCCGTCAATGGACATCGGCCAGGTGAGTGGTGTTTTATATTTTCCAACATGCTTTTTTCTTGAGATTAATCTCGGTGGTTTTCATTTATTTTTATTCTATTTTTTTATTTTAAACAAAGCAATAAAGGTTAGTTAAGATATCCTTTCTATATAGTTTTAGATGACTAACAATATTTTTTTGGTTTGCAACAATAGTTAGTCAGAGTTAACAAATGTATTTTATATGTGTTTTTTTGTGTTGTCCATTTCCCCTTTTTTCATGACTGTTTCACATCTTTTTTGCCTCCTCCTCCCTTGCTTTCCTGTCTCCTCCCTCCTCTCCTCAGATTGAAGGAGCCTTCATGCAGGGTCTGGGTCTGTACACTCTGGAGGAGTTGAAATTTTCCCCCGCCGGGCTCCTGTACACTCGCGGTCCGTCTCAGTATAAGATCCCGGCAGTGTGCGACGTGCCGCTTCACTTCAACGTCTACTTGCTGTCCGACTCTGACAACTCCCACGCCATCTATTCCTCGAAGGTCAGAGGTCATCATGCACAGACTTCTGTTTTCTTGGTTTTTGTCTGTTAATGTATATATCTTCTTACTTTTTCTGATGTGTTTTCTTCAATTATTAAAACCATAAATGTCCCTGGTGTTTGGTTCCGCAGGGTATTGGAGAACCCATCCTCTTCCTGGGCAGTACTGCGTTCTTCGCCATCAAAGACGCTGTGTCTGCAGCTCGCTCTGACTCCGGGTTATATGGCCCGTTTTCTCTAAACAGCCCTGCAACTCCGGAGAGGATCTGCCTCGCCTGCGCCTCCCCGTTCACTCAGAAGGTAAAAACTGCAGAAATACTGGTGTAATTACACAGAAAGTGTTTGTTTTATATTGTATCTGCTTCATGGTGTGATTTTTTTGGGGTTTGTGTTTTATTTTCTTCCCAGATTCCAGCCAGTAAACCAGGATCTTTCACACCGTGGGCCTTAAACATCTGAAAATCAACCTGCTTGTTTATTTGTACTCTAAATGCTAAAGCAGTGCAATGAATGCAGCAGACAATAATGTAGTTATTCAGTTATGCTTTTAATACCGTCTCTGTTCATTTAAAAAAAGTAGTTGTATTGGTACAGTGTTATTGCAATACATTTCATTATTTGCACTGGCTCAGCCTACAGTATCACTATTTCAATAGAATAATAAATAATGAAACACAACAACAAATTATTGTTTCCTCTTTACTTATTCATTAGCTGTACACAACCGTTTTATGACTGATTCCTGTTAAAGACAGCTGAAACTTCAGATTTAGGTTTTTAGGTTTGAGTTCTGATACACACAGCTTTTAGTCATATTGTTTTTTATTTTGGCTGACATCAAATCAGAGTGGGACACAGAAACACATGTAGCCAGTGAATGGCATTATCAAATAAAAATGCAAGTGATGTGGATGTGACATAATATTTGTACATTTATAAGTTTGTATTTTTATTTTCATGGAACTTGAAGCCCCTTTAAATGGCGCATGCGTAGTGGGCGGAGCCTGCGGAAGTCCTGACGGAGAGGTCTTTTTGTTTGGGCCTGCCGCGAGAGTCGACATTAGTTTGATTCCCCTGGTTAACAACCGTTTTTTATCTGCAATACTTTCGGTGAGTTGTTGTATTTCCACTTCCTCACTGTGGTTTAACACCTTAATCTTAACGTCATGACGCTATTATGTCGGAATATATAGTGTAAAATGAAATGAAAAATCTGGTTGCTACCATCATGGGCGCTGCTTTAGGGCAAATGTCTTTACTTCGGTTAGCTAACTTAGCGCAAGCGTAATTTAGCTCACAAACCTCAGGACTATGTTAATATTAATGCAAAATGAGTGGAGACATTTCGACAGGACGTCACCTTTAATGGCTATAATGCACCTGTTGTTTTTTTGTTAAGTGTGAAAGCATTAGTTAATTGCAATTTAAGAAATGTGATTAGCAAGCTAACAGGCCGGGTTAGGAAGCGCAGCCTCGGTGCATGGTGAGGCCATGTATGTAAAGAGGACTGGAGACACCGTTCATTCCTATGAGAGCTGCTCAGTGGCGCATGAAGCCCAAAACGTACCAGATCATCCGGGGCTTTTTGCCTACAGAGCATGCGCACTTGAGTTTTTCTTAACTCCCCGCCTCCGATCTCCCTCACTTGGAGCTGTCAAATGCATGGGAGGGAGAACATCTCTCCGGGTTTAACTTTTAGGGCTCTTTACAACTTGTAGACCCTAATTATTTAAATACGGGCTTTACAAGTGTTCATGCTGGGAAGTTTATTTAGCTCAGAAAACATATACGCTGATTTACAGACTTCTTTTCCCCAATGTAAGTTAATGGGGAAAAGTCTTTTTGGGTCAGAATGACGTCACGGAAGCTGTAGTACCACGGTTTGGCCACTAAGGCTATTCCAGAACTCGGCTTCACTGGCCGGCGCACTTTCTAGGGGCTTTGGTGAGGCCCAGAGGTAGCCGATGCTAACCTGCACTTGGATACCTGTTTTGGATCATTTCTTGTTCTAATCGAGACAAAACTTATCGTATCACCCTTTTGAAAAATCCCCCAAATATGTGTAATATAGGGTCAAAGTTCTGGCAAACTTATAAACGCATTAATCTCATTAACTCCATCTTGCTACACCCATCAGCTCCATTGTATTACCCAGTATTGTCTTTTGTCTGTTCGGACCTCATTTGCTTCTTTAAGGGTACCCATCGAAACTCCCTCTTGTAAGTTTGCACAGATGACAATATGATGTTTACAGAATATGACACGAAATCACTGTATTATCGCATTTAAATGTAGTTACACTGTGATGTTAGACCTATACAATGTATAAAGATGGCTCAGAAACTGAACAAAACAACCTTGCATGATGGTTTTGAACAAACATTTTGGTCTCTTTACCTAGTAAAATATATTTGGTTCATTAAGAGACATCTGTGGCTCTTGGATCTGTGTATTATTTTTATTAAATTATCTTCTCAGAGCTGTTTTGTTGTGTTTTCATGGGATAATGTAGTCCACATCACCAGCTTTGTTCTTTAGTATTCCAAGTTTTGTGTTATGTAAGAATAATTTTACCGAGCCATGGAGCTCACCCAAGTTACACCCAAGCGCTGGAAACGCAACACATAATTAAAGGAAGCATTGTTAACCAGCACTGTTATGTGTACTCTGCAGAGCTTGAGTAAACATTAACTGTCTGTCCTGTCCTCTTTCAGGGTGTCTTTTATGAGTAATCTAAAGCAGCCAAAGCCGACGCTAACAGGCCAGCGGTTCAAAACGAGGAAAAGAGGTTTGTCTTCATTGTTGCTGCTTTACAGATGTTTGCAGTTTACCTGAAGATTTTTTCTAAATGCAACATCTGTGTCCTCTTTCCACAGATGAAAAGGAGAGATTTGACCCTACTCAGTTTCAAGAAAGTATCGTACAAGGCTTGAATCAAACTGGCTCTGATTTGGAAGCTGTCGCAAAATTCCTGGATGCCTCTGGCGCCAAGCTTGACTATCGCCGATATGCAGAGACGCTCTTTGACATCCTGGTGGCCGGCGGCATGCTGGGTGAGTGGTACTTCTGTAGTAGGCGTTAAGATGTTGTTGAAGGCAAAATAACACCCTTGATTTAATGTGATGGACAGAAGGAGACGATGCTTACACAGCAGGCAGCTCCTGTTTTGACTCTGATTTTGTTTTATTTCCTCTCATGCAGCCCCAGGAGGGACTCTGTCTGACGACATGACCCGCACTGAGTTCTGCCTGTTTACGGCACAAGAAGACCTGGAGACCATGCAGGCATATGCTCAGGTAAAAGCAAACTATTGTTTTAACCTGTTTACAAGCGATATGTCAATATCATCCGCTGTTAATCTGCAAATGACATTCGATTTCATGGAATTGTTTAAGCTCTGTGTTACCTTTCTTCGTCTTTTCCCACCATATAGGTTTTTAACAAGCTGATCCGGCGTTACAAGTACCTGGAGAAGGGTTTCGAAGAAGAGATCAAGAAGGTGAGCAGGTTTAGGATTTTTGAATCAGTATGTGAGGCTGCTTTAACAGAACTTCTCTGACTAGCACAACAAGCTGTGAGACGTTGCTCCCTGATGGGTGTTTTGTCATTTTAGTGTGCAGTAAACATTTGTCTAGATATAAAGCACTTTTTGTGGTTGTTTTCCAGGTACAAAACAATCAAATAAATCACAAAAAAGCCACATCAGTAGTTACCGAAAGCAACGTGTACACCAGACAAACCTGAACTTGTTTTTTCTTTGGGTGCTCTGCAGTTGCTGCTGTTTCTAAAAGGGTTCACTGAGTCTGAGCGCAACAAACTGGCCATGCTGACCGGCATCCTGCTGGCCAACGGAAACATATCAGCCTCCATCCTTAACAGCCTCTACAACGAGAACCTCGTCAAAGAAGGTGAGCAGTGTTACTGCAGAAATGAGCAAGAAAGAGGGTTTCTTCAAATATTCATGCTAATAAAACCCAGTTAAATAATATTGGCTTTTCGTCAGCTTTGTATAACGGATGCTTTTCTTGTTGTTTTTTTTTAGGAGTATCTGCAGCCTTCGCCGTCAAGCTGTTCAAGTCATGGATCAACGAGAAGGACATCAACTCTGTGGCCGGCTCTCTCCGCAAAGTGGGCATGGATAACAGGCTGATGGTAAATCACCCGTTTCAATGCAAGATGTTTGGAAAATCATCAAGTCCAATTGTATGTTAACTCTTAACCGAAACCACCTCCCCCCCTCAGGAACTCTTTCCTGCCAACAAACGGAGCTGCGAGCATTTTTCTAAGTACTTCACCGACGCTGGGCTGAAGGAACTTTCCGACTTCGCCCGCAACCAGCAATCCATCGGTGCCCGCAAGGAGCTGCAGAAGGAGCTCCAGGAGCAGATGGAACGTGGAGACCCTCAGAAGGAGGTGAATATCCATTAGTGTTAAAGTTAACAACTTCCTCTCTTATTCTGGGATCACGGGGCTGTGTTAGAAGTGCTTTAATAGGAGATATCGTAAATTAAACGATGTGTTTGCAGTAAAAAGCGGTGGTGTAATTTTGGTAAATGTCATCTCTCCACTTTTACCGTTTTCCTCATTATTGACACTTTTTCTATGTTGCATGATCTGTGTTTCTGGCTGACGCGTTAGCTGTAACTTCTGAACATCACACTAACGGAGGTAGTGACACCATGAGTCATAGAGTTGGCACATTTGGTTGTGTTGTTTCATGGCCAATGTTCTCTCTCCGTGTGTTCAGATTATCGTCTTCACCAGAGAGGAGATGAAAAAGGGCAACATGTCGGAGCAGGCCATGATCAACATCATCTGGACCAGCGTGATGAGCTGCGTGGAGTGGAACAAGAAGGAGGAGCTGGTGACCGAACAAGCCATCAAACACTTGAAGGTATGCAAACGTATGCACTTGTTGAAATGCATGTACTGGAAGCAGTTACGAATGCATTGAATACAGTTTTAAAATACAGCACTGAAATGATGTCATGCGTTGAGCAGTAAGTTGGAAACCTTGCCACCGTGACTGCAAATTCCTGCAAGTCTAAAAATGTGTTTCAGGGCTGTGGAACAGTTTTCTTATGCTGTATCTATTGACCTTGTATTTCATTGTATTGTGCTTTTAGGGAATATAAATGACATGTTTTACCTCAAAGTTGGTACGTTTTTAATGCAGGGTTACGCATTGGTACTGTCAATACTTGAAACATTGATTGTGTTTTCCTCAAATTTTGTGCCCTTCTGTAGCTGCTGTCACAAATAATCGAGAACACGTAGCAGCCATCATACTGTATGTAAAGTTTACACATATGCAGGTAAACACTGCTGTGAGGTAGTGGAAAAGCTTAAATGCACCTTGAAAATACCTGAATTGGCTCAAAAGAGAAAGCGGTAATAATGCAAGTAGAACAAATGATATTGCAAAATAGAAATGTAGTGCCCTATATTTTTTATTCATACAGTGCTTTCTTAAGTACTCAAAGAAAGATCATGTTGAAAATGTGTTTATTTGGTGGTGTTAAACCAACTGTTGCTCAGTATTTCCACTAAATGCTGTAGAAAATCTTGGTAATCGGTGAGCTATTAGAGCCTGATTAATGCTAAACGCTCTCTTACTTCAGCTGAGGAATTACCAGTGAATTTAGGAAGAATTGTTGCTTAACACTCCTTTATTTTTGGCTGTTTTGCCCTGAATTGGTATAACTCAGTGCTCAGAAACTGTGAAATGATCCTTCCTCACAAGTGTAATTTGTACTGTTGATGGAAGGTGTTAAAGAAGCCCGAGACTAACTGAAATAAATCTGCAGCAGTGTGGAGATCAGCCCATTAAGCTTCATGCTGCTGTAAATCAATACGCTTTGAGGCACCAACACGCTTTTTAGAACATGCATTATAACTCCTGAGAGCGCGAGCGGAGTGCATGTCCACCCCTGCCCCCGAAAGCAAAGCAGTGTTTTATGTTCTGACCCGGATTGACGTTTCTGCAGCAATACAGCCTGCTGCTGAAAGCCTTCACCTCCCAGGGTCTGTCTGAGCTCAGCCTGCTGCTGAAGATCCAGGAGTACTGCTACGACAACATCCACTTCATGAAGGCCTTCCAGAAGATCGTCGTGCTCCTCTACAAAGGTCAGTGGCGCCTCCTCAAACACTTATTTACTATTAGAGGGTTTTAAAGAAGTTGACCGTGAAAGGGTTTCTGAGGATCTAAACCGAACTGTTGTGCTTTTGTGAGATGGGTTTAGACAAACCGTCTTTTATTATTTTGACCAAAAGTGTCTCGCATTGATGTCATAGTGATCAAGATATCAGAGGAATTCTGCGTAACATTTGTCCAGAATTGCGTTTGGAGTTGCATTTAAAACAACTTTTCTCTAGTTGTTGTAACAATTATTTACAATGCACCTTTTGAAACAGATTTCCTGCAGTTTCGGCACGTTGTAAACCCCAACCCGCAGCCTCCAGTGTTCACAACTCGCTTAAAAATAAGTCGAATAAATCGGATGCACAAGTCGTTCTTCACATCATGCGTCAGTTAAATGTCTTTAAAGTGAGCTCTTGCTAAAGCACTTTAAAATCATGTTGAATGTAATGTTTGCCAGCTCCTAAACTCTCCTCCTCCTCCTCCTCCTCCTCCTCCTCCTCCTCCTCACAGCCGATGTGTTGAGTGAAGAGGCCATACTGAAGTGGTACAACGAGGCCCACGTTGCCAAGGGGAAGAGCGTCTTCCTCGAGCAGATGAAAAAATTTGTTGAGTGGCTGAAAAATGCAGAGGAAGGTAAAAGAAAACACACACACACACACACACACACACACACACACCTTCAGCCTGAGGCATTAATCTGTGTCATGGCAGGTATTTTGACATGTTACAGCAGGGGAGAAAAAAATGTGGGGATGAAAATCAGGCACAAAATAAGTTGATTTCTTTGACTCATTCAGTATTTCCTCTCTGCAGAGTCTGAATCGGAAGAAGAGGAGACGGACTAAAGCCTCCACCGCCAGATGAGCTTCTTTTTGTAACCTTTTTTTTAATAAAAGTAGCAGCAGGAGCAGTAGACTGTCTTTCTCCTCCTCTCTTCTACCTCCTGTTACTGTTTTAAACCTAAGACACACGCACACCCTTCCACCTCTAAAGATTATTTAAACCTGATAAAGTGCTCTGTCCTTTGAACCTGCTGCGGCTCACAGTGGAAGCGGGAAAGCGATGAATATTTCCCAGATGTTTGGTTTCTACTATCGTACTTCCTTGCTCAATTTGGATACAAAGCATTCCATGTGGTCGCTCGGCGCCGCTCGTATGAATCAGGAAAACACGATGTATCGATATTCAACGCGGACATGAAACTCATTTTGCCAACGTTTTTATTTTTATACCCCCCTCTCTGATTTTATTTCCTTGCCCCGATCACGTTTCGGCTCCTCTCTCGACTTTTTGGGAAACCCTGTACCGCGTGTTCATACGCCCCGCCGGCCAACTCATGACTATTGGTTTCTACTTTCTTTAATCTGATAAACCGATTGACTTTTTTATGAAAATAAAGATTATTGAAATGGTTCCCCTGTCTCCTTCAGCTATGTCAGCATGTTTGTATTCACACACATCAGGACATGCATATTCAGCATTAGCAGACAGTGCACAGAGGACAGTTCATTGTTCTCATCTTTATTTGTATTGTACAAAAATACTCTTCAAGCAGCTCGTCAGTATCTGATGTGCAAAGTGCATTCTGGTTGTCATGTGACACATTCCATTTAGAGGTAGGCCTTCATATTCAAACAGCTCTGAGGTAGTGTGCAACCTGTTCATCCATATGTGCTGCAAAAATAAATATCCAGGGATCCACTTCAATGATATATTTCTGTTTCTCCAGATGAGTGCAACCTGATGCGTGCTATGTGAACACATGTCACAGCTGTGTTTTTCAAAGTGAATGTGCAACTATGCAAAAGCAAACATTAGGAAATATGTTTTCTCTGAACACTTCCTCTTAGGCCAAAACAGATGAGAAGAACAAAAGAGTAAAGATTGTCTCGTAATTTGGGGTCATCCTCTTCAGATTGGGAACAAATCTCGTATTTTTTGTGAAAAGATTTGAGTTTAAATGCCTAAAACTTTATTTAAACATCCAGTTTTTAAAATGATTATAATCAAATGACTTCAATCTTGCTCCAAAAACTCCAAACTATAATAAAAGAGCATTCAATCCCTGCTGTTGTCAAAGCTCCAAAAGAAATGTAAACTTAATTAAAGGTTTCTGCTTCGTCTCATTAAAGGTCCAATGCAAAAAGGGACTCCTTGAATCAGACGTCTAATAATTTGAGGGAACATTGATACGTAATATTTAAAAAAGAGAGAACTGTTCTGATTCCTGAGGTGGTTGTATATATTTTTATAGTGCATAATTTCAGTGTTGATGCAGTGCCTTCCTTCGCCAGACGAGTTCAGAAGCTCTCCTTTACAGTGACCCTGAATAATGCTGTATTTCTGACGCCCCTTGAAGGCAGCGTTTGCAGAACTGACAGCGGCAGTCGCTGCTCTTTAGTTTCTGCATGTGACTGAAGGCGGAGAGGCTTTTTATTTAGGTGTTGGTGTGTGAGGGGGTGGGGGTTAGTACTATTCGTGGGACCAAAATACCACCCCTCCGTCAGGTGCAACTTTACACATGGGCTCAGGTTACAACCAAAACACAGATTCAGAGGCACACCAAGCAGCGTGAGCAGAAAGTGCTTTTCAGTGTTGATTTTTTTCTCTAGGCTAATCCAAAAATAAATATATTATTATTTATATATGTACAAAGTCCTACAGGTGTGTGTAAACAACATCCAGGTGGAGGTGTGTCCGTTTCACAAAGACCCCGAGTGTTTCCCTCCATCTCTGAGCTGTGGACACAAAGAAAAACACATTTTAACCAAGAAAAGTCAGTTCAGTGAAAGCACCATGAAATGAATCCGAATATGGATCTTAATATCCGGTATTAATTAGTTTACTTAATCAATACCCTAACTATACCTTTATTTGAAGCCTGGTTTATTTTTGTTATCAATTATTTATGGTTTCTGTTATTTAAAAGTCACTATTGCTCTAAAATAACTCCTAATTTAACTATTTCCAGGTAAAAACATGTAAAATAACACCTCATCCAACTATGTAAATATCTTTTTAAATACTTTTTAAAAACAACTAGAATTTTAAGACTAAATGAGACAATACGTGGGTGTAGGTTGCCAGCAGAACTACCACTATAACCTTCTTAAAATAATTTCTAATAAAGATAATGAAATCAAACTCATCCCTCAGTCCCTAGCATCTTTTTATACCTGCAAGGGGATCAGCCCAAACACTGTAAACACTTCACACATGAGTGTATTTTCGGACATAATTTGCCAGTTTTGTTTATTTTTAAAGTGAATTTACATTTTGAATATTTAAGATAAGTTATTTTCCATTTCCTTTGAGCGCTTTGAGTTTATTTTATTCAATTATGACTTAATTTGGCATCTAAAGCGCTCATGATACAAATCCTAGAGCTCTTTCTGTCTGTATATATAAGAAGTAACTGTAATTCATCATTAGTCAGAACTTCTAAATAATCCATTATCTTTGATTGTGTGCCAGATCTCTAACCTGAAACAGTTGTCTTTATAGAGAGTTTAGAGCAGAGGGTTCTGTGTAACTGAGTTAAGCCCTGACTCTTATTATAAACCTTTGAAGGCACCATGGCTTGTTTTCATTTTGTGTTGTCAATCACTTCAGCAACAGGTGCCGCTTTGGGTCAATCCAAATCTTCTCTGAACCACCTACACATGCATATCCAATAAACAGGATGCACAGGGGCAGAGAAATGTACACTTTGACTCCAATACATTTATGACGGCTTTAGTTACATTTGCTATTAATATATAAACAAACATTGTAATATAATAAAGATACCCAGCAGCAGTTTATACAGTAATTAAATGTAGTTGGGATAAACACGTTAAAGCATCACTAATCATAATCCATTCCAAGATGTTCTGAAAACGGCCATTACGCACAATAAGTACTGTTTGTGGTACTTATATGTTTTTTTCAATACACTTGTGTACTTTTACTCAAGTTAGATTTTGAATGCAGGACCTTATCCTGTAACACAGTATTTCTACAACTTATTATCCACACTTAAATGTAGGTTTTCCTGCTGGATAGAGTGACTTGTACTTTTACGCAGTGAATTCTGGCTGCAGGAAATAGTTTTTTTCTTAAACATTTGACCCTGGTACAACATGTGTGAGGTTCCGCTCACCAGCTTCCTCTGGTTGCTGAGGCAGAAAGTGCAGATGGGCCTCAGGGAGGCGGCGCCGCCGTGCAGGATGCTCGGGTATCCGAGGCAGGGCTGCCCGTCCCCGCAGTCCTCCCCCAGCAGCAGCACGTTGGTCAGGTGCGAGATGTAGCTCGAGGCCAGGCGCAGCGTCTCGATCTTGGAGAGCTTCCTGTCGGCGGGCTCTGTGGGAATGAGGGTGCGCAGCGACGTGAAGGCCGTGTTCACGCTGTGCGTCCGGTCCCGCTCCCGCGCGTTGGCTGCCTGCCTCTGTTTGCTTACCCCGGCGAGACACCCGTCTCCACCGCCACAGCTGCTGCTATGCCTCCGCCTTCTCCTTCTCCTGCCTCTCAGTACACCGGCCTCTCCCTCCTCCCCCGGGTCTCTGCGCGGGCTGCAGTCTCCGGTGGACTTCCCGTCCGAGCTGTCGCTGCCACTGTCCAGGTCCTCCAGGTCGGAGTTGAAGCCGTCGGGCTGCGCGTTGCCTGTGCACTTCATCCTCTCTCTGCTCCTCGCTGTTCCTCGCTGCTGCTCTCTGACTGGAGCCTCCGGGGCCGCGCTGCACATCACTTTATCCTCAGGGTGAAAATAGCTCCGGGGCCAAGCAGCTGCCGCCGATCCGGTGACCAGAGGGGGTCTGCTCCGCGCTCCGGCCCCCCGGCGGATCGGCATACCACAGCTGATGAATGACGGCTGCTTTCTGTGTCGCCTGAGCGCCACGGAGAAGGGAGGACAGGTGGAGCCTAAAGGAGGGAGGAGGGGAGGAGGGGGCACCTGTTGTGGTCTGCAGGAGACACGTTTAAATTAGGCTGCACTCATAGAGGGCTGCGTTCAAGGCCAATTTCAGGTCAAAAACACTGAAATCTTAACCACTATCCAGTGTTTAAAACAAATGATTCAGTCACATTTTGCTAGATGTACAGCCTCATGGATCAGTCAGCCTATACACATAGACAATAGTGGGCCCAAATGTAATCAAAGACCATTTGCTAAAGCACACATGAAAATAAATATCCTGCTCTTTCAAACGCAATATGCTTCATCAGCAACATTTAACAAAAAGTTTAAACATGCAGAGTGATGTCAAACTATAAATTCTGCATTAAAAAGGTTAAAGTAATTTCAATATTTAACTGCTTTGTGCAAAACAAACAAAAAAGACTCCTTCACATCAGTGTTTATCCTCGAAATTCACCACATATTGGACATAAAAAGAAAATGATCATAGATATTTTATGAATATTTTAAATTATATAAAATTAGTTTTGCCTCTTAGTCTTTCAGACTTTACATATTTTAAAAACATGTATATTCATCTGATTTGACAGGAAAATGTAACAATTATTATATATTATACTTTTAATATCTGTAAAACCAATGGGGAAAATAACAAAGTACATTTAAGTGCTGTATTTAATTAAAGTTGTATTAAGAATGTACATTTTGTGGTGCTTTAAACCTCAGAGAAATATTGAACTTCATCGTCATTGTAATGCCATATAATAATGCATATTATTCTGAGATCTGCATTATGCATTACACTTATTTATGAATATTTGAATGCTTTCACTAAAATAATACCTGCATACTTTTTGTACCTCTGGCTAAACCTTTCTGATTTCATACGGGTTTTAACTTCCACTCTCAGCTCAGATTGAATAAAGGGTCATTAATGGTTGCAGGCCACAGATCGTGTGTGTAACTAAGAACTGTGTGTGTCCAGGCTAGTGCTGCAGAGCGTGCACTGAGTGAACAGTCCAGGTGTGTCCTGCTGTCCGTGCCCACCAGGATGGACACACTCACCCCCCCTCCAACACCACCTCAAGCACCTTGCCCAGTGCCATCTTTGGGGGTGGATATAAATATCTGGACGGTCGTACAGACGGATGGACTGTGTGTGTGTGTGTGTGTGTGTGTGTGTGTGTGTGTGTGTGTGTGTGGCTGTTAAAGCTAAGGTAAGATAAAGTTTTATGTGCAGATTTTTTATCATTAATTGTTTATTTATTTTTATAGTAGTTTTATTTTATTTTTAATGTTATTTATCTATTTTATTTTATTGTATTATTATTATTATTATTATTATTATTATTATTATTATTATAGCTTTATTGTTTTTTATATTATTCTATGTTGTTTTTAATAACGCCACCAGAGGGCAGTAAACATCCAAAACTGTCCAGAAAGTTTAAGTTTTTCATTTTTTTCTAGTTTTTCTTGAAATATATTGAACATTTTCAGTGTCTAAGCAAATAAAACATAAGATATTTGATTATTTCTTAGGTTACATAATAACAAATGTTGTGCCTAGGGTCCTAAATGAATAAATTATGTTTTGATAACCTGCTATGATGGTTGAGTAGTAGTGTATTGTAATTATTTTATGTTAAACATGTTTGTAGGTTGAGAATTAAGCTTAAATCAGTAGATAAAACACTTTTTGCAGCTAAATTAAAAAAAAAACAATGACCTATTTCTTTATCTGCAGAAAGTCAGAGTGCAGGAGTCAGAGGGAGGAGGTGGTGCAGAGCTAATGCGTCCTCATTAATCTCTTAATCCTCATTTCCTCTCCGACCCGCTGCCTGTGAACTCGTCTGGCCCCACAAGTCAGAAACTCTGCTGAAAAACTGAAGTTAAAATATAAAGAAATGTCAAACTTGGACTCTTTCCAACACCTAATCGACTCTCTTTTTAAAAACCTAGACACAAATCAACCTCAAATATTATTAAAGCTCATTAAATTCTTCCTTTATGCATAAATAATCTGAAGCATCATCGCCTTTAAAGGATCTTTATTTGTTTTCTTATCAAACAACCAATAAACAATGCCTTAATAAGAATAGATTATACAGTGATATATATACAACAGGAAATATGTGACAATATAAAACAACCAAATAAATAAATACTCATACAGAGGTTTTATATATCCTGATAACATTTACAGTTAAGACTCTGAATACCCCCCGCTACTAATAGGATCAACCTGACTTTATAAGGAAATAGCTGCTTGTAAATGAATGGTTCATGTTTGCTCAAAAGTAAGAAATCCTCTATTTAAGAGGAGACAAAATAGCAGACTAAAGTAGAAATATGACTGAAATATGCATTTTGGAGGTTTTCTCTCATTAGTTTGAAAGCACAATAGCCCAAGAAATGGTCAATGCATGAAACACTAAGCCTGTAATGTGGTCTTTAAAAGAAAAGGGTTCATGTTTTGTACATGTCTATGACGTCAATGGTCAAATTCGGGTAATAATTTCCAGGCTGCAGGACCTTTAATCAGCATCTCGTAAGCCTTGCTTAGCACAAAGCATCGGGACTGAATGCGACACGGCTTTCTTCCCCAGTGGAGGAACACTTTGGTTTTCCTTCCTCGTTGCTTCGTTTCTCCTGAAGATTTTATCTATGCTCGTTGAACTCCCGTTTGTTATTTGGTCAACCTCTGGGAAATAGGAAGCTGAAAAACAAGAGGGTTTTAAAATGAAATTGACCTGTGTTGTATAGCTTCTTGTGCATGTACAGTGAGTGAACCCTTTGGAATAACCTGTATTTATCTATAAATTGGTACTAAAAGTTACAATAATCAACAAAAGCTAACTGAGTTTAGTTTACAGAAAGGTGCAGGACACAGTTCAGCAGCTGGATTCCTGGAGACATTGTCAGATAAAAATGTCAGCTGAAACACTCACTACATTTGCCTTTGATCACTGCCCCCTGTGTTTCACCTTTCACTGCGCAGCAATACATCATCATGTGTCACGGGTCAGCTCGTGAGGTGGGATGCATTTTCATGTGTTACCAGTTTTCCATGTTTCTGACACGTGTGTCTCAGAGAAATAACTGAACCACATGCATTCCTTCCTGAAAATGCTACCAGGCTAGCACCTTACTTGTTTTGGACTTTGAGCTCATTCTTAAGGAGTGAAACTGACTAGAAGACTGGAAAAGAAGCCTTGTTTTGCATATGCTGAGCCACCTTTTATTAACAAATAATGCTCTATTTTCTGGTGTTCTTACCCTTCTGGAGCATTGAGAGCCGGAGAATCCGTGCCTGCAGGCACAGACGTTTGGCCGGACGCAGCGACTGCCGTAGAGACACTTCGATTCACAGATGGCTGAAGAACAACACGCAAAACAAAAGAGTATAAAATCATCACTAACAGGTTTATCATGGCATGTTTTCACTAGAAACTGAGGTATAGTAGGAGGTGCATCATTATTTTGTTTAGTTTTTTTTTTGTAGGATACTCACGGATTTGGCACAGCATGCCCTGCCACCCCGGGCCGCAGTGGCAGGTGTTTGCCCCCACACACTCCCCCCCGTTCAGACACCGCTGCAGACAGCTGGCTGCAGGGAGACACAACACACACATATTAGACACACACACATTAGAGCTACACTTAAGTCAGAGAAAAGTCACAGTAAAAATATTGTTAGAAATATAAAACTGTATATCTAAAGAGAAACTGGTTGGTTAAAACACGGATACAGATAGTATACAAAAAAGTATGTACAGCTTTATGTTTTTAGAAATCAAGTTGGAGATACAGCAGGAAAGGGAGGAGGAGCTGCAGATGAATCAGGTGTGCAGACCTGAGTGACAGGTGTGCCACTGATGTGGGAGGAGGGGTCCCTGCACACACAGCTCAGCACGTGTCTGTTCTCAATCCCATTTTCTCAATGGATTTTATTTTAGGTAAGAAATCCTGCACACGTTCCAGCTGATGTTTAGATATGAGAGGCGTCTTCGCTGTGCAGAAACTGGAGGTTGTTTTCTGGACTCTGTTCCTGCTTCAGTGATGTGAGTGTTATGTTACACACATCACACACTTTTAAGGCTTTTTCTCAATCAAACACTCTAAATGCAGCTGCTTACATATGAGGATTTACTGTTTTCCTTTGTTTTATATCATTTTCAGTTGGATATCTTTGCAATTTGCACTGTTTTTTTAGGACAAAACAACTTTGTTTGAAGCAGGTTTGAAGTGACTGAAGTGGCATTTCAGATAAGGAAGGGGGGACATCTTGAGTAGGCAATATATCATCGTGATGTGCCTATTTCTGCATTTTGTTTCAACATATTTTCTATTTTCTTTACCTCCATGGTTATTGGAAACATTGACAGATGTTCACACTGATGCATTATGGGATCCAACGTGCTGTAAATGTAGAGAGTTATGCATCGGCACGGGCGGGACTCTTGTATCACTCACGTTTATCACAACTGGTTCCACGCCAACCTGACGGACAATCGCAAACATCTGGACCCACACACCTGCCGCCGTTCATACACACCGGCTCACACACACCTGCAGAGAGAGGGAGAGGGAGACAGGATTTAAAGATGAAGAACAACAATGCCCAGGAGGCGCCTCAGAATGAATTGACGATGAGGAGGGAATTTGTACTGACTTTTTTCACATTGCTTCCCGGTGTATCCCTGCAGACAGGAGCACACGTTGTTCCTGATACACACACCTCCATTCTTACAGGGAGGACTGCACACAGCTGCATGGGGGAAGAAAATCAATGATGTTCCTGACTTTATAAATGCTTGACCCACAGAGAAAAGCTATGGTTGGATGTTTTAATTGATGAGTTAATTCGAACCGTTCTGACACTGTGCACCGTAGGACCCGTGCGGACACTCGCAGACATTCGGATGAGCACACACTCCTCCATTGAGGCACACGGGAGAGCAGAGAGCTGCAGAGAGAGACAAGAGGTCAGGACAAGAGGTCAGTACACAGCACACTAAAACACACACACTTACCAGTCTCACAGGAGAGCCCGGTCCAGCCTGCAGGACACACACACTTGTCCGTAGATGCACATTTGCCGCCGTTGTGACAGTGTCGGCTGCACACCACTACAAACAGGAGAAATATTCATAAAAACATGCAAATAAAAATCCGATAAATTCATTTTTAATGAGCTAGTGTCACTCACTTGTCTCGCAGCGGGGTCCCACAAACCCGTAGGGACAGGAGCAGGTCTGCAGTCCAACACAGGAGCCTCCGTTCTCACAGGGAGACCTGCACAGAGCTGCACACACACCTTTTAAATGAACTGTCATTTCAAATCAGAAAACCTTTATTCATCACAAAGGAAGGACATTAAAAATGGTTACCTTCCTGACAGGTTTCTCCATGAAACCCTGTGGGACACTGACACACACCCGGAGCCACACACACACCTCCGTTCATACACCGTGGCTCACAGATGGCTGAGAAAGAATGCAAAATAAGAATATAACAACCATTTCAAAAGAAAGCGCAGATGTTTTTTATGAGCCGTTTATCCGTGTACCTGTCTGACAGTCTGAACCGGTGTAGCCTGGTTTGCAGCGGCAGGTGTTGGGTGCCGCACACTCCATGTTCCTACCACACGTGTGCCTGCAAACAGCTGGATATGCAAAGGTATGTTAGTCAAGGTGTGCTAATTTCTCTTAATTTCCAGAACAGAAATCTGAACGTTGCGTGCATTTTCTGCGCCTTCAGGAGTGTCTTACCTCTACAGGAGCGTCCATCTCCAGTGTATCCCACAGGACACCTCCCACAGTGGAACCCCTCCACGGTGGGCTCACAGGATACCCCAGGAAAACATGGCCTGTCTGCGCAGGTGGTCGCATGTTTGCTCGCCGTCGTCCCGCTCCTCAGCCCCAGCTGCGAGGAGCTGTGCCCCGTCCTCCCCGCCGTTACGAAGGGGAATCCGGGGATTATCTCAAAGCTCACCTCATCCTCGTCTCCGTCTGCAGAGAACTCCGACTCAGAGAGGGAGTAGGACAGAGCGGTGAGGGCCGCGGTGAGTGGGGAGGCGGGTCTCGCTGGGGTCCAGGGTTTGGGCTGGGTGGAGGCCATGTGGTGGAGCTGGGGGTGTGTTACCTGTTTGGACTGGGTGGAGAGGGGAGAAGCGGGGGGTGTTACCTTAGCAGACGTGGCAGCAGTCAGTGCTCCTACAGACTGCAGGGGGATAGAAAAAAAATATATTTTGTGAAAACAAGAACATCAAATACTAATAAATGTAAAGTAATAACAAATGGTATAAAATATTTTGAGAGAACTTGAAATACCTTTGAGGTCGTCACATGTTGAGCCTTTATCTCTCTGGAGACCGTGCTGCTGGGTCTGGTAAACGTCCTGGCGCTGTGTCGGGCGATGTGTGTATTTGCAGTGACGTGCGTTGCCCTGTTTGATGTTTTGGGGGTTTCTCTGGCTGCAGTTACTGCCTCCCTCCTCCCGGTGTCGGCCCCCCTCCCTGCAGCTGGGTCCTGCAGGGTGTTGTCTCTGCCCCCTCGGGTGACCGACCAGGACAGGTGTTTGACGGTGTGTCTGTAGGGCAGGTGGGGCAGGTGGAGCTGGGACACCTTGCTGCTTCCTCCCGGTGGGGATCGGATCTTGCTTAGCGTCTGCTGCTGCGGGAGGTGGTTGGATGCTGAGGACAGACAGGAAGTGATATCAGCGTTGCACATTCAGTGTTTGGACATCTCACAAAGGTGTCAAAGCCACCGGTTAAAGACCTCCTCACCTGCCTTGGCGTTCTTCATGCAGACGCGTCCATTTCCGTGCAGCCCGGGGGGGCAGCGCCCGCAGACGTATCCGACGTGAGGCGGGCGGCGGTTGATGCACTGAACGCCGGGGAAACACGGCCGGCTCGCACATGTCGCCGAAATATTCAAAGCCGGAGACAAACCAGATCCTGAGACACAAAACAGAGTGTAATGCAATAATCACTGGTTTACTTGGGTGATAAAATGAACTTTAATGAATGATTACTAGATAAAGCACTAAGATTTATATTTATTTGCATTTCAGTCAACAATTAAGAAGAATTCTAAAATATGTTAGATGTGGTATTAAAATAAACACAAATGTAAAATAAAAGATAAATACAATTAAATCTCAAATAAAAAAGTAGACTCCACTACAACCTTAACAATGTTTGAATTGTTAATACAGATGATAGGATTGGTTGAACATGACTTACTTGAGGCTGGGCTCCCATTTCCAGATGTTTGGCCTGCAGAGGATGTTATGGGAATAGTGTTGCTGATTCTGGGCGGATCAGTCTTGACTTGGTCTGGTGTAATTCCTGGGATATCCTTCAAAGTGTCTGTGTGAGACGAGGATGGGTTTAATTTAATTCCCTGGCTTTTTCCCAGATCTTCAACCTTATTCTGGGATGTGTTTGGTGTGACTGCTGAGACGCTTGAGTTCGTTTCCGCCTCACTGAGCGCTGGGTTCAGGCTAATTCCTGGAGGCCTTCTCCATGTGGTGGTCTTGGCTTGTGATGGGTTGGTGTTGATCTTCTGTGCCGTCTTCACTGTCTGCGGGGAGCTAATGCTTGAGGTCTTCCGGAAAGCTTCTGTCTTTATTTTGGGCTGCAGCAGCACATCTGGAGCTCTGTAGACGGTCATATGGGGAGCAGATGTGGGCGAGTTGGGGACTGAGTGAGGAGAAACACAGATTTATTCTGGATTGCCTTGTAATGCAATGCAATTACCACAGACAGACGCTCAGGAGGAGACCTGAGACCTCACCGAGGCATGATTACCACTCATAGATTATCAACATTTGTAAAGCACTTCTCGTGATTGAGAGCAGAAACTCAAACAAAGCATGATTTATCGTGTGTTGGATGTCCACATTTCTTGTTTAAATCTAATGCCAAAGAGGCAGATTACATCATCACACAACTTTTCTGGTGTTTTGGCTCTTAAAGGGGCCCTATCCTTTTAATTTACTGAGATGTGACTTTAATGCTTTTGCCTGCAGCCCTGATGTCAAAGGGGACGACAGAAAAAAACAAATCAGTCAAAGAAAAACAGCCCGTATTGCATCCAGGAAATTTAAGATTTAGGAGCTTGAGTTCTGACCCCTGGCTCCTGAAAGACCCCTGACACCTAAAGCTGTGCATCTTTTGCACTGAGGTCAAATCAGTCCAACTAGAGTCTTTACTGGAGAGGATCAGATGACAGGAGAGTGAGCCGTAAAACAAAAGGGATGAAGAAATCTAACGACCTGTCTTCCAAATGCCATAAAAATGACAAACCAATATATGGTGTGTGCTTTCTCCCAGCCAAATCCTCCATTAGAGGACGATAATGAAATGAAACATGGATGTCATTTTGATATTTTTCTACTTAAATGCCAGGTTTCAAGTTTCTATTTAAGGAAAACAATGCATTATGGACCGCCTTGTCTGGTGACAACGAATGTCTGTCCCCAGCTAGTGTGTCTTCACGTGACTTCATAATGCAAAAAAAGGGCCGTCTGGCATTAAAAAGTTTGCAGAAATTGAAAGAAATAGCCATTTTAGCCCAAAAATATTGTGAGAGGAGCTTTCCTGACCTTGAAAAATACAAATTAGCCAAGAACTAGCTCCAAACGACCCCAAAAAATCTGCCGTTTTTGCCTCCTTGGACCATTCATCCCTGCTTCTCTACACATGGGTATAAATAGTTTGCTTGTTTGTGGATTTTATACAAATAAAATCCACAAACAAGCTAAATTAGTCTAAAAGTATTTACATTAATTAACCTTCATTTCTGCTTCTCTACACGTCTGTCTGCAGAGATTTTTTCCCAGTAAAGCAGCTTCATATCTTATATTCCTGCAAAGTATTAGTGACGTGTTTACTGTGTGAATTCACATCCCTGCGTGTACCCAAACATTGTGTATCAGCCCAGAGCATTAACTCCAGTTAGCAGTGGCTGCGATTTATAGGGAGCACACTATCAGCTCCCATCAGCCATCTGGTTTCCATTCATACAAAAACTATTTCCCTGCAGAGCGTTCCTCAGAGACGCATGGCTGCAGACGCTCTCATCCAACGTCATTGTACAACAGCAGCAAAGAAGTATACATAAACAGAGATGCATGAACCATTTCAGCACTATCTGATAGTCCTGTTATTCCTGCTAACTAGATCCAGGTTTATGGGGGTCATACTGTATGTGTGCACTGTTAGGGGTTATTTGAGAAGTCATTTTAACTCTAGAATTGGTGTTTTGTAATAAAAAGACATATAATCACACGTTTTTAAATGATGTTTTCTAACTGTTCTGGTAAAAACACCATAATTAAGCAAACCTTAATTATGCACTAGATGCTCGTGCTTACCTGTACATATTGTCCCATTTCCCAGCATGCCTTTAGGGCACGGGCCGCAGCTATAGGAGCCGAAGCTGTTGAGGCACGGGACTCCAGAGAAACACGGCGTCCCTTCACACTCATCGATGTCCTCCAGGCAGGTCACACCTACAAACACACACACACACACACACACACACACACACACACACACACACACACAGGAAATCATGTCTGCGGTGTTGTTGGCTTCATTGTGTGTACTTTAAAATATATATATATACACCTATAAATGTGTAAAACACCATCAGGTTTTATGGTTAGCCCTTTCATAGGTAGAAAACCATTTTTTTTTAGCTCTATTTTTGTGAATTTCCTGCACATGCATTTAAAGGAGTTTCCTTAATGCCTCACCTGTCACTCCTGCAGGACACTCGCACCTGAACCCGCCCTCTGTGTTGATGCACGTGCCCGCCGTGCACGGGTCAGACAGACAGCCGTCCTCATGCTGCTCACAGAGGTCGCCCTGCGTCCCATCAGGACACACACACAGGTACCTCCCACTGCCAGCTGGGAAATGAACGTCCGTCACACAGGTGCCCCCGCTCTGACAGCCACACGGCACCACGTCGATCTGCAGCACAGAGGAAGAGACACTGCTTAGGGAGGACACGATTTCATTCAAATATTTACGTATATTCAAGTTTTTTCTGCTATAATTTAAATTGTTTTATGTTAATAGCTCTTAAAATTAAAACCACATTTCCCATAATTCATATTCCTCCTCCAGCTCTACCTCCACAGAGAAGCTGCTCTGCGCGTTGCACTCATCGGACAGCGTGAAGCGGACGGAGCGCTGCGATGGACGCTCTTCTTGTTCATCCTCAGAGAGTGACGGGACCCTCCAGATGAGGAGGCCTGCAGGGGACAAGACGGCCCCCCCTGGACCCTCCTCCAGCTGGAAGAGGAGTGCAGAGCCCTCGGGGTCTGACGCTGCAAACTGGAAAACGAAGTTCTCCCCGGAAAACGTCCACAGGGCGGTCTGAGGCCGGAGGAAAGACGGCGGCTCGTTGACTGAAGACAGAGGAGAGGGAAACAAACGAGGAGGTCTAAACCTTAGAGGGGACGTTATACTGTGGGGGCTTTTGCACGGCGTTTAAACCCCTGCCTGTTAGATTGACTTGTGTTTTGTTGAGTGTAAGTAAGGATAAATGTCAGTCTATGAAGCTGTTTTTTTTGTTTAACCCCCCCCCCCTCTTTCTGTCCTCTGTCTCTCAGTGGTTAAGCGACAGGTCAGGGCATGCTGGGAAACGTAGACCTCCGCTCCTTTGATCTGCTAATGAGGACAAACAGGACCACAGTGTGATGGCTGACACAGGAACAGCGCACTGAAACGGTAAATAAAGATCCCCTGGTGTTCATCATCAAAGGGCTGCAGGGCAAAAATACTTCCTGGAGGGAAACAAATAACCCTATATACTGAAGCATGGGGGGGGGGGCAGCTGCTCTAACAAAAGGACGACTTGTTTATTTGTCCTAAATTGTAGTTGTTATTATTTATTTGTTCTTGTTTTTTTTAATATTTTCTATATATTAGTGAGATTCAACTTTTGTCATTAATTATTATTCTTTTTTTTCTTTCTGTGATTTTGTTTGGACGTATGAACGAACATATAATGGATTAATATATTGACCTGATTATCTATGGTCATTTTCATGTTGTTGTTTTGCATAGGTAGATGCACAATAAGCAGTTTGTACCTTGATTGACAGACCAGGTGAATTTGGAGATGTCGGGGTCACAGAGGAGGCAGGGGCTGCTGGGACTGGAGACCCCCGCTGCGAAACACATCCCATCGATGTTACACGTCTTCTCCTGGAATTAAAAAAAAAAGGTCTCTTTGTGTTTTTAAGTTTATTTTCCTTGTGTGGGTTCTCTATGGGGATGCCAGGTACACAACAGGAAATCCTGTGCTCCATCTGAACTCAAGTTAATTCAATTTAGTCGAGATTTGGCATGAATTACTCCTAGTCTCTCTGTACATGAGTCAGTTCAGGTTGTTCTGTAAGGATGCATGTTTTCCTGCCTCTCATAAAAAGCCGTTCCAGTAACAACAGGACCTTTCTGCAGCTTTGTCTGCTTAAAAAGCAGCTGCTGCAGGTTTAAAGAGGAGGATGGAGAAAACACTGTCTCTGGTTTTAATCATTCTAACATCTACAAGTTTAGAGAATCGATTCTGCAGTCCCGATCCCTGTGCATGCACTCATTTTTTTGTTGTATGCAAGTTACCTTTAACTTACAGAGTCCTGAGCGCGACGCCTCGCAGATCTGACACACGCCGTCGTAGATGGTCAGCACTTTAGCCTGGCTGTACTGAGAGCCGTCGTTAGTGACCTGAAAGAGAAAGGAGAGGAGCTGCAGGAAAGACTTTCTCAAAACACCAACAAATAAGAAAAAGATGAGACATTACTTTGATCTCCCAGCGTGCGTACGGTTTGTCGTCCATCATGAAGTCCTCTGTGTTTACAGCCGTGTTGCTTAACGATGGAACGGCACAGTCTAACGCCTTGGAGTTTAGGAAGGTGGCTTTGGTCCTCTGTTTCTCCCCGGGAACCCAAACTCCGTTCATGGACTGTGAACGCAAAACAAAAAGTCAGACGAGATGTTTTTTTTGCAGGCTCTTAGCATGACCTTTACCTCCCCTCACCTTCAGTCTGGTGGCATGGCAGCTGAGGTCGGAGGAGTCGATGAAGCCGAGGCCAAACACGCGCACGCTGCGACAGTTGAACGCTCGGATGTCACAGAGTCCTCCGTTCTCCAGATCTGTGACCTCCACCGGCTGGCCTGTCAGAGGAGGGACAGGTCAAAGCTCAACACAGGACTATTAAGAGAGAGGATAGTAGGGTATTCATTTTAAACTCTCTTTTAATCCTATTTTAAATGTACATATGTCTTATTCCTGCAAATTACTTGAACCTATACAGATGTGATCCGTCTCTGGACACTCACTGATGGCCAGGCTACAGTCGTAGAAGCTGAAGCTGGGGAAACACTGGCAGCCCCACTCCGTGCACTCCCCGTTCCCGTTGCAGAAGTTGGGGCATCGCAGCGCCGTCACCACCTCCTCCGCCGTGGACGCCGCCTCCTCCTCTCTCCGCGCACGGTTCTCCAGCAGCCTCCTCTCGCACTCGTTCTCCAGGTACGGCAGCAGCGCCTCCTCCCAGCCCAGATCGTCCTTCAGCTGCAGGTCCAGCATGCACAGATCCACCGCCTCGTCCAGCCTGCGTCCCAGCAGCCCCCTGCACACCGCGCCCACCGTGGAGTTGGTCAACGCCATCTGACACACCTCCAGAGCTTTAGCCGAGGTGAGGCCGCTGGGCGTGGGCCACTGAGGCTGCACCTCCTCTCGGGCCTCCTCCAAGTGATCCTCTGGGAAGAAGTAGGCGAAGCTCTCCAGATCGGCCTGGCTGAGGCTCTGCGCAGCGAACACGGGTTTGAACTCATGTCTTTTCGGCCTGAGCAGGAAATCCTCCCTGAACTCGCTCTCAGATTCATCTCCGTCCTCCTGCCCCCCCCTCTCCAGACTCATGAACGCAGACATGTCCAGGATGCTCTCGTCCCTCTCCGGACTCTTGATGTATTCCACTGTCGTGTCCATGGAGGGGAACACAGATGTGTAATCCACTTCATCGTATGCGATGCAGTCAGAGTGGGCGGATGGATTGTACAGGTTCCTCATTCCTCTGTTGCCGTGGTGAGGAGCGCTGAATCCTTTCTGACACTGACAGAACGGACGCCGCACTTCCTGCGTTTTCCCAGGAGGCGTCCTGTCGAATAAACTCTCACCTGGAGCTATCCTAACAGAAAAAAGAAAGAAAGGTATTTCATTTAATGGACAAAAAGGTGGAGAGTGTGCAAGTCTGGAAGGATTTTGGCCTCTGCAGACCATTCACATGCACCTATATAACACACTAGAGTAAAGGGACAAACCGTAAAATCAAAATATGTTTAATTTTGATTCATGCAGGACTGACCTCCACTCCTCTATGAATAGGTGCAGGTCCTCAGGGCCGTAGATGCCCCCGTCTGATCCGTGGAAGTCGTTGTTTCCGTTGCGGTCGAAGGTGCCACAGAGGCCCTGAGTGTGGCCGTAGTCGACGCTGGGCGCACGGACAGACAGACTCATCCCCCAATCGCCAACATCGGCCCTAACAAAGGCCCCGGAGGGAAAGATCAACTACGAGAGGAGAGGCACATCCAGCAGCTCATTAACATCTGCTCATGCAGCCAAAGTGAAAGTGGATGGAATCAAAGTGACGATGGCTTCATCCAGCAGCGGAGACATAAACAGTGCCGATCTGCATCAGTGTCAAAATGTTCGGATACCTACGGTGACCTTCTTCCCCTGATGGGACTCCAGGACGCGGACCCGGCTCCCTTCGCTGTCCCCGATGTTTCTTAGCGTTAACTCCGGCCGGGTTTCCTGCGGCTGCCCGTTGCACATGTCGAACACGGCGATGTCATTCCCCTCTCGCGCCACGACGCCGCAGTTGCAAGCCACGGCGTAGTGCCGGCTGCCACAGTCCCACTGACGGGAGTGCACCTCGAAGTCCCTGACCAGGCTCCGGTAGAGGGTGAAGGTGCCTGTCTGGTGGTTTTCATAACGTCTGAACAAACAGGACAAAAGAAGGAGAGGTAACCCTTCAGTCGTTAAGGTGTAATGAGGCTATAAAATAACATGTGATTGATTGTTGTTGTTGTCTTATATGCAAACTAGCGGACTTCTGTTTTATTTCCATGGTGATATTTGTCTCCTTTCCCAGGCACAACTGAAATAACCTGCTCATGACTTATTAAGAGGTGCATTACCTGCCGTCCAGAGTGATGACATGCGGGTCAGTGAGGGAGTAGCAGATGGAAGTGGGAACGTCCTGCACCGTGACCTGGGGGCAGAGGTCAGCAGAACACAGATTATTAGAGACTCTCCCCGCCGTGACCCCCTCACCGCTGGCTTTGATGTTTCCTCTGACACAGATGGGAAAATTGCTCCGCTGCAGACCCCCACAGACACGGTGTCTGCAGGGCTTACATCATAACGTAATGACAGCGTGCGGCAGCGCTCCTTTAACATGAGGTCAGCCTATCAAACGGGCACGCTTCAGACCCCAAACACCCATCGTCCCTTCAGGTTTATTAAGCACTGTACATCTGTGTGTATATGTAAACAGTATGACAGAGACAGAGTAAAACCTGTAATTATATCCAGCTGCAAATTATACTTCTTTGACACTTGGACGCTTGTGTCCACTTAGAAAATTCATGAGGAACCCCCTCAAAGAACCAAATGACTTTTTCTAGGATACCAAACTGACCTCTTGCTCTCAAAAGAGGCCGCTTTCATTTACTCTATGACCCCTAAAGATCTTATGGAGGCTTCTGAAGGACCCCTGAAGTATCTTTTAGTTTCTGCGAACCAATAAAAGTCCACTTATGAAGCTCTGCAAGGGACGATGAGCTTTCAAAAGCATTCCTCAGACTCCAGTTTTTCCTTAAACCTCTTCAAGATTTCCAGGATCCTCCTCAAAGAACTCTTGAAGCCCCTGAAGTATGAAAGGAGAGTCCTAAATGTCTCTTTGTGGTCCACTTTTCAAGGAAAACCCAGAAAACTGGTTTCTAAACACTCAAGGATCTCTTGAACATCTCAATCTCCTCATGCTCTGAAGGGACGATGAGATTGCCTCAGATTTCCAGGATCCTCCTCAAAAACCTCTTGAAGCCCCTGAAGTGTCTGAAGTACTTTTTGAACCTGTTCAAGGATCCCTCAATGTCCAATAAAACCCCTTAAATATGGAGAACACTGTCAAAATAAACTTGAACTCCTTGATCTTTTTGAACCCCTCTATAGATTTCTTTGAATCAATCTTTGACCATAAATTCTATCTTGTGCTTACTTTCAGGGACGTTGGGACATAGCTTCTCCAGAGCCGGGGTGCGTTGGATCCGGGGAAAACACTGATCAGACTCGGGCGGTTCCCGTCTCGTGTGAAGTCGGTGACGGCGGTGATTAGAAACGTCGCCCGGCCGCAGCTGCCTCCGCTGCAGGCGTCCGGCTGCAGCTCCACCTGGCAGGCTGAGAGCGCCACGTTTGGGGCCTCGTGTCCGAGTCCGTCTGCGGATGTCAACACAGCCGTGAGTAAGTGTGAGGGGACGGCGCACAGCTGCCTGCAGGACTGTAATCATGTTCCTTAACCGGCTTTGATGTGAGGATGTACGGGGCAAGTCACAGCAAAACTCAAGGAACGCTTTAATGCATGTTGTACTGTAGTCTACTCTGATCTAGTTGAAGGTGCTTGTGAGGATGTTCAGCGAAAGCACTTCACTCTAAAATATCCTATATACATAAAAAGGTAGTGAGTTTCTCAACAGCTACTATAGTTCCTCTTTTTTGGTCACATTTCTTTTTTTAAACAGTCGAAATAAGATTATTTTCATCAATTTGGGATCGATAAAGTCCAACTCGTCTCATTCTCTTGCAAAAATTGTGAGTTTCTGCCTCCCAAATAGACAAAAAAAGATGCTCTTAATTGATGTCAGGACAGCAGAAAGTCCACACATCTTCCATTGTAGACCGAAAAGCCCACCTTAGCCAATAAAATCCTAACAAATTAAAGTATTTCTGTACAGTATGCAACATTCTGTATCGTTGCTGTTGTGTATCTGTACCCTCTTGGCTGATTGGATTTATTGTAAGTCTTTGTAAATGTAATTTCAACATGCTCATATCTGCTGCTGTTCCCTGCAAGTCTGACCTGGGACCTGCACACTCAGAGCCAGAGGGACCCCACACCGGTGGCCGTGGTCGGGGCCGAAACAGGGGATGGGCACCGTGCTGTGCACCGTCACCTCGTGCTCTTTACTGTTCTCCACCATGTGCAGCGATTCTGGAGAAAACTGGAGAGACAGAAGTCTGCGGTGAGTTTAACTGGGAAGGTCTTGGAGTCATTTTAAAATACAAAACACGTGTTTACCTTCAGTCCGGCGTAGAAGCCCTCACTTTCTTTCGGAGTAGATCTGCTTTGGCTGGAGTTGGCTCTGAAAGTCGACACACTGCAGGAGAACTGCAAGAAAACAGGCCTTAATCATTACACACGTTTAAGAGAAGATTAAGACGTTTTTTTCCCTCAACCATGGTTGTATTTAAAAAAACATATTCCATGCGTACATTGCTTCCCTGATCACTATCTAGAAGCACAAACACTAACTCTCTCTGAGCGTTTATGAAAATGTAGATGACCTCTTCATCAACACGTGTTAAAGAAAGTATCTTTGAGCGGACCCAGACCGCTGCAACACTTTCCAGACACAACTAACACAACCCTGGTGTCCAAATATGGAGAATGAGCTCAGCCGTGCAGCTGGAGGAGTTACATCACCTCACCGAGCATCACGTTAGAAATCTAATAAGTTAATGTTTCCTGGCAGGAGGTCATTTCTTTAGGAAGTGAAATGCCTTCAGGCTCCGAGGCTGTTCAGCATAGTGTCATCTCTAAGCGGGTTGACCAATCACAACCGAGCCGGACAGCAAACCAAACAGAGCAGAATGGTTTCAGACAGAGGCAGTATGAGAAAAATAAAGAGCTTTTTGAACATTAAAGCATGTAAACGTCACAGTGGAGGCACTAAAATACAAATATGAACCTGAATATGAGCATAGTAGGGCTCCTCAAAGAGATAAACTTCATTCAAAAGTCTCCAACCCTCAAACTGCTTACAGATTTCTTCCTTGTTTCCCTCACGAGAGCGATAGTTCACTTCTGCTTATTGGTCAGTAACACTTTCCTGCTCCAGTCTTATCAGATGCAATTCAACATTTAGTTCCTTTTCTTGATCCTGGATTAAAAAATGACGTAATCTCTTTAAGCAAGACCCCAAAATTAACAAAAAACTGACTGTTCAAATGTTGTGCATCACCCTGTGTCTTCTGCTTCCCACATGCACATTCACTTTGCAGAGAGGAGTCACTGATTTTTATTTAACCATAATGCAAAGACACATCTACTCTACCATGCTCTTACTATAAATCTACTCTGCTTTTCCCTCATATTAGAACAAATCTGATTTAAAGAGACAGTGTTTTGTATCCTTGACTCTGTTGTTCGTGTTCCAGAGGCTTGCAGAAGAGCAAACATGCATAGCTCCTAAATCTTCCAACTTCCTGTGAGTATGCCGGTTAAAATCTGGACACTTTAATCTGACAGAAAACGGCAAAATAAAGCCTAGGAGCAGCTCTTTCTACCATCCAAGTGTTGAGTTCTGTCGGTGTAAATATAAATTCCCTAGAATCTGCTGTGGAGAGTTGAATGAAGACTTTTAAATGTGAAGCATGTGAAGCCTGCAACTGATTTACCGTCCCCGCCCTCCTCTTCTCTTAACGGGATATGACAAGCCACTCTATCTGCGTTTGCTTTGAGAAAGAAACAGGTCGGCATGATCCACGGCTTACACACTTCTGGGGTCAAACCCTCCACATGTGTGCTCCTCTGAAACCCTCACCACCGTCTGGCAGGCATTACCGTTTCTCCAAGCCTGAAGTGGACGCCGTCCATCTCCACCAGAGAGAAGTGCTTCAGCGTGGACTCCTGCCGGATCTCCGCCTTCATGCTGTGGCCGATGTGTCTTGCCCACACCACCTGGAAGCCCAGCGGCCGGCTCCACGGCGGCGGCACGAAGGAGCACCTGAGGTGGACGCTGTGGCCGAGGAGCTCTGCGGTGATCACCGGCCGGGACGGCAACGAGGGGACCACGGCTGAGAACGCATAATCATATTTTTAGCTTGTCAACTTCTATTTTTACAGTTATACTAATAAAATTCCTCTCACCTCTGCAGCGGCCGTTCACTTCGACCTCCCCTGGTGGGCAGAGTCGGGGTCCTAAATCTGGAGTTACTGAAACATTTATCACATTTATTTTCTTTATTATGATGCACAGATATCAGTCAGTATATATCCTGACCAGATTTGAAAAACTATCATAAATCAATACAGTTTTCTGCCTAAAAAGTTCTTTGTGTGTTTCAGATTAGCTCACCTTTGGCGCAGTATCCCATGCACCCCTGTGTGGGCTGCAGACGGTACACCATGAACTCCCCGCAGTTGCGCACGGTGACGGGGATGCGAAAGAGGCAGCAGTCCTTGGCGCTGCCATGGAAGAACTGCCAGGTGGCGCAGGCGGAGAGCTGCCGGAGCTCGCCGGGCCGTGGCAGCGGGGCATCCTTCAGCGACAGCCACACCGGAGCCTGAGTGCCGCAGCGGTTCATCTGAAAACAGGCAATACATCCAAAGGTATCTATAGAGTGGTCCAGGGATGACGTAGCCGACCCTGAAGGCAGCATCTCTCAATTATGAGTTACAACACAATTAAGAAGTCAAAGTAGGGACACAGGAAGTGGTACAATGAAGTAAAGTCTCCCCTGTTCTTTGTGCATACCTCTACGCAGGAGGTGGGCATCTCCGCCGGCTTGTTGTTGATCCAGAAGCGGTACCAGCCCGGGGACAGAGAGTGATCACAGATTAGATCCTGGATGGCCGTGTCCTGGATCTCCGTGGAGTCGAAGTCGACGCTGCGATAGGGGTTACGCAGAGTCCGGTGACCTCCGGGGTAACACTCTGGAGCTGGAAGGTGGAAATCACACAGTGATTTAGCAGATGTCTGTTTTTAAGTCTCTTTTTGGATCGCCTCCTTTCCGTTTGGTCCTTTGAGTTCCAGATCTGTGAATTTAATCATGAGGAAATGAAAAACTGCAGTATCTCAGGCCCTGTTTCCCCCCGGAGTCGTGTCTTTATCTTTGACTGGGTCCTGCTGTGAGGTCTGACGACAGACGTGAAGGAGATAGACGAAACAAAAGCAACACAAGTCAGCGTGGGAAAGACATTGACTTTCTCCCCTGACACTGCAGGTAGGAGACGTTTATTCTTGACCATGGCGGTTAAAGTTGGCAAAACATTGTGTCTAAGGTCGATGTACTGTAGTTTAATTTCAGCTTCAGCTGCCTGAGATAGTTTAAAGGGTTTAATTGAGCATATTTTAACAATCTACATCCTGCAGAATTCTGTTTTGAGTACCTGTAACGTGATGATTTGTTGCTGCAGAGGAAAGGTGACGGAGTCATGTGTTTGACTTTCTCTTTATACTGTCAGCTGGCATTGAGCAGATGAGCAGGAAGCATCACGAAGAACAACAGACATTCCTGCGAGCCTCTCGCCTCTCTAAACTCACCCCGGGAGGAGACAGTACAGCCAACTGCGCATGACCGACCTCCGAACACCTCCTGCAGCTGCAGCTCGAGACTACTGGGAATTATCTGAGAGGAACCTGTAGTTTTTCACCCTAACACACTCTGAAAAGCTCTACATCTCTAAAGAAATATGCAAAGAATCTTCCCTGTCTGCTGGAATTTGTGTTTTCTGGACCTGGTTACTCGTTTCGTTCAAGATGTATAGCATAAAGTATGGTAGCTAGCTCAAAAAGTGACTTTAGTCTGTAATATGACATCATTTTGTCTAAATACTACAACTTTATTTTTTATCGATTTGACATCGATTAAGGAACTTTTACACAAATGGAAATGCATTTGGCAAATGTCAACCTCCCTGAACGGGAGGATTTAAACCTGACATGTTTTAATTACTGTAAATAACCTTGATGTCTTTCTGTCTCTGCAGGTCTATATAACCAAACAGAACATGCTGTTTTCCACACAAGCAAACTCTGAAAAGCTGCACATCTGTCAAGAGAAATCGCTCAAAGTCGGAGGCTTTTCCTAACAAAGGCTGTTCCCTTTCCCCTGTTTGACTTTGTGGCGGCTGAGCTAGGTCAGGAAACACAAACACACCAGGTATTTAGGATGTTTTGACACTGACAAAGCCATGAATGGACAGGGCGAAGTTATAAAGCCTAAACAAAGTCTTACAGGCGGGGTCTTGTGTTGACAGCCACTGGTGTTTACCTCAGCTGCATGTTCCCTGTCTGCAAGACAAGACTCGGGGTCACAGGTTGTGCAAACAGTCAGCTTTGCAGGCAGGAGGACCCTCCCTGAGACTTCTGCCGAGGGGTAAACTGTTCCAATTGGCGGCTTAATGAGTTTACAGAGCTGGGGGAGAGGTGAGGGGGGTGTGAGCTAATGAAGCGGCCCTCGGGGGGGAAGAGGTCCCGCTGTGAGGGGGGCCCTCAGCAGCCCAGATGTGCAGCGACTCTGCAGGGAGCTCAGCCATTTCTCAGGAGAGGAGATTAACTTGTGAGAACGTGGTGTTAACACAACTGAGGCTTTTCCCTGACGACTGTCACTCACCAGGATCAGAAACTACAGTCAGGACAGGGTCAAAGGTCAGGGGGGGGGCTGCAGTGTGATATAAGACACATTTTCACTCATTATTAAAGCTGTATTATGGTGGAAAAATATCCACTTTACCTGCTAAACGTTAAGCATTTTCCTTTAGAACCTAGATTATGTTAGCATGCTAACCAAACCTAGCGTCTTTAAGTCATTTTGCATGTTCATCTTGCATCTTTTGTGATGGTTTAGTATCTTTTAATGAGCAAAACATTGTCCACATACATATAATTGACTCAGCTGATATCACATCTCTGAATTATGACAACTAATTTCCAATAAAAGCTGTCCTTCGCTTTGAGGCGACGTAAAGCCTGGAAAAGCACTCAAATCGGTCATTTGCCACTGTTTTAATCAACTTCAGTCTGAAATATTTGGCATTTTTGTAAACTTCAGGATCTTATATCTTAAAGACAACGTTCAGAGGGTTTAAAAATGTTTGTTTGCTCAACCACATTTTGTGTTGAGGAGCCACTGAAGGCGTTTTAAGATGTGCTGAAGTTTTAAAATATCCCTTTCAGCAGGTGAAACCCACACAGTACACCATGTGTGTCCTGGAGTCACAGGCGCTGCGGTAGACTTTGTTTTGGCTCAGAAATGCCTGGTATTCCTGTCACAAAGCTCCGAGAGGAACACACAGCGTTTGGTTTTACGACAGCCCGTCTTAAGGTTTACGACGTGAGCTTTGATGTGTCGCCCTGCAGACAGATATGAGCAGAGACAGCAGCTCTAAATGTCATGTCAGAGAGAGAAGGACCCTGGAGGATGCTTTTACTGTTATATATTGGGCAACAAGTGTCATATTGTGGAATGAGTCAGAAGACGAGTTGTGTAATCTTGTTTCAATTATATGTTTAGGAGCACTACTCTGTGATTGTGTTTACGAGTCTGCTTGTTGTTTAGTCCTGATTTTAATTAAGTCTTAGAGCAGTAAATAATGTTTCAGTCAGGACATTTTTTTGGGACGTGGTAATTAGCAGGGACAAACCAGACATATATTCTGGGCTCCCAGTAAAAATACTGTAAAAGGGATCCTGACATTGTTAAAACTTGAGTTAAAAGGCACCATTTTATTATAATTAGCTTGTTTCGATGCAGCTGTTGTGACAAAAACGTCTTGTAAATCTTCCTGTTTTGTGTTTTCCACACCTAATTGGGAGTATTTTTGTAAGTGTTGTAATATAAAGTTTGGTAACTAGAAAAAAATGACTTTATTCTTGGCAATATTTAGACATTTTCTCGACTTTTCAGTGTTTAGAATGAGCAAAATGTGCAAAGGTCCTTCAGAAACATACTAGCTGCATTTTTTGTGATTGCCGCCACAAAGATAAGACATAATGGAGAAGGGAAGAGTAAATCCTGGCAATGTGTGACTTGTTTTTAGCAGAAATTAATCTTAAAGAGTTGAATACATATGGTAAGCAATACATCTGCCATTGTCAGTATGTCTGTGTACATGTATGTGCAAACTGTGTATAAGTACATACAATTTGTTAATTATTTTTGATGTTTGTGTGATTCCAGAACAAATTTCCTTTCGGTACATTAAAGTATGTCTTATCAAGCAGGATCCTCTTATTTTGAAACCTTTTTCCTCATAGAATTTTTCATAGTTCTCTAATTTTGGACAGCTGAACATGATGCATTTGGGTTAAAAGTAGACAGTCTCTCTGTAGTGGAAGATTATATCCTGACACATTCATTTGGCTTGAATAACCTTGATTTCTTTGAGTATAAGGGTCTCCAATCTCTGTATCTGCAGGTCATCAAACCTGTGGACCTGCTGACTGACAGCAATACAGCCTCACAGTCCTTTTTACATACAAGATGCTCTTTTTGACACTTTGCATTAGTATATCTTGTGGGTTAAATCATTTGCATAATGGTAGGAAATCATTTAAGCGATTCAAAGTGATAAGCATTAGCCAGGAAAAGTGAATTCCACCTACTGTACCTTGTTGCGCCAAAGCTCCTATTTGCACCATCCACAGCAACGCGATGCGTAAATATCCAGAGGACACAGACTTCAATGCGCAGCAGTCCATGTCTGCAGCTTAACGAGATGTGGCAGGCTAGCGTCAGTCTTCAGGTCCCATTGAGAGAAACTCTGCAAAAGTGGCGCAAACTGCACTTATCTTCAGGTAATTAAAGAAGAGGCGTCAATTTGCGCTCCTCTCTCTGCAGGCTGCGGGTTTCATGTGGGGAGTGCGCAAGATGACCAGAGGAGAGAGGAAGGAGGAGGAACTAGCCTTCAGAGGAGTCCGCTCCCATAGGTGGGTCCTCTGTGCCCCCCCCCCCCCCCCCCACACACACACACACACACACACACACATGCGTTTAAACGCGAAACAAGCGTAAATGAAACCACGTGATCAAAGTGTGCGAGATCAATGTTATCACATCAGATGAAGGCCATTCAAAGATACGTGTTGCTGATAATGCTGCCACATGTTCACATCTGTAGCCTACGACAAGCCAAACTTCTGACACATTTCAAAACATTTTCAGTATTTTGCTGAGAGACACTTCTGAATTTCGAATTTCTGAATTTTCGAAAATAAAATTTGGATTTTAGTGCCGCAGACTGTACTCTGTGTGTGTGTGTGTGTGTGTGTGTGTGTGTGTGTGCGCAACAGCAGCTGCAGAGGAAGTAACAACAAGCCAGGCTTTAATTTAGACACACGAGGATAAAATGATGCACATGATATTAATTATTACCATGTGAATGGAAGACTTAATCTCATGAATTAATTTGAAAAAATTGCATTTATTCTTTATTTGGGTTTATTTTTTTAAAGCTGTTTTGACTTTAATTATGTTTCATTTTTTATTGTTACTAAAAGAGAAGTTTTCATCTCAAATTATTTTTATCAGACATTTTATAGCATAACAAGTCCAAAAGTTTAGTGCTTATGCTTCCCTGCACATATTTACTTAACTAAACACAAATATATATATATATATATATATATATATATATATATATATATATATATATATATATATAGTAGTAGTTTCTACCTAATTTTCCTTCTCAAATTATAGTAAATTAGCAGAAAATCTTTATAATTTTACAGCAGATGATGCATTTTATGTTTCTAAATCATAGGAAAACTCCCTGAATATTACTGCTGATAGTTCCTCGTCTCTCCAAGTAACTCAGGTGATTTCCCTGCAGGGGGAAGAGGACGGTAAATATCAGGTGCTGCAGGCCACACAGACTAAAGAGAAATACCTTTCCACTAAATAAAGAGCGGAGAGCAGCAGCAGGTGTTCTGCGTTGCCTTCTCATTCACACTCCTCTCCAGTAAGGTGAGAAAGTCTCAGGGCTGCAGCTTTCAGACGTGCACCTGAGAAGGTAAAGCCTTCAGTCAGGGTTCATATTATTCAACCTTTATTACATTGTTGGGATTCAAACCAACAGCTTCCCCATGCAGAAAGCCATCCACGCCACCAGATATTGTGAAGATGTTCTCAATAGAAGCTCAACAGGAAATGCACCATTCCCTGTCATGTTTTTTATTAAGAATGATATTAAGATCTTGCCATTTTCTCTTAAGAAATTCAATTAGAGTGGGCTTTAAATAGCTTTAAGGTATTCTACGGTGGCCGACAGGTGCAAACGTGGTGCAGTTTGAGAAACAATGCAGACGGTAAAAACACAAATGTGCCAAATTGACTAGAAAGAAAATAGAAAACCTCACAGAATGCACAGGAGACTCAAAGGGGAACTCCTTGTTTATCTCCCCTGTTATCCTGCAGTAAAACCTTAATTCATCCTGTAATTCTTTACCCTCTTAACTTAGCTGCATGTTTTCAGCAGAGCATTGTCACCCAACCTCCTGCAGAGCCCCCTGGTTAGAGGCTGCTGCAGCGCTCTGTGTGTGTGTGTGTTTAAGTGAAATCGTTATCTGCCGCCTGCTTTGATGTTCGTGTCCTGAGAAACGTCGAGGGGGGAGTTACAGTCCGGCCTCTTGAGAGCTTCCAGATGTCATACGTCTTTCTTCCCTGTGAGAAAAACAAGCGAGAACATGCACGTTCAAACATCTTGCAGCCATATTGTTTCTGCAAAATCCATGAGTCCCTTTTAACACGACTGCATACTCAGCCTTTCTAAACACTGACAAACATGGTATGTTTTAACCAGGGGTGGAAGAAGTACGTGGATTCTAGTATAAGTACAAATACCATGGTCTTAAAATACTCCTTTACAAGTAAAAGTCCTGAATTCAAAATAGTGCTGAAGTAGAAGTACAGCAGCTTCTCCAAAAACAGTGATTTGAAAGAAAAGTGAGTTTGTAAATAAATCCAGTTGTATCCAGTCCAACATTTTTAATAATACAGATGGTGTCCAAACATATTTCCTGGTTGTCTGTCAGAGAGAAAGCTCAATTATGGCTTCCAGCTTTGTGGACATTTCATAAAGCGCGTCCCGTTTGTTTTTGGAGCAACACTCCCGCAGCATCAGTAAACTCAGAGGACGGGTGAGTGGGGTCAAAGGTCAAACAGCTTGACCCAGAAGGTCTCATCTTCAGATTATCTGAAGGTCATGTCTGAGGGCGGCTTGAACAGTCAATTTATGAGAAAGAAAGAAAGTTTGAAAGCACTTATGGACACGGTTACAAAGTGTGACAAAACAGCACGAACGTAACAGTCCACTTAACATAAATAAGGTTTAATAAACCCAGGTTCACATTTCTCTAACAAAGTACCTTTTCCTCTGTTAATATTCAGGCAAAAGTGAAAATGTGGCTCTATAAATGGCTCTTGTTTCACTTTGCTGCCACCTAGTGCACCGTTAACCTTCCACATGCACCGTTAATGTAATGCTGTTGAAGACTTCTTCAGTGAAGTCATTTTTAGTGGAATAAATGTATCTTAAAGGGGGAATAACTCACAGGCAGTATGAGGAAAATAAAGACCTTTATTTAAAAGCACGGAAACATGTCACAAGATATGAACCTGAAAATATAAATGCAGCTGATTTAGAAAACTTTGATTTTAATACTAAGGGGTTTTGTGTTAACGTCCCCAGTTATTAATTCTTATTACCACATGTGGAATATCACACTGTGTGTTTTGATTTTCACACGTGGAAGTAAAAGCATGAAAAAAGGGGAACTGTGTCTCTGCCTCTCTGTGACGCTTTTGATGCCAGGAATTAGTCGGATCCAGAGATACAAAACAGGAGATTTCAGACAGCACTTTTCCTGTTAATAATCAGAGTTTTTATCTTATTAGAACAATGATTAACCTGACGCTGAACACTGAGAGGTCAAAGAGCATCTCCAGAGCAGATGGCACGCCAGGCTGCAAAAGCGCTGGGGGTCTGAACCCGGACGGGTGCTTGTGGAACGAGCTTCCACACATTCACGCGTGGCGCCCAGGACTCAAAATCTCACAGGTGGATTCACCACTGTCCCGTTTCTGCCTCTCCCCCTGTGCCACAAACACATTGAAGGACCACTTTTCCTCTCACCCGAGCAGTAACCCCAACAGCGACCAGCTGGTGGCGCTCGCCCTGATGGAGAGCCGCAGGGAGTGGCTGAGGAGGTGCAGCGACCCCTCCTCTGCAGAACCAGAGTTTGAGCAGCTCCTGTTCGCTGAACAGAAGTGAGGAAAGCATGTCTGATCAGATAGCTCAGTGTGATAGATGTTTGGGTAGAAGCTCGGAGGTTGTGTGTTCGATTCTTGTTAGGTGCAGCACATTTAGAAGTCCAATTAGCTACAATACAATAAATACACTGCCTTGAAGACTGGAGAATCTGTGTTCAGTCCTTATTATTTGCACTGATTTTTCAGGTAAAACATCCAAAATGATGAACTGTGACTCACTGAGATAAAACACCTTGAAGACTGGAGGCTCTGGGTTCAATCGTCTTTGTTTGTACTGGTTTTCATTTCTAAATGTTGTAGAAAAGAGTTTTCCATTTACAAACGTTGGAGGCACAATTGTAAGAAATACTTAAAATGACAGTTTTTTTCAGATGGACTAAACTATGACTTCTTTTATATCCTTTTTTTATCTTTGTGTCACAAAGTCTACTGAACACCATGCCAAACTCTCAGATCAAACGGCTCACTGAGATACACTTTTGTTCAGAAGAACTGAGGTTTCAGGTTCGATCCCCATAAGGTGCAAAGGTTTTGGATGTTCAAAACCCAAAATGTAGAATAAGATTACCAAATGAAACAGACTTCATTGAAGTCATATGGCTCACTGGGATAAAACACTGCCTTGAAGACTGGAGGTTCTGGGTTCGATCCTCTTTATTTGCACAGATTTTCAGGTAGAACATCCACAATGATGGAAGAAAGAACAGAGAAGAGTTTCTCATTTACAAATGTTGGAGGCACAGTTTAATGAAATACTTCACTGACAGTTTTATTGGATGGACTAAACTATGACTTGTTCTATTTCCTATTTTACATTTTCTTTGTGACAAATCCTACCAAACAACTGATAACTGCCTCAAGTGAAATAGCTCGCTGTGATACAACACTTCTCTGGTGAGCTGAAGTCTTAGGTTCGAATCCCGGGACATCCAGGCATTTTCAAGTCTGACACCCAAAGTGGAGAATGAGTTTACCAAATGAAGGTTCTGTCTCTCAGGACAAATAGCTCAGAGGGTTAAGTGACAGGTCAGTAGACCTGAGGTTGTGTGTTCAAATCCTTTGTGAGCTGTAGTGATTTTTAAAGTGCTTTACTCAATGGAGAAGTGAAATGTGCCCGGAGAACAGAGCTTCATGTACATGTATGTGGCCTCAGGGGTTTGTTCTCGGCACGTAGGCGCCCGTGTCGAGTTCAGATCCACCACTTAAGTGTACGGGGTTCGAATATCGAACAAGGCAGATAGTTACAATAGGTCAGAGGTAGCTCAGTGAGGCAGAGTAGGAAGGCAGGCAGAGAACGAGAGGTAGACACAGTAGGAAGGCAGGCATGAAGGGCAGGCAGGCAGGCAGGCAAGGAGAGGCAGGATTCAGATAGAGTAACATAGGCTGTAAAGTAGGGGGTCAAGATAAGAAAGTACAGAAGAATAGTTTGGTTTTTTTGTAAAAAATGTTTGTCCCTAAAAGCAGCAGTGCAGCCGCAGGGGGGATTTGAACCCTGGCATCTAGGATTCTTTTTTGGCTCACTGTGCACCTGCGCTACCAGGTGAGCCACCGGGTAATACAAAGAGTAATAGGTTTAAGTTTTATTTAATATAATAAGTCAATATCACCTTTTAAAAAAATAAAGTGTCAAATAAATCAAAGTTTATTTTAGAAGTCATTAATTAATGACTTCTAAAATAAACTTTGATTTATTTGACACTTTTTATGATTTTATATATTATATAATTAGCTCTGACTTTTTGTAGGGACTTTGCTTGGGAAAAGGAAGGTCACTGGTTCAAGTCTGACCATGGAGTATGTGTCTTTCAACAGGAAGTGCTTGGACTGTGTCTTTTGAGGTCCAACCCTGAGATGAAAATGTCAAATATGCAAAGGAACATCCAACTCTGTCAGGTCAAATGGCTCATGGTGATAAGAAGCTACCTCGATGTTCGGAGGTTGTGGGTTCAAACCTTCTGCGTTCCAGTGACTTTTAAGGTGTCTGACTCTAAAGGAAGGAGTCAAATACAAGTAAAAGCAGAGAGCTGTAATCTGGACCCATAGCTCATGGAGATGGAACACTGGTTTGTAGACCAGAAGGTTCTTGGTTTGAGTCTTGTGCGTTCCAGTGACTTTTAAGGAAGAAGTCAAGTACCTTTTATCAAACTATAATGTAGCTTTATAAGGGTTGTATAGCATAGGTGTGCATGCAAAGTTGGGGGGAGGGGGGTGTGCATGAGGTAGAGATTTCAGTCCATGTCCAACACCCAAAGTACAGAATAAGATCACCAAACCAAACAGAATTTGCACAAGTCAAATGGCTCACTGAGATAAAACACTGCCTTAAAGACTGGAGGTTCTGGGTTCAATCCTTATTATTTGCACTGATTTTTCAGCTAAAACATCAAACATGATGAACTGAAATAAGAAAGAGAAGAGAGTTTCATTCACATGTGTTTGTGCATCAATTGTTTGACATACTAAACTATTACTGCTTTCTCAGACAGACTACACTATGACTATTTGAGATATACTTTGTATGATAGGCTACTGAACACCATGCCAAACTCTCAGGTCAAACGGCTCAGTGAGATGCACTTTTGTTCAGAAGAACTGAGGTTTCAGGTTCAATCCCCATAAGGTGCAAAGGTTTTGGATGTTCAAAACCCAAAGTGTAGAATAAGATTACCAAATGAAACAGCCTTCATTGAAGTCATATGGCTCACTGGGATAAAACACTGCCTTGAAGACTGGAGGTTCTGGGTTCGATCCTCTTTATTTGCACAGATTTTCAGGTAGAACATCCACAATGATGGAAGAAAGAACAGAGAAGAGTTTCTCATTTACAAATGTTGGAGGCACAGTTTAATGAAATACTTCACTGACAGTTTTATTGGATGGACTAAACTATGACTTGTTCTATTTCCTATTTTACATTTTCTTTGTGACAAATCCTACCAAACAACTGATAACTGCCTCAAGTGAAATAGCTCGCTGTGATACAACACTTCTCTGGTGAGCTGAAGTCTTAGGTTCGAATCCCGGGACATCCAGGCATTTTCAAGTCTAACACCCAAAGTGGAGAATGAGTTTACCAAATGAAGGTTCTGTCTCTCAGGACAAATAGCTCAGAGGGATAAGTGACAGGTCAGTAGACCTGAGGTTGTGTGTTCAAATCCTTTGTGAGCTGTAGTGATTTTTAAAGTGCTTTACTCAATGAGAAGCTAAATGTGCCCGGAGAGCAGAGCTTCATGTACATGTATGTGGCCTCAGGGGTTTGTTCTCGGCACGTAGGCGCCCGTGTCGAGTTCAGATCCACCACTTAAGTGTACGGGGTTCGAATATCGAACAAGGCAGATAGTTACAATAGATCAGAGGTAGATCAGTGAGGCAGAGTAGGAAGGCAGGCAGAGAAGGAGAGGCAGACACATTAGGAAGGCAGGCATGAAGGAGAGGCAGGCAGACACAGTAGGCAGGCAGGCATGAAGGAGAGGCAGACGTAGGCAGGCAGGCAGGCAGGCATGAAGGAGAGGCAGACGTAGGCAGGCAGACGTAGGCAGACACAGTAGGAAGGCAGGCAGACAAGGAGAGGCAGGACTCAGATAGAGTAAAGTAGGGGTCAGGATAAGGAAGTACAGAAAAAGAGAAAAACTTTTTTTTTTTTGTAATTTTTTTGTTTTTTTGGTTCCTGAAAGCAGCAGTGCAGCCGCAGGGGGGATTTGAACCCTGGCTGCCAGGATTCTTTTTTGGCTCACTGTGCACCTGCTCTACCAGGTGAGCCACCGGGTAATACAAAGAGAAATAAGTTGAAGTTCTATTTACCATAATAAGTCAATATCACCTTTTAAAAAAATAAAAAGTGTCAAATAAATCAAAGTTTATTTTAGAAGTCATTAATTAATGACTTCTAAAATAAACTTTGATTTATTTAACACTTTTTATGATTTTATAAAGAATTTCACATTTTTAAGACATTTCTTTCAAATTATTTATGATTTTATATATTATATAATTAGCTCTGACTTTTTACCAAAAATTAAATCGTTTTTTTTTGTGACACTTCATTGAAATCATTGTGAGCTTTAATTACTTTTTGCGATGGTTTTCTATTTGCTATACTTATGACTTTCCTATGACTTTTTCAGACACTATATCAGATTACTAATGGCATGGTAAACTATTATGGTATTTCTAAAGCTTTTACTATCCTAGGACTTTCTGCTTACATTTAAAAGTGTGTGCTTACTAAGACTTTTAAATGACATACTTTACCACGAGTGGAGGAAGAAGAGGACGAGGATGATGTGAAGAAACCCGGCTGTCCTCAGGTTTGGTCCAGAAACTCTGCACTCACCTGGGGAGAAATGAAGAGAGGGACAGCATTAGGATTATTCTGGTTTAAGACATCTTAAACTTTTTCAGGGATTTATTTATCAGTATATGTTTGACTTTCTTTCTAAAAGCTATTTATCTTATTGTAATTACAACAAATATTAAAAATGTGATTTTTATGCTGCTGCAACGAAAACATTTCCCAAATTGGGATCAATAAAGTACTTCTATCCATCTATAATTAAACATATCTTTTCTCAGGAAACATCAACATGATTGTTCATGATAAACTACAATATTATATTTGTCACACGATTCTAAACTATGACTTAATATGACTCTAAATCCAGCCATTCTACATCAAGTCACCTTTTCACTGCAGGACTTTTACTGTGTGCTTTACTGGGAGCTAACCTGACTCTCGCGCTCACCAACAGCACTGTCTACTAACAGTATTTACTCACCAACGCTGACGGGATAGCACAATGTGCAGGCTGTTAGCAGTGAAGGTAAAACGCCAACAAGTGTATCCACACCGGCGCCATCACGCTGCTTCGCTGCCAGGTGTTGCACGATGATACTTCCGCGGTGTGTCCTGCAGAGAGGCTGCAGAGGCTGAATGCATCACATGTGCTCTGTAGACAGCATGTTAGTAAACCGTCAGTTAATCAAACTCTGCAGCAAAATGTGTCTTCAAACTGGATAAAGTCAATGTATGATATATTCTTGCAATCCCAAACATGGAGAAGCGTACGGACAGCAGAGCGTCATACCTCATGGATGAATTGAATTGTTGTTGTTAGCATCTGGAGCTAGCTGCGCTAACGGATATAAGGATCTGTTTCTAGAACAAGGTCGAGGAGAGTCCTCTCCTGTCAGACTGAGAGGCTCAGATAACTACAGCTCAGTGAGGTAAAGGACTCTCCCAGAGTTTAGAGTTAACTTTAGTCTAAGTTATCTCAGTGGGTCTCAAACGGTTTGGTCATCATTTATGTAAACATATGTCCAAGACACTTATATTGATATTGTAAGAAATAATCAATATATTGAAACGGAACATTAAAAGATAATTCACTGTTTCATGACGGAGCATATATGTCCAATTCTGGTAGTATTACCGGATGTTGTTTTTAGCCTCAGATAGCATGTAGCTAATATTGTATTGTATATGAGCAGAGGGAGAAGGACAAGTGGAGTTACATACTAAACACACCGCCTCTACCTCTCACTCATTGATGCTGCAATGATACTATTGCGTGTTTAATAACTGATAAACCTCAGAAGGATTGCATAATAGAATATCGTATGTGAGAGCTTCAGGGCATCACTAACAAGAAGGCGACTGTGACGTCATAGGAGGACCCGCCCCCGACGACGTCAGCCAATAGGAGAGTCCAGAGAACCCCATGTGACAAGCAGCCAACCAATGAGAGCACGAGACCGGAGCACGTCTTATTTGAAAGTTGTTTTTTGTATGGCCGGAAAGAGGTGGTTCTATAAGTCGTGTTTGTATTGTGAAATCGATCTCTCTTTTGTTCCGGACCGCCAGACAGTAACTATTGATGAGCTCCACTCAGTCAGCGGCCTGTGGACGCGTGTACCGGGCTATTGAGCCACAGCTGTGAAACCTCTGTAAAACCTACTGCTGCATCCTTTAATTAAATACTCCTTTTAAAACTTATAAGAGAGGCTTCACTTCGTTTTCTTTTAAATCGACTCCTGGGCTTCGAATAAAAGAACATTTCCTACAATATGATTAATATAGTTATACAAAATGACAGAATAAATAGGAAGTTATTTTTTTTTAGCCTCAAGTAGCATGTAGCTAATGGTATATGGAGGATGTGAGTAAAAGTCATTCACATGTGGAGTCACGTACTAAACACACAGTCTTCAACTCTCACTCAACGCTGCATTACTGATATTGGTTTGTGTTTAATAACCAATAATCCTTAGAAGAACTGTATAATATATATCATAAAGACGAAGACGGGGTATGTGCATGTGACGACCAGGGGCCAATAGGATTCGGCCCCCGCCGCCAACCAATGGGAGAAGAGGAGACCGGAAGAGCCAGAGAGTAAAAATGCCTGATGTGAACACAAGAGCGGAGCCTTTTCTCCGTGCTGCTAAGAGACAGCTGACTGCTTCAATGTGGACTGTGGATTGGTAGCGTGGGGGACCGCAGCTAGGTTTCCTTTGTAGAACTATCATACTATTGCATTAATAAATACTGTTAAGCTTAAACAACAACGCTTCCGGGTCCATTTAAGACCAACTCTTGGTCTTTGTAAGAAATAATAATCAACATTATGTGTAACTAGAATACTGTCTTATTGTGAAAACCGTTTTACTTTGAAAGTGTTTATTTTGTAACCCGATGTTGGTTTTAGCCTCAGATAGCATGTAGCTAATATTGTATGAGTAGAGGGAGGTGTTTAATAACTAATAAACCTCAGAAGAATTGCCCTAACCCGGCCCTGTATACTATGTCAAAAATATGCAAGAAAACCCGGCATTGTATAGTATGTCAACAAACTTACAAATAAAACAGAACTAGTCTGTTGAGAATGTCAGTTCAGTGTTACCCCTTTAGTCCAATCAGTCAATTGAATTAAATTGTAAAAAAAGATGTATCAATTATTTAGCTATTATAAAAATCATCATACATGTAATATAAAGAAATGTTTAGAATAAATATACATAGAACTAATTAAGAATAAGACCATTAACGAAGACTATGATAACTATTGCAACATTCTCAACCAAACAAAGACCAGTGTGTTCTCCATATAGCTCACAGGGAGACGACACTGATAAGAAGTTGTGAGTTTGATTATTATACATTGCAGTAACTTTGCAAGTCAAATTCCCCACAGAAAAAGTTCAAATGTGTACCTGACAACAATCAACCGTGTTGTTTATAGCTCAGAGTGGAGGCTTTGTGGGCTGTAGATCTGAGTGTGTGTCAAACACCAAAGAGAATTACTTTGAAAGGTTTTCATATTTAGACGTTTCTGTGACCTGTCATACAGCTCAGAGAGATGTGAGGAAGCTCAGTAGAGCTGAGGTTTTTAAAGTCCAACACCAATAATAAATGAGTCAAACACGCTCAGGTTGTGAGACAAAATCATTCTCAGATCAAATATCTCAGAGTGATACAACACTCCTCTGAGGAACTGAAGTCTTAGGTTCAATCCTCATGAGGTGCAGCGATTTCAGTCCAGGTCCAACACCCAAAGTACAGAATAAGATCACCAAACCAAACAGAATTTGCACAAGTCAAATGGCTCACTGAGATAAAACACTGCCTTAAAGACTGGAGGTTCTGGTTTCAATCCTTATTATTTGCACTGATTTTTCAGCTAAAACATCAAACATGATGAACTGAAATAAGAAAGAGAAGAGAGTTTCATTCACATGTGTTTGTGCATCAATTGTTTGACATACTAAACTATTACTGCTTTCTCAGACAGACTACACTGTGACTATTTGAGATATACTTTGTATGATAGGCTACTGAACACCATGCCAAACTCTCAGGTCAAACGGCTCAGTGAGATGCACTTTTGTTCTGAAGAACTGAGGTTTCAGGTTCAATCCCCATAAGGTGCAAAGGTTTTGGATGTTCAAAACCCAAAGTGTAGAATAAGATTACCAAATGAAACAGCCTTTATTGAAGTCATATGGCTCACTGGGATAAAACACTGCCTTTAAGACTGGAGGTTCTGGGTTCGATCCTCTTTATTTGCACAGATTTTCAGGTAGAACATCCACAATGATGGAAGAAAGAACAGAGAAGAGTTTCTCATTTACAAATGTTGGAGGCACAGTTTAATGAAATACTTCACTGACAGTTTTATTGGATGGACTAAACTATGACTTGTTCTATTTCCTATTTTACATTTTCTTTGTGACAAATCCTACCAAACAACTGATAACTGCCTCAAGTGAAATAGCTCGCTGTGATACAACACTTCTCTGGTGAGCTGAAGTCTTAGGTTCGAATCCCGGGACATCCAGGCATTTTCAAGTCTAACACCCAAAGTGGAGAATGAGTTTACCAAATGAAGGTTCTGTCTCTCAGGACAAATAGCTCAGAGGGATAAGTGACAGGTCAGTAGACCTGAGGTTGTGTGTTCAAATCCTTTGTGAGCTGTAGTGATTTTTAAAGTGCTTTACTCAATGAAGAAGCTAAATGTGCCCGGAGAGCAGAGCTTCATGTACATGTATGTGGCCTCAGGGGTTTGTTCTCGGCACGTAGGCGCCCGTGTCGAGTTCAGATCCACCACTTAAGTGTACGGGGTTCGAATATCGAACAAGGCAGATAGTTACAATAGATCAGAGGTAGATCAGTGAGGCAGAGTAGGAAGGCAGGCAGAGAAGGAGAGGCAGACACATTAGGAAGGCAGGCATGAAGGAGAGGCAGGCAGACACAGTAGGCAGGCAGGCATGAAGGAGAGGCAGACGTAGGCAGGCAGGCATGAAGGAGAGGCAGGCAGGCAGGCAGACGTAGGCAGACACAGTAGGAAGGCAGGCAGACAAGGAGAGGCAGGACTCAGATAGAGTAAAGTAGGGGTCAGGATAAGGAAGTACAGAAAAAGAGAAAAACTTTTTTTTTTTTGTAATTTTTTTGTTTTTTTGGTTCCTGAAAGCAGCAGTGCAGCCGCAGGGGGGATTTGAACCCTGGCTGCCAGGATTCTTTTTTGGCTCACTGTGCACCTGCTCTACCAGGTGAGCCACCGGGTAATACAAAGAGAAATAAGTTGAAGTTCTATTTAACATAATAAGTCAATATCACCTTTTAAAAAAATAAAAAGTGTCAAATAAATCAAAGTTTATTTTAGAAGTCATTAATTAATGACTTCTAAAATAAACTTTGATTTATTTGACACTTTTTATGATTTTATAAAGAAATTTCACATTTTTAAGACATTTCTTTCAAATTATTTATGATTTTATATATTATATCATTAGCTCTGACTTTTTACCAAAAATTAAATCGTTTTTTTTTGTGACACTTCAATGAAATAATTGTGAGCTTTAATTACTTTTTGCGATGGTTTTCTATTTGCTATATTTATGACTTTCCTATGACTTTTTCAGACACTATATCAGATTACTAATGGCATGGTAAACTATTATGGTATTTTAAAGCTTTTACTATCCTAGGACTTTCTGCTGACATTTAAAAGTGTGTGCTTACTAAGACTTTTAAATGACATACTTTACCACGAGTGGAGGAAGAAGAGGACGAGGATGATGTGAAGAAACCCGGCTGTCCTCAGGTTTGGTCCAGAAACTCTGCACTCACCTGGGGAGAAATGAAGAGAGGGACAGCATTAGGATTATTCTGGTTTAAGACATCTTAAACTTTTTCAGGGATTTATTTATCAGTATGTTTTACTTTCTTTCTAAAAGCTATTTTATCTTATTGTAATTACAACAAATATTTAAAATGTGATTTTTATGCTGCTGCAAGGAAAACATTTCCCAAATTGAGATCAATAAAGTACTTCTATCCATCTATAATTAAACATATCTTTTCTCAGGAAACATCAACATGATTGTTCATGATAAACTACAATATTATATTTGTCACACGATTCTAAACTATGACTTAATATGACTCTAAATCCAGCCATTCTACATCAAGTCACCTTTTCACTGCAGGACTTTTACTGTGTGCTTTACTGGGAGCTAACCTGACTCTCGCGCTCACCAACAGCACTGTCTACTAACAGTATTTACTCACCAACGCTGACGGGATAGCACAATGTGCAGGCTGTTAGCAGTGAAGGTAAAACGCCAACAAGTGTATCCACACCGGCGCCATCAAGCTGCTTCTCTGCCAGGTGTTGCACGATGATACTTCCGGGGTGTGTCCTGCAGAGAGGCTGCAGAGGCTGAATGCATCACGTGTGCTTGCAATCCCAAACATGGAGAAGCGTACGGACAGCAGAGCGTCATACCTCATGAATGAATTGAATTGTTGTTGTTAGCATCTGGAGCTAGCTGCGCTAACGGATATAAAGGATCTGTTTCTAGAACAAGGTCGAGGAGAGTCCTCTCCTGTCAGACTGAGAGGTTCAGATAACTACAGCTCAGTGAGGTAAAGGACTCTCCCAGAGTTTAGAGTTAACTTTAGTCTAAGCTATCTCAATGGGTCTCAAACGGTTTGCCCACCATTTATGTAAATGTGGTAGCAGCCCTGACAGGCCACTGGGTGTCGCTGTTGCACAGCGAATGATTGTGTGTCCCTTGTGGGGGAGAGGTGTGAAAGAAAATAGGAGCATCATCAATTAAATGCACCTGCACAAAAAATACAACTACAGCTAAATATATAACACACACATATGTCATACCTATAGAAGCAGGTTAAAGGAGGAGAAAACTAATGGAGGATCATAGTGTGTACATCATCAGAGCCTGTAACCAGAAGTGCTCACCCACAGCTGTTGTTGATTACCTCTGACAATAACAGTAGGACAACAAATACTAAATCCATAAAACAGTAATCTATGTTCTTTCCCCAATGATCTCTACTGTTTAAATGTTTGATGTATCTCTCCTGAATGTACCGCTGGGTTGTTGGTTTATTAGCCTTGACTGCAGCAACTATACGGGCATTAGCATAGCAGCTAGCTTAGCACACAGAGCTGTTCCGAAATAATGCAGGATCAGAAACTCCAGGTACCCCGTCAGGAGGAGGGACTTCCTGCGCAGCACCTTCATGCTTGTCATGTTGAACACCTGGAGAAAATGGGAAATGATGACTATGCTAATCACTTCTCAAGAAGAAGTCTGATGTTCGAACACGTGCATTTGTGAATTTGAACACAAAAAAACATCAGTTACTATTGGATTTGGTCAATTTTGTCAAAGATTCTGTTTTTAAAAATTGCTAAATGTTTATTTAACAGAAGAAATTGTTAATAATTTCGGAATATTGCATTGCATGTCTGAAAAAAACAGCTTTTAAAATCCTGATTAACATGTTTTAACATTTTAAAAACTTTATATACCAATAAATAAGAATACCTTTATGCATCCCACAGAGCGGACATTTAAGAAACAAGGAAGGGATTGTATTTATTATGTTATATTTATTCAGACTTTTTTAAGAGTTTGTGCGAGTGAAGAAGAAGAAGAAGAAGAAGAAGAAATAAAAAATGGAGATCATATTTTTGGAAACATTTTGGGAAGTTATTTCCTTACACTACCTCCAGGCTGGCCTGCAGGGGGCACACCAGCAGGATGGGCTGGTTGGAGAGTCTGAAGCCGCTCACACCGGGCTGCAGGTCCAACACTGAGGACACACAAACTCAGTAACAGTACAAATACAGCTGGTTGAGACGATTAAGAACAATAATTAGGTAGGTGTGTTACCCAAAGGGACCACAAGAGGGCAGCATAACACCTTTTTAAAATGAGTTTAGCACACAGTGGCCACGTGTGTTGGATTGTTTGCTTCTTTGTTTCTTTACTTCTTAGTTTATTTTCATTTTGTTTTGTTTAAGTGTGCGTTCAGCCTCTGGCTAACCTTTCAGCGTTGGTGAGTAAATACTGTTAGTAGACAGAGTTGTTGGTGAGCGCGAGAGTCAGGCTTTCTTTGCCTGTCCTGAATGAGCATTTAAATCTCCATCTCCGGGGGTTCAACTCATCAGTCTCCGGATGACTGCATGTGTTCAGAAAGGGATTTACTTTGAACACTTTTAGTAACATGTATAAAGCTGCATGTTGAAATACAGGAGATTAATGATCAGGTATTTTGACAAATGTTAACCTGTTTGTTCACCAAGTCCCTGAAACCAGTGGTGGAGGATCCTGCGTGACAAATGTTATATTGAAGTTTATCATTAAAAAATCATGTTGATGTTTCCTGAGAAAAGATATGTTTAATTAGAAATGATAAATAAATCCCTGAATATAAGTGCTGAGAACAAACCCAATCAGCCACCAACTCAGGTATGAGAAAAGCTGTTCTCTGGGCGGGTTTATCTTCTTCATTTAGAGTAAAGCACTTTTAAAAGCACTATGCCTGATGATGATTCGAACACACAACCTCAGGTGTTCTGACTGGTCACATATCCTCTGAGCTATTTGTCCAGAGATGCTATTGTTCCATAGAGCCTATGACTTGTTCATTTGGGTTTTTGGACCTTAAAGGTGAGGACACCTGAAAAGCCTTGAACCCAAAACCTGCAGTCTGTCTTTTATCTCTCTGAGCCATTTGACCTGACATCTCCAACTTTCATTTGGTAAATCTATTCTTAACTTTGGGTGTGAGATTTAGAAAAGTCCTGCACCACATGAGGATCGAACCCAAGGCTTTGGTTTACCTGAGCAGTGTTGGATATCTCTGAGCCATTTTCTTTGAGACAGACAGAGGTTATTTGGTAGATCTTGTCACACAAAGAAAATGTGAAAAATGGAAGTAGAACAAGTCATAGTGCAAACAGTCAGAGTTAAGAATGTCATACAATCGCGCCACATAGAAAAACTGTTCATCATATCGAATCCTGGCTGTGGAGGTACACATGAGGAGTCTTAAAATCCCCAACATTTTTAATTTACTTTTAAACACACACTCAGATTTCATACCTTTGATTACCCATGTTAAAAGAAAAACACCTGCTGGCAGCTGATTGAAACTACTGGCTTTATTGTGAATCTGTAATGCACATCTCTCCAATTAGTCCTTATTCATCACTAAAAGATGAAACCTCTGTATTTCATGTCCTCTGATAAACACAAGTGCCTGGGAAAATGTGAAAAACTATTATCCGGGGAAGAAAAGACATGAAGGACGACATGGAGTCTGAGAAAGTCATAGTATTTTAGAAAAACGGCATCGTATGCCAAAAGTATCAGAAATACCAAACATTGAACAGTATGCTGAAATAACAGAACACATAGTATCGTGTGTCGCTTCTTTTCCCTGAGCCTCTGTCATAGTTTTGACACTCTTTGGTTGCTTTAACTAAAGTAATTCATTTGAAAAATAATAATAATATTACGTTTTCTTCTCTAAAAAATAATGAAATGCTGCGGTACCGACCAACTGAATCATTTAAATCAAACCGTATTGCTAGCCCCTTCAAATCAAAAAGGCCTCACGACCCCCAAGTTAGAAACCAGTGGATTAAACCATCCGAACATACGTCTAAATTATTTAAGTTCCTAAACATAGATAAATCTCTAAAACGTTTTCCCTGAACCTCACCCCTATGAGTGTGCAGCAATGAGAAGGTGTGTGTTCAGAGTAACACACACACCTCTGTGTTTATTTGCAGCTGGCAGTGAGAGCGGCTCCCAGAGTTTCTATGAAGCGATGAACGTCTGTGAAGGAGTTGTAGAGCGGCACCGGAGCGATCCGCAGCACGCTGGGCTCCCTCATGTCACACTGAACAAAGACAACAATCAGAACCTCTTATAAATATACATCCTCTTCGCAAAGCTGTCTAAACCACAGCATAAAAACCTCTTCTCTGTACTCACGGCGACTCCCCTCTTCTCCATCTCCTTGAACACGGTCCTGATGGGGACGGAGAAGCAGAGCGACAGCTGGCAGCCTCTCTGCTGCGGGTCGGAGGGCGTGATGATGCGGATGCAAGCTTTGTGAGGCTGCGAGGTATCCTCACTGAAATAATGCAGGATCAGAAACTCCAGGTACCCCGTCAGGAGGAGGGACTTCCTGCGCAGCACCTTCATGCTTGTCATGTTGAACACCTGGAGAAAATGGGAAATGATGACTATGCTAATCACTTCTCAAGAAGAAGTCTGATGTTCGAACACGTGCATTTGTGAATTTGAACACAAAAAAACATCAGTTACTATTGGATTTGGTCAATTTAGTCAAAGATTCTGTTTAAAAAAATTGCTAAATGTTTATTTAACGGAAGAAATTGTTAATTATTTTTGGAATATTGCATTGCATGTCTGAAAAAAACAGCTTTTAAAATCCTGATTAACATGTTTTAACATTTTTAAAACTTTATATACCAATAAATAAGAATACCTTAATGCATCCCACAGAGCGGACATTTAAGAAACAAGGAAGGGATTGTATTTATTATGTTATATTTATTCAGACTTTTTAAGAGTTTGGGCGAGGGAAGAAGAAGAAGAAATAAAAAATGGAGATCATATTTTTGGAAAAGTTTTGGGAAGTTATTTCCTTACACTACCTCCAGGCTGGCCTGCAGGGGGCACACCAGCAGGATGGGCTGGTTGGAGAGTCTGAAGCCGCTCACACCCGGCTGCAGGTCCAACACTGAGGACACACAAACACAGTAACAGTACAAATACAGCTGGTTGAGACGATTAAGAACAATAATTAGGTAGGTGTGTTACCCAAAAGGACCACAAGAGGGCAGCATAACACCTTTTTAAAATGACCTCCCTGACTTCCGAAAATAAGGCTTGATTGAAAATGATTGATTATTTACCAACTAGCATTACGCCACATAAACATGAACGGTTGATTGGAAATGTGTATATATTTTTTTAATTTACCGTTATCCATCTCAAAGCGAGTTTTCAGGTTATGTCCCCACCAGCCCAACAGCCTGCAGGACACGGGACAAAAGAAAAAGTTATTTGTAATATTTTGTATACCTTTTATGTTTCTCCTTAAGATTGCTTGTCATTCAAGACTGAAATTCCACAAAGGAAATTAAGTCACAGCTTCTGAGGTGTCGGGACTCACGCAGGTTTGACGGTGTGTTTGTGTTTCTGGTGGACAAACGCCCCGGCTATCCCACCAGCACCTGAGTTTATATACTGTGAGCAGACATTCATATCTTTATCACCCTCATGGAACTGTACTCTCATGGAAACATGTTTTAAATACAGTCTGCTGACCTTGTAGGAGCACCAGCAGGCGAAGTCGACCCCCCAGTCGTGCAGCTTCAGCTCAACATTTCCTGCAGCGTGAGCACAGTCAAAACCTACAAAACAGCCCTGAAACACAGTGCAAATTTAAACTATTTTATATCACACAGGGTTGGTATTTTTCTTTGCTATATATATTCTAACTTTGCAAAGAAACTAGTCCCTAAATGCATGGCTAAATGTTTAAAGAATGTGGAAAAGCAATCGGCTGTGTTACCTTCTCGTGGCCGGCCTCAGTGATGGCGGCCATGTCGAACAGCTGTCCGGTGTAATACTGGACTCCACTGAACATCACCACGGCCACGGAGTCTCCCTCCTTCTTGATCCGCTTCAGGATGTCCTTCGTCCTCAGGGTCTCCTCCCCCTGAAGAGCAGCACCACAACCAGGAAGCGGAATTTAGTTTATGTGCATTGAAGTGGCAGCAGCAGGCATGAATACACTCTGTAAATAATAATGTGTGAAGTTTGGTGCCCCAGTACCAGCCTGGGTGAAATCCGCAGCATGCTCGTCTGAGGGTCGAACCCTCGCAGTCTTATCTGAGACTCCACTGCATACTGAGGACAGGAAAGGGGGGGGGGGGTATTTATTTAGGTTTTTGTGCATGTAAATGATCTGCAAAGGCTAAGTCGGCTTTGTTCCTTTGCTCTGGATACTAAGTGCAGCAGCAGTTCTTTTAGCAGGGAAAGAATTTTATAGAAAAGTGGAGTTTTAGTGTCATATTGTGGGACTTTGACCTCTGCAGGTTCACTCACGTGGTCTGAAGGAAAGGCTTTGTCCTCCAGGAGGATTTTATGCCGAGTCGCTGTGGGTTTGTAGAAAGAGAGCTGCAGAATAAAGACAATATTGGTGTTGAAGTGGATTCAATGTCGACATCGGATGAATGGATATCACATATTTACAGGACAAAGACTCCACTGGTTGACCCAACCTTGATCTGACAATCTTTGGACAGGTGTTTAGAACGTAAACATGGTGTGTATTTTACCAGTAGAAGATGTAGATTAACTGTCAAGCCATTCATCAGAGCCACCTCCTCTGTTTTAGCCCCTGAAGAAGAGAGAAGAACAGCATAAAAAGTCTTAATCATTTAAAATGGACATTTTAAAAATGAAATGTATATCCGTGATGAGATATTCTGCTTGCATCATTATTAAAACATGTTCTCAGAAGGGATTCGTTATTTCTTTGCAAATGTATGTTAACGGTCCATTCTAGCACACACAAAACGTATTTTGGATCGTATATTCATCTGTATGTATCACAATGAGTGAACTGTTGGTTTCCCCCCCAAAAAGTCGTTATTTGACATTGTTACTTTAAGATTCATCTGCTTTTTCACGACTAAACATTCAGTTAATTATAAACACGATCACTACATGTGTCCATAATGAAAATGATGTGATTCTCAGCCTAAATGATGCCTCCAAGGCTCATGATATTGATCTGGAAATCCTCTGTGGATTTCATTTAAATCAAGTGAGGGTTCACTGTAACTACAGCTGTATGACATTTCAAGATGAACTCAGGTGTTTGCACTGCAGCGTACTAACATAAAGACACTGCTCCCTAACTGCAGACCTTCATGTGAACTTTGCACTCTGCAAACAGTGCAGTGACCTGGAGCTTAAGAGGGATTAAAAAGCTGCACCAATGTGTAAAAGTATTTCATAAAATAAAAAAGTATGCTTCAGGTTCATATCTTTCTGTACCTCATACAAATGACTCACCAACAACCTTAGCCATGAGTTCCTCTATGGTGTTTTCAGCCCAGGCCCAGGGGCGAGGGCCTAAAACATGGCCGTGGACACCCCTAGAGAAAGCACATTTTAAATGCCATTCCAGACAGAACATTTCTGATTGAAATGGTTTTGTTCAAATTACATTTGACTCACATTTTGGCCCAGTTGTCCAGCTCCTCTTCCAAATACTTCCTGGCTTTTTTGGGCTGAAGACCCAACGAGTTTCCCACCATGTAGATACATTCCTTACTGCCATCCACCTGAGAGAGGTCAGCTGCCAACAAATATAAAAAACAGGAAGTATTACATAATTATTCTCAGACTTTACAAACTGTACAGCTCTTCTGCTTTTAAATTCTGATAACAATACATTTATTTAAAATAATAATAATGCTTTTTATAATAATCATTTATTAAATATGAATAATCGAAAAATAATAACAAATGCTATGAGCAGGTTTTAGGGTACTTAAAGGTACTTTTACAAGGTCATATTCATAAAACACAATTAAAACAACATACTTGTAATATAAAAAACACATTAAATATTCCAGTACTTGAATGCATCCGTGTTTACTCACAAGGGGGCAGATCAGCTATAGTGGGCAGCAGGAACTCCTTCCGCAGGTGTCTCACAGGGTCGTGTTTGTCCAGGTAAGCAGCCACCTTTGGAGAGGTCGGGCTGCAACCCAAAGAGGCGGACACTTTCGCCAGAGTTTCCCTCGGAGTTAAACCCACAAACTGGTCCATTACTGTGCCTGCAGACACGGCATTCTTTAAAGCGTGACATATTGCAAAGTGACGCTGTGTTTGTGATGACTTTCAATGAATAAAATCTGCAGAATGGAGGAGGTAAATAACTTCCGTCAGCAGCTTTTACAGTTCAGAATCACAACACTTCCGGGTTTCTGACTAACATGTGACTGAAGTAGCCAATCAGAAGCTAGGAGATAAACCAAAGGGCACTGATTTAATGTCCAACATTCTCACAACCCATGCTAGTTAAGGTTGAATAACAAGTGAAATAGGCATTCTTCTTTTGGAAATAAATCTACAAATGTGCCCTCTATAATAAAAAAAACACAAATGATTGCATTAATTAACACTGCTTTACAAAAATTAATACTTTTTACCCCAGTTTTATGGAGTATCTTTAACTTAAAGATATGTTGTTGTACAATCTGCAAGTTTTCACTCTTGATGAATGAACTAAATTATAAGTTTAGGCAATATCCGAGCTTTGACACCCATAATTGTTTTTGATTCACAATCCAATCAGGCAAAAATCTACATTAACATTTGAAATGAAGTACAATTCTTTAAAGAAGAACATGACATATATGAAGCAGAAACTCACAGTTTACAGAAGAGCGTCCTCTCCACACACAGATCCACTCATCTGCTGTGGAGATGCTCTTTGACCTCTCAGTGTTCAGCGTCAGGTTAATCATTGTTCTAATAAGATAAAAACTCTGATTATTAACAGGAAAAGTGCTGTCTGAAATCTCCTGTTTTGTATCTCTGGATCCGACTAATTCCTGGCATCAAAAGCATCACAGAGAGGCAGAGACACAGTTCCCCTTTTTTCATGCTTTCACTTCCACGTGTGAAAATCAAAACACACAGTGTGATATTCCCCGTGGTAATAAGAATGAATAACTGGGGACGTTAACACAAAACCCCTTAGTATTAAAATCAAAGTTTTCTAAATCAGCTGCATTTATATTTTCAGGTTCATATCTTGTGACATGTTTCCATGCTTTTAAATAAAGGTCTTTATTTTTCTCATACTGCCTGTGAGTTATTCCCCCTTTAAGATACATTTATTCCACTAAAAATGACTTCACTGAAGAAGTCTTCAACAGCATTACATTAACGGTGCATGTGGAAGGTTAACGGTGCACTAGGTGGCAGCAAAGTGAAACAAGTAAATCTCATTAATATATACTTTATAAACGATAAATACTGGGGAAATGAATAAGAGATACGATGACAAATGTGGTTATTTATAGAGCCACATTTTCACTTTTGCCTGAATATTAACAGAGGAAAAGGTACTTTGTTAGAGAAATGTGAACCTGGGTTTATTAAACCTTATTTATGTTAAGTGGACTGTTACGTTCGTGCTGTTTTGTCACACTTTGTAACCGTGTCCATAAGTGCTTTCAAACTTTCTTTCTTTCTCATAAATTGACTGTTCAAGCCGCCCTCAGACATGACCTTCAGATAATCTGAAGATGAGACCTTCTGGGTCAAGCTGTTTGACCTTTGACCCCACTCACCCGCCCTCTGAGTATACAGATGCTGCGGGAGTGTTGCTCCAAAAACAAACGGGACTCGCTTTATGAAATGTTCCTCAAAGCTGGAAGCCATAATTGAGCTTTCTCTCTGACAGACAACCAGGAAATATGTTTGGACACCATCTGTATTATTAAAAATGTTGGACTGGATACAACTGGATTTATTTACAAACTCACTTTTCTTTCAAATGACTGTTTTTGGAGAAGCTTCTGTACTTCTACTTCAGCACTATTTTGAATTCAGGACTTTTACTTGTAAAGGAGTATTTTAAGACCATGGTATTTGTACTTATACTAGAATCTACGTACTTCTTCCACCCCTGGTTAAAACATACCATGTTTGTCAGTGTTTAGAAAGGCTGACTATGCAGTCGTGTTAAAAGGGACTCATGGATTTTGCAGAAACAATATGGCTGCAAGATGTTTGAACGTGCATGTTCTCGCTTGTTTTTTCTTTTCTACAGTTATTTATGTCACAATAACAATAAAGCTACAAAAAATCCAACAGTATAGAACGTCCAAAATATGAGGAAGTACAAGGTCATGTATAATGACAATTCTGATAGGTGGGACAAACCTGTCTTATCCTGAGCCGTCTGAATTAAATCTGTCAACATATACAAATATGCATTCTCACGACTTTATTTTTTTAAACATTTTAAATAAACCTGTGTAGAAACCAAAAAGACATGACTTAATCCACACCAAAAGAGACAAATAATTGACAAAAACAACGAGGAACTCGAGACAAAACTACAGTAAGTGCATTTACAGACAAACAACAGACTATAACTGGCACCGAGACAACTTTATTTTTCTCAAACACATTCTGTTGAGGAGTTTAAAGCCCTGATTCGTGAACAGACCTTTCTGTATTTATGACTTGCACTTCCAAATGTACACATATATATATATTTAACACATCCATATCTGTCTGTATGTAAACACTGTATAGTTCTCAGTTTCTGTCCTCAGCTTGCAGGCAGGAAGGCAGACACAAAGACAGGCGGTATCTTCGGACGGATCGTTCCGTAGCAGCTTTGAGTCTGCCAGAGTTCGGACTGGCCCGGACTAGCCTCGTTACGCCCGAGTCATATGGAGTCATCCCACCAGAGCCATCATCACTACTCGCCGGAGGGGGAGTGGTGCTGGTGTGTGCCGGGAGGCGGATCTGCTGCGACCGTTCCCCTCGTTCGTCATCCTGCGCCTGGCTGATGCTCATCTGTGATTGGACAGTTTGTGTTTCCGACTGTTGCATGGAGGTTGCCAGCAGCCAGATGTCTCTCCTCTCAGTCTGATGGTGCAGCGGGGAGGAGCTCTCAGAGGTGGAGCTACAAAAAGATCATTTATTTAAGTTAAAGAGGACATGTGTTCATTTTCAGGTTCATTTTTGTATTCAGGGACTTCAGGATTTTGTACAAAAACCTATACAACCTTACAGGAACCCCAAAAAGCAGAATAGGACCTTCCTAAAGTACAAACACCTTAAAGGTGATAGCTACATTTACTAGTGCTGTCATTCAATAAACTCTACAATATATCACAGACTCAAACCAACCTGTTGAAGGATGTCTGGAGAGGAGAGGAAGATGGCCTGGTGTGTTTCTGTGGGCTCGCCATTGCCACGTAGTCGTCCTGAGGCAGCGCAGACAAACTGTGGCTCAACTGAGGAGACATCACCATGTACCCGAGCCCCTGCTGACCCGAGTCCTCCTCCCCTGTAAGCATAGAGGGCGTTTTGCTCACATTCTCCCTCCCTTGGCTCACCGGGAGATGTTGGTCCATCTTCATCTCCATGTAGCCGCAAGTCCTCGACTCGGAGCTCTGATGAGGGTCTGTTTCGTGGGGGTTGAGGGGCTCCAGGTCACATTTGGTCGGACTTTCAGGGTTTCTGGCACGAGAAGCGAGTGGTCCCACACCTGCCTGCTTGTCTCGGAGTTTGGGTCTGCAGCGTTTGGAGGCCAGAAGGGTTTGAAGCTGATGGTTGGAGGTGGGAGAGCGGCTGAAGTCAGGCAGGGCCCGCAGCGCTGTGACTCTCTCTCGGACCGCCTCGTGGATGTGCCGGGCTACTGCTGGGCTCCCTGCACAGAGCACACATTTAGAGGTCCTATTTATGATTGCCTTCTATACTATTTCATTTCTTCTGGCACTACTTTATTTTAACTGTACTCTATTTCGTTGATGTTTTAATCTTTAAGTACGTTGCTCTCTTGCTTCCATCCAGATCTCTCCAGGACCGTTTGGCGCCGACCTGCCCAGCTCCAGGAAGAACGAAACGTCCAGGTGGCCAAAGCGGCGAACGCTCAGCAGGGGGATCGTGACCGACGGCAAGTCACCGCCTGCAGCCGCTCTGACCAGGATGAGCGACGAAGCTGTGAGGCAGAGACGACTATCCCCCGCCAGGGACTTGGTACAACCCAGACCTCGGGGCTTCACCGCGACGGGCCAAACCTTCGATGACGGTGAAGGAAGATCCAGGGGGAGGTTTAAATCTGATGAAGAGCTACTCAAAAGGAGCTTTTATTGAAGACTGTTATTTAATATAATAAATAACATAACCTCCTGCTGTAATTATTTTATATATATATATAGACATTGCAGAGAATCAGGCTTTTGATGCAAACACCAGATCTTGGGAAGATAATACACCTTAGGCCAATAAGAGTTATTTAAAACATTAAAGATCTGACCTCTTTGAAGAAAGCAGCAGGGGGCAGAGTGCAGTACCCGTCATCATCTTCATCCCTCTGCTCCTCATCCTTACGCTCCTCTTCCATCAGTTTCTTAATGGCCAGGTACCACTCCTCCTGCTCCTCCTCCTCCTCCACCATCAGCACCATGGTTTGGTTTTTGGCATACAGCGCCACCGTGAGGCCTTTCCTGGAGCTGCCACAGCGGCTCACATCGACACAGCACCTCAGGTAGATCACCCTGGGGAAAAGGAATTGGTAGGACGTTATTTAGAAGCAGCAGTGGAAGAAGTACTCGGGTCTTGTACTTAACTAAATGTACAAAAGTAAAGTAAGGAGCTAAATCAGATTTTGGCCACTTTGTGATGTCACAGTGTTTTTTTGGGTTGTGTTTCCATTAGTCTGATAACAGAACAAGGTTACCCCCACCCACCTTATCACCTGGATCCCCACCTAGAGCACCATTTGGTTTGTTTAAATCAGTCACTTCACAGAGGGGCGTGGCCAGCAGCTGCTCATTAGCATTTCAAGCTACAGACACAGAATCAGCACTTTTGAAACAGGGCTGAAACAGAGGGGATGCTATAATGCATGATCTTTTGGGGTATTTTGACCCAAAAAGTCTTGTTTTCTATACATCTGAGACCTACAATATATTGTTTAAGTTACTTACCCTTGTTTGCTAGAGCCGAACAGACTTCCAGCAGACTTCTCCACCGCTGTGAACTTCTCCTGGCTCTTGTACCACTCGAGTCGGCTCGGCCCGATGTGGCTTCCCTCTCTCAGGACAAAATAGCTCCTGTGTTTCCTCTCCAGCTTTCCCAGGTATCCTCGTTTCACCACGTCGCTCTGCTGCCCTGCAGAGGTGAGGAGGGCGACGGACAGAGGGGCCAGACAGCTGGAGGTGCAGAAGAGTCCCTTGTAAGGAGACGCCGGACTCGACTGCATCTCCACGTACTGGTCGTTCATCCAGGAAGGCCGCAGAGGGGATTCAGATGGTAGACATGTTTGTTTGGAGCTGAGAGACCACAGAGAGGAGCAGGGAGCATGGAGAGATCTGTCTTCTGCAGTTTCAGTCATCTCAAGCTGAACACAGAGGAGGATAAACATTACTTTAAAAAATACTGTGAACAGCACATAAGGATTTAAGTCATTTCATTAAAGGTTGGTTAGATTTACAAGAGCAACTGATGAAGCATTGCAAAATGTGGTAGTGTTTTTTACAGCTTGAACACATTAGTTTTAGGTTGTCTCTTCTTCACTCAACCAACATTTCCATATCCCCAAAAGCAATGAATATCCCAAAAACAATGAATACTTCTCATTTAGGCCCAATTAAAATATATAAGTATCTTCATATTGGTGAAAAGCAGATAAATGATTAACTAAATATTACTTTGAAATGCAGAAATTATTCAGAGCAGCTCAAAGGGACTAAAATAAAGTTAAAGATGGATTTATTTCCCCAAAAATGTTTTCTGTTGTTGCAACACTTGCAACAGAAATTGGATTCAGCGATTTTCTGATGTAGGCTAGTATCTTTGGTGTTTGAATTTTCAGAATGGCTAGTGAATGAAACTACCACGGCTTCTAAGCCTTTAGCCTAAGCTTTTGAACTTTAAAGTCGATATCCAAACATATTTACATGAAATAACCGTCTTCCACCACACAAAGTCATGTTATATCAGTATTTAACGTTACCAGAAACCGCAGAAATCATTCAAATGTTTGTTCGTTGTCTCCGTGCGCTCCCGCGAGGTGCGTGCGCGGCGGGCACCTGTTCCAATCAGTGTGGCGTTCAGGAGCTCCTCGTAAAACCGAAATAAAGATTAGTTAACAGTCACCAACATAAGTTATTTGAAAAGTAATACAAATATCTGTGTTTTATACGTATCTCAATGTATAGACGAGATTATGATTTGGTTCTCTTTCTTAATAAGAGCATGTCTGTATTTTTGAATGAACTTATGCACTTTTTAATTATGATTAAATAGCAGGTTGATTAATAGGAATTGTTTGATTGGTTTATCTTGCTTATTTTATCGTCTAGGTTAAAAAAAACAATTTGGGCTCTACCTCCAACTAATTAATAACACTTTATAGTGACGAGTTTTTAAAGAGGACATATCGTGTTTATTTTCAGGTTCATATAAGTATTTAGTGCCTCTAATGTCTCCATGCTTTAATGTTCAAAAAGCTCTTTATTTTTCTCATACTGCCTGTGCTGCAGCACCTCTTTTCACCCTCTGTCTGAAACTAGAGCCGAGTCTGCTCTGATTGGTTAGCTGACCAGCTCTGGTGTGGTTGGTCAACCACTTAAGAGATATCCCGCCCCTTAGCCTATCGGGTACAATGTGTTGAAACCTGTGCAGCCAAATTCAACAGCATAAATTCAATTGTAACAGACAAAAGAAGTGGTGTCAACTTAATGGTTACAGCACTTCCTGTTTCGTTACCTGGGTGCAACGGTTTTTGCATATTTCAACATTGGTAATTTACTCCTAGTGAGCACAGTCACTGTCAGAGCAGAGCCGGTGTAAAACCACCTCTGGAAACTGTTCACTTTCTCAGGATGTCTCTCCTCTGGGTTGGCCTCTCTCAGCTCCTCAGCTGGACGGGCCTCTGTCAGCTGCTGGTTCTGGTCGGTGCCGGACTGGGAGCTGTGGTTGCAGTGTGGACGGTGAAGCTGTTGGTGCGTCACGCCTGGTTCACACACAGACTTTCCTGCTTCAGCAAGCCACATGCACCCTCCTGGTTGTTGGGCCATATGGGCAAGGTAGGACACAGACACTGGTAGAACCATTGGTGAGGGAAGTGTTCGGATCATTTACTAATAGGACATATTCTGCATATTTGTGTTTTGTGCCTCAACGGTGGCATGTTAAAGGTTGTGTTACAATTTGAATTCTTGGCAAATGTTAAACAAGATAAGGAAATGTAGATACAGGATGTTGCAACATATTTTATTGCAAATCTTTGTGGTGTGAGAATTCAGGTCAGTGTCAACAGACCATTACACATTTTACAAGCGTTACTTATGGTGCATTTTAATGTTTGTTTAAAGTAATATTGTGTGTGCTTCAGATGCAGAGCACAGAGGAAGGCCTCCTGCAGGTGGATGACTTGGTGCAGATGTACACACACTCCTGCAGCTGGTTCATCGGCCCTTTCTATCACCTGGTCAGACTCTTCCACCCGGACTACATCAAACCTCTGCTCATGGCACCTGGTACTGTATAATTACTGGAAACAGCTAACCAATCAGAGCAGATGGGGCTCTGGTTTCAGACAGGGAGTGAAAAGAGTTGCAGAACAGGCAGGATGAGAAAAATAAAGAGCTTTTTGAACATTAAAACATGGAGACATGTCTCAGTAGAGTCACTAAATACAAATATGAACCTGACAACGAGCAGAATACGACCTCTTTAATCTTCTCTTCTCTTTCCACGACATCCAGCCAGCATCACAGTGAAAGACGAGCTCATCTATGGACATCTGCGTCCGTGGCTTGGTGAGTCAAATGGCTCTCTGATTCAGAATAAGAAGAAGGCAAAACAGGTTGACCCACTTCAATAGAGCTTATAACACTTCCTGTTTTTATAGATGTGGAGCATACGGTAAAGTACTTCAGGTTTTTCAGGATTTCCCTCAACTGTCTCCTTCCTTCCAAAACAAACATGATTTGGATTTCAAAAACAAGATTGATTATGATGTTGTGCCTCTAAATGTTCATTTAATTTAACTCGTGCCTTCTATTTTAGTATTCTCTTTGCTGTTGTAACTAAAGTGAGACGACTGTGATCCATATGTATGTATTGATGCTGTCATCCTCACCTCCTAACATCTCCCCCCTTCACCCCCCAGGACACAGCCTGTTGCTTTTAAACGGACGCGAGTGGTCTCGCAGGAGGCGGCTGCTGAGTCCCGCTTTTCATTTTGATATCCTGAAGAACTACGTCGTCAAGTTTAACGACTCCACCAACACCATGCTCGTAAGACACACAGCAATGCATGCACACACACATGCTGTCACTGCTGCATACACACGTTAGTATCTGTCTGCTACAGTGTGGTAAACACTAGGGGGCCACTCTTTCTCAAACATTAAATACCTGATTATGTTGTTTATTGAGTTTGCCAGGTTTCCTTGTGATTTTTTCAATTATTTTACATGTTTAAAAATAGATGTAATGTCAAATAAATGAATACATTAATTTATTGCATTTTAAATACATTTATTTTTATTTATTGCCTGGTATTTTTATTATCTTTGTTTACATATAATGAAATACATTTCATTCCAAATAAATGTATAATTTATTTTGTTAAATTTCAAACACATTTGTGTGGAATGTCTTTTTACATACTGCTTTTTTACAAATGTATAAAAATGATACAATAATAAATAAATCCTAATAAATGAATACCAAAGAAACCAAATACAAATCTGATCATGATATCTCTGCTGTACTTTTCATGGCTTTCAGGATAAGTGGCACAAACTGTTGGCAGAAGGCACGAATCATGTAGAAATGTTTGACCACGTCACTCTGATGACACTCGACAGTTTACTGAAGTGTGCCTTTAGTTACAACAGCAACTGTCAGAGGTGAGGACACACTTTTATTCTCTTCTTCCATTGTTCTTCTCCCTTCCAATGTTATACGTTTCTCTCTTCAGGTCTTCCAGCGAGTACGTGTCAGCCATAGTGCAGCTGAGTGACCTGATCATAGATCGCCGCACAAAGATTTTGCACCACTGGGATTTTATTTACTGGAAGACTCAGCAGGGGAAACACTTCAAGAAGGCCTTAAGCATCGTGCACAGGTACAGCACCTGCACGAGGGGGACCTTCATGTGTTCAAACCAGTCTCATCTTTTGATTTTTTAACGTGTTTTTAGGTTTACCATGGAGGTGGTTCAGAAGCGTCGAGCCCTGATCAGCCAGCGGAAGAAGACAGGAGCTGGTTTCCCCGCAGCACCACTGAAGAAGAAGATGGATTTTGTGGACATCATCCTGCTGTCTAAGGTAGGAGAGAAGAAGAAACAAGAATCAGATCAAATATTCTGTATAATTCTTAGTTATTGGACTCTGATTTTTGTAACTATTTATTTTATTGTCCTTCTTCTACAGGGGTTATACATTTGTCAAAAAAGTATTCTGTCTATCCACAGGATGAGGACGGACGAGGCCTAACAGACGAGGAGATTCAGGCGGAGGCAAACACCTTCATGTTTGCAGGTGAGAACCAAGTGACACAAGTACTTACAATGTTCTTATCATACAATCGATTACTTTGAGACTCTAAAATGTCGATTGAAAAGTGTCCTACTGCGTCCACAGGGCACGACACAACAGCCAGCGCGATTTGCTGGGTGCTGTATAATTTAGCGCGCCACACACAATATCAGGACAAATGCAGGCAGGAAGTGACAGATCTGATGGAAGGACGAGAAACACATGAAATACAGTGGTCAGAAAAAACACACAAATGCTTAATAGATGGAAATGCTGCTGAAAGTGTGATTGGAATGCATGGTATTTATAAGTTGATATCTATATGTAAAGGGAGGATCTGGTCAACCTCCCCTTCACCACCATGTGCATCAGAGAGTCTCTGCGGCTGCACTCTCCTGTGCAGGCTGTAACCAGGAAGTACACCCAGGACATGGACCTGCCCGGCGACCGCACCGTACCTAAAGGTGAGAGAAACAGCCAGACATGTCAAACAGACATGTACCAATAACGAAGCGACTCTAAATGAACAAAGAGAGACATAAAATGACTACCAAGAGATGCAAAACAACCATAAAGAGACAGCATATGACTACAGTGACATAACATAAGAGGCAAAGAGGCAGACATGACCACATTTTCTTAAAGTATTTGCTTTTTTTCTGTTGTTATTTCCAAGGAGTCATCTCTTTGGTCAGTATTTATGGGACGCACCACAACCCTGCCATCTGGACAAACCCACACGTAAGAAATAACCCTATCCTTTTCACTTTGGTTTAACTGTGTCCTGTCTGACCTGTGTTATGTTCTCTCTTTTAGGAGTTTGATCCTCTGCGTTTCGACCCTGCAAACAAAGATGGCCGGTCTTCTCACGCTTTCATCCCCTTCTCCTCGGGCCCCAGGTACTGCGTCCTGATTGGAGTAAGGTAAATCAGATCTCACACGATGATAGCTGTTTAAGAGTCTGTGCTGTATGTGTTCACAGGAACTGCATTGGTCAGAAATTCGCCATGGCAGAGCTGCGAGTCGTCGTGGCGTTGACCCTGCTCAGGTTTAGTCTGACCCCGGGATCCAACCCTGAAGTGGGAAGCAGTTCAGGGGGAGTTCGCCGTCTCCCCCAACTTGTGCTACGTGCAGAGGGAGGATTGTGGCTGCAGCTGGAGCCGATAACCCTGCACGACATGGATGAATGAAACCAGTCACTGTGTTGTAACATGCATTCGGAGCTTTGTTTCTTACGAAATTAATGTAAAGTAAATTGTGATATAATTTGTGTGAATGCTCATCGTGCAGCTACAGAAAACCTGGAACTACAAATGTAACTCAAGTAAATTCTGCTATTACTTTGCTTTGTTGTTCTCAGCGGAAAATGCATTTAAGGTATAAGGTATGGCTGTGATATGAACAAACAACATTTTTAAAAATAATTTATTCTGAAGTGGAGAATTCTTGCTCAGAGTATTAGAAAAACAACAACTTTGAATACATTTTGCAAACTCCCAAAATGTACCACTTTATAGAAATAGCCTGTAGTGTATTCTGGCTGCAGTGACAACATCTGTCCACTGGGCGGCGGTATAGCACTGTTTCTGATTCTGTATTTGTTTTTTGTTTTTATTTTTACTTTATTTTGTATTTTTACAGCAGTAAATAACTAGATATTTTTGTCGTAATGACCTGTACCGCATACATGGTGACTCTGAAACAAAATTAATTAAATGTAAGAGTATTAAATATCCACATTTGGTCCCGATGGAGGCGGAGACTGTTGAATCCCAACTTTCGCTTTAGCCTCTCCCACGACTATAATCACAAACTTTCATTTCCCATTTCATCTAGCAATATCTGCTTGTAATGGGTTCATCCTTAACATAACTTGGTTTGACATGTTTATGTCGGCTCACAACAGAAGCAGTTTAGATTCCGTTGCGTTTTTGACAGTTTAACCGACGGAAATGTGGCCGCCTGTGTTCTCCATGATTGTGGCCGGTTTGCTGTGCTTGTTCCTGGCTGTCGTCTCCGCAGACCCCGGTAAGGTTATTACGGATGGATCACTTCGTAGCTTACATGTTTTATGCGTTAAAATGTGCGTTATATTCGGGGGAAACATATGGAGGTGTTCCTTAGCAAGGACCGCGCCCTGTGAGAACCAGCATGGAGCGATCGTTACAGTCACAGCAAAGCAAGTAAACAGCAGAGTGCATCAACGTGGGGGGGAACTGAATGGAAAATAATAAAGAAGTGTAAAGCAGGAAAGTTATTGAACCATAGAACAGTGAGGAACAAGACAGGGGTTCATTTATTAAGCAGAACACAGTGTATTTATTATATTTCGAGTAGAGAGCTAGTTGTCGTTTATATATAGATAAAAACAGGTTAATTAACCACAACAAACGTGTAGGTCTCATCTACATATGTCAGAAAATTACGAAAATATATCTCAATCAAGCCTTACAAACAGCAATATTCTAATTACTGAAACTGGTCCAATATAAATAGTCCTATTAATGAAAAAAAAAACAATGTAGGCTATATTAATAATTTGGAGTAAAGCATGTGTGTGTGTGTTTATCTATGATTATGACATGTTTATTTAATACAATGTAAGGTAAACGGAAACAATACAATACTAATAAAGAATAATAATATGATTAAAGTAGTGTTTGAGAGGCCGAGAGCGACATTGCTGCTTAATAGAATTGTTTCTTTCTTGTTGCACGGTGGACCGATACTAGAAAGGTATCGCGACACCCTGCCGTTAAAAACGACCCCCATTTCATCAGTACAGGTACTTGTTTTGAAAATGTCCCGTGTGTGTTCAATGCTCTGCTTCCACTCAGTGCCTCCCCTCGGTGCCTCCCCTCTCTCGTGCACGCTCTAGCTGTCATATCTATTGACAAAATGAGAGCATGGCTGCAAGTGCTGAGTGCTATTGCCAATGCGCCTCGGCTTGTTGACAGAAAAGACGCAAGAAACGAACATTGGAAATATTTTGGTTACATCTCTGCTGACGGAGAACACGCAGCTCTACGTGATGACCGCTGCAGCTCGTTGTGACGGGACGGGTTCGCGGAGCAAAACACACTTAACTGCCTCATCTTCTTCTGGAACCAGCTAAACTAGTTATACATATGTGTATTCTTCACTGTCGGGTCCCTCATCACTGGATCATTGAGATGCATGAGACGGATAAGACTGGCTGTCAGGAGAGGGAGAGGGGAAAAGAGAGCACTCCATTCATTTATCCTGTGTGATTTTCCAAAGTTAATGTACACTTTTGAATAATGTAGTTCATCTACTATAAGTAGTTTGTTTGTTTCCCCCTTTTTTAAAGAAAAGTACCGAAATCGCAATTCTTGACTTGGTATCGAACCAAAAATGTTGGTATCGTGACAACTACTTTCTCCACTAATCACCTAGTCCTGTATTGCTATTTGATGCTCTAGTTTGGACGAGAATAAATTGTTCAGGAAGAAGAAATATAGACATATTTAGGAGTGGAATAGAGTAGAATAAACGTATAAAGGAGCAGAGGACCATAATCGAAATATCTCAAATCGATGAATAGTTCTGAAGATTAAGATGTAAAAAAAAGCAGGTCGTTTTTTCCTTATCAGTCAAGAATAAGTACATTATTATTGTTTTGTTCCAACAGCATTTGTTTTGGTTTTGCCCTGTGCTTCATCCTAAATTATATATTCTTTTAGTGTTTATTTTGATATTTTCACGAGTCATTCTTGAATATTTTCTGACATTTTACAGTGTAAAGTATGTTTAGAAAATCTGCAGCGTCTTTTTGTCCCTGCAGAGAAACTCTATAAGAAGGAGGGCGATGATGTTGTCTTCAAACCAGGCATCGCCTTCGTGAGCGTCCCCATCAACGAGATATCGTGGAAAGACGGGCCTAACATCGCTATCGAATGGGATGGACACGTTACTGAATATAACCGTCATTTCAAAGGTATACTGAGCGGGGTCGAGCTCTGTGGGGTCAAATATGTCCATGAGTTTAATTGATGATCCGACCCTATCCATGTGTTTTCAAAGGGCGTAGTTACCTGAACACTTCAAGTGGAGAGATGACGCTCAAAGGACTGATTGTGATTGACACTGGATTATACACAGCAGAAATTAATGGAGTGCACGCCAAGACTTATGATCTCACAGTCATGTGTAAGTGCTTAAATTACTCTCACTATAAATCAGGTTAGCAGGGTGTTTCAAATAGGGTAATCTGGTGATGCTAGGTAGAAACTGAAATGCTACATCGTGACTCTAAAAGGCCTATTTCTAAATGTTTTCTCCAGCTCCCGTTCCTAAACCCACTGTCAGTAAATCATGTGATGAAGAGATGACCCTCTGTACATTGACGTGCAAAGGAGACATCCACAAAGACGCTAAGCCGGTCACAATCAGCTGGTGGTCAGGTGATAACAAGATGGATTCACCTGAGAAGCTACACATTACAAAGGTATTTTATAACGGCAAAGTGTGATGATGTTACCCAGAACATTTCTACCCTTTACATCAGTTGCATGAAACGGCCTTTAAATGACAAAAATATTGCGATTACCCCAGGAAATACATATCATCCAACTAAAGATGTTACAGTGACAGAGCATATCGGCATACATGTCAGGTAATACTCACTTTTTGTCTCTATTTCTAGGACGATATTGCGAGCGAGTTAAGCTGTACGCTGGAGAACCCGGTCAGTATCGGGAGCAGCGAACTGTTTCCCAACCCTTTCATTCGTGAGTAACTACACCAAGATTTCATTACTGATTCATCCGGTTCCCACCCAAAACATTCACTGAAGTCTTTCACATCAGCTGCAAGAAAAGTGAACCCCTACGTCGGACTCACAGTCTTCTTCGTTCTGCTGGTAGCTGTGTTCCTGACCATCATCATTCATAGAGTAAAAGCAGGTGAGAATCAGAACTCTGTATCAGGGATTTACGATAATGAATTCAATTACATCCATTTATAACGACCCAATTAGTTACATTGACCTATCAAGTGCTTACACTCTGCGATACATTACTACAGTGTCGTGTTTTTATTCCATACAAGTTCCTAAATACCTTTTTTGATCCTAGAAACATAAATATATGAACATGGTCATGCTCGCTCCATCGTGGCCTTTCCAACCCTTAAAGGATCATGTTAATGTTATATATAATCCTTTCTAAATATAAAAATATGCCATAAGAGATATTTAAATAGGGGTTTTTGGCTGAAATAAAATATATTCTGGAATATTCGCACTTGAAAATGGCTTCTTGACCAGTAGATTTTGGTGTCTGTATTTCAAGTTATTCAGATAATAATTTCAGAAGTACATTTAATCCTTCTGTCTGATTTCCTCTAGGGATGTGGTTCTATGAAAAAGGTAAGAAATCTTTTAAAGCATTTAAAATGTAGACTTAAAATACTTTTTACACAGTTTAACAAAGAGGAATTTGAAGTCCATAAATGTATGACCGTTTTGTAGGGGGTTATCTGAAAGGCATTCTGGGAAATGTAGGATACAGCAGCATTTAACATGAGGGAAAACGTGATCAATCCTGACCTCTTATTTGCTGCTTTTCTCACTCTGCAGAGTCCATGCCATGGGAAGCAAGTCAGTAAACTAACTTATGGATATCACAAAGTAATATCAAACCATGGACATTCAAACATGTAATAACTTCTTCTGTTTTCTGTCCACCACTACAGACTTCTGGAGGAAGCACGAGGGAACATGTAAGTTTCACCCACAGTTTCCCGTAATTATTTATCTCTAACTTTGCACTATAATAAATCCTCCATATCATTACTACATAAACAGATGCTGCTGATTCTAATGGCACTCCTGCTCAAAAGAGGGGAGCGACAGACGGTAGGACACTAAAATAAACTCACCTGCTTGTCTTTAAATGTACTTTCTATAATTAAAATCACTATATGTGACTTCCCTTTTCTTTGACAGAGGAAACACCAATGACATAGGTGTGCAAACAACGACGAAGCAGAGTGAAGAGGAAATGTAGAAGGGCGAATTGGATGGGTTTGTCCTATTTACAGTACACATTTTATTGAAAAACCCTTAATGAAAATGGCAGCTACCATGCTTCAAATCATAGCCAAGCATCAAAAGGAAGGGAAATATCTTGGGGGTTATTTTAAATATATAATTTAGACACAAAACTGGATACAAAGGCATGTTAGAGACTGTTGAACAATACTTTTTTAAGACCAGTAATAACAATTTTGGAGGTTTAGAATTCTGATTAAGCAGTTTTATGTTCGAAATCAGTGTTTCTCCAATGCAGTTTGGTGGATATAGTGTAGGGTGGAGGGCCTGAAGGACCAGTTAACACTAATGTTTCCTTAGGATTAAGTATATAGTTAAAAACAACCTAGTTCTAAAAGATGTGTCATAAAAGAATGTTTTAATAAGGTATAAAAAGGGAACTTTCGGCTAGACAACCACAATGCTGACTTTAGGGGAAACAGGATAAGCGCCAAACTTAACAGTCATTTAAAATGCAGAAATGTTACTTTGAAAACACTTAGTGTTTAAGTTACTGAAGAAAACTACCGTTGCAGTGCAGAAAAAATGGGAAGAGCTTTAAAATGTTCCTATGAGGCACCTCAAGCCTTAGACAATGCCAGGAAGCCTCCGCAAAAGATCCTTTCCTGAGATAAGACATCATACCTGACACCGACGGGTGATAAAGCCACGTATTTCTGGAGCAGCCTCACAGTGTCAGAGAGGAGTGTGTCAAGGGAGGAAGTGCACTGATATCAGAGGGGGAAAAAAGACGCCATTGTGGCCCACAAACAAAGCATTGTGCTGTACTGCAGCGAACACCACGAGAGGCGTGAACACAGACGTATCAAGCTTGAAAAAGTCAATCAGAATTTTTTTCTGGGGTTTCGTTATTGTTATTATCATTTCACTTTGCTTTTATTTTGAAGGAATTGGTTGAAATGTGTGGTTTGTGTGTGTAGATGCAATAGATGTGAGTTACTCAGTGTTTTTTCTGCGGATTTAAGATTTATTTTTGAAACCTGTGTTTTTAAAAATACTAAAGAAAGGATGGCAGTGATATTTTTACATTGTAGGGTTCTTGACCCTCCATACTTCCACCAAAGCTATCCAAACCCTGTGAGCTTAGTATTTATTGTAGATGTATTGTAGATACAAAGAAGACGTTTGAGTTTTTGAACGGGCTGTGTGTAATAAAACTATACGTAAATCAATCCAGTTAGTGTGTTTTAACTAGTCTTCTTTCTTTTGTTAAATAACCGAGTAGTACAACATTTAACCACTTGAGGGCAGCAAGTCGACGCATTTCACTGTCACTTTGGGCCTAATTTGATGTCTAACCTGTTTGTTTCACAAGGTTTTGTCTTTTTTTGTATATAAAGGAATGTCGAATGCCATTATGTGTATGTGTAGTTATTAATAAACCTATAAATGACCTTGCAGCTGCAGATTATATTGTATATTTGATTAAGACAGCTGCAGCACAGGCAGAATGAGAAAAATAAAGAGCTTTTAACTTTAAAAAGCATGGAAAAATGGCACAAAATAAAAATATGAACCTCAAAATGAGCAGAATTGAACATTTTAAAGAAGACATTTCATCAGACGCCAGTGTTCAGCTGTAGCAACAACAGAAAAATGTACCTCCTGCTAAGAAATGCAGAAAAACAAACTACAATCCGAGGCGTATCTGTCCTCATGCTGTGGCTGCAGCTGACAAAGCAACTCCTTTTAAATTGTATATCTTAAACTGACAATTCAGCAGCAAATCCGGTATCAGGGAATAGATTCATGTTGTTATAAATAAAGAGGATATAAGTGTTCTTTATCCACCAAAGGTTATTTTATTTGTGACTAAAAAATAAACATTTGATTAAAGTCAGTGTTTTTCCTTTACAGCAGTGGGACAGATTCACAGTCACAATATATTTCAGCAATGATTTCAATCAACAATTATTATACATTCTGTATGCAAGTACAGCTCAAAACACCACTGTCGTGTAAGGTTCCCTTGTGTTAAAATAAGGGACACAAATCAGCATTTTTTATAAAACTATTGAATGTCTGTGGTTCCTGTTTCATCACATAACACTGTGTTCCTACGTTCTGCTTCCTGCAGGTTTGGACCAAAAGTGAGCAAATAAGTAGCAAAACTAATGCTACGTTCTCCTATTGTCCATAACATTCAATATAATCATTCAATCACACTATATAACATGCTACATCAAATCTGCAGCTTCAAATAAACTGATTATCAGAAGATGATGTGAAATGTGATTTTAAAAACAGAATTCAAAACTGTATCTTATTCAGAAATATCCCAAAATGATCCAAAATGGCGCATTTATTTGTAACGTCAGTTATGATAGGAGTGTTTAATGCAAGGCTGTTTTAGAGTAATATACTAGGTGATCACATAGTAATCGTGACGCAGCGTTTTACATCAGTGAAACAGTACAGGTCAGCATCCTGTAAGAAGAACAGAAATGGCCCTGTGTTCAAGATCTGAGCTCTGTATGAAAGCAAAGTACCACATTGGTATAAAATTAAAAAGTGACTCTTTTCAGTTACAAAAAGATTCCCCAAGGCACTTGATTAAGACACACTTTTACCTCCTCTGTGGACATCAGAGGCTTAAAATGACCCAGTAAAAACTGATAAAACCCTTCCTGTCGCTAAGCTTTGACACTGTTCCCGTTAGATAAAGGTTCTACCTCTGATTCCGTGGTCACCGGGCTGAGCTCTGTGGGTGCGGCCTGTTTTTCGGCTCCGCCCCCTTCCCTGGCCTCGTTTCGATAGTGACGGCAGATGACCACAGCGGCGCACACCAGGTAGACAACGGTGAGGATGGTGAAGTAAATGAAGTACACCAGGAACTGTAAGAACAACAGATATCTTCAGAATCTATTTAGAGATGTTATCCCGTTAATCACAATAATAATCCATATGGTTGAAATTCTAGTATTTGTATTCTATGTCCTCGTGGAATGAGTCACATCCGGTGACACAAGGCCAGCGTTTAGGTATTAAATGTCAGTTTTACCTGAGAGTGCACGTCCAGCCCCAGGCCTCTCTTGTCTGAAAATATGAGGTTGATGATGCTCTTCAGTATGGTCCCGAAAAACGTGTTGATGCCAAACACTAAGGCACACAGCTCCTTGGTGAGTGACGAGGCTATCTGGAAACTATGAGGAGTAAAGAACGACCACGCATGGGATGCATCAGTACCACTCCCCCCTTTCAGAAGAAGTGTTTTAGCAACGTGTCTGAACTGTGACTCACGTGGCAATGGGCACCAGGCACTGGTAGAAGCCTCTGAAGAGGACGTAGGCGGTGTAGCAGACCCAGATGTTGTCTGTGGTTCCCATGAGCAGCAGCAGAGCCGCCTGCAGCGCTGTGATGACGCCGATCACCAGCTCGGACCACACGTTCCAGCGGATCTTCACAAAGCCGGCGGCGCAGGAGGTGATTGCACCTGCAGGGAGAGAGACGTCACTAAAACTCTGGTAGGAGCCATCAATGTGTTTCTTATTACTTCACAACTTTTACTGCTGGCATGACTTCCAGGTTATTTAAACAAGCTGCTACCTTTGTTCGTTACAGCTGATTAAAGCGCCATTAAGGTTAATAAAACATTAAGCAACACTCGGATTCAGACTTTAATCCCTGGATTCAATGCCATACTGATATCTTGGTGCTTAATATTGACATGAAAAGATGTACCCATGGTTTTTTACATTATGATATTATATCCTTAGCTGTTCTTAAAGTGTGCCACCACAATTGAATGTTGCTGTTGTTCTTTTTCTTTGATTTTTAACATAATTTAGGCAGAGGCTTCAAATAAGCCCGATGGGTTTCCTGCCTCCTCCTGCATTGTATATCATCTGTTCTCCGTCTGTGTATTTTCAAATCGTTATACCATAAATACAAACTGTATGTGCATAAAAGTCTCACTGAGCAGGGTAGAAGCCGCCTCCACTCCCCCGTTGTAAATGTGCTTGTTCTCCGTTGCTGGGTAGACTTTGTTCCACAGGATGTGAACGTAGAACAGGACAAGGTAGTACCCGGTGGAGTTGAAGATCCACCACAGGGACCAGAGCCTCAGGTTGGGAATCCTCACCACATTTCTGAGCTCCAGCAGCATCTGCAGCAACACAGAATTCCTCCAGCGTGACGCGGGTTTCCCTTTCGGGTTCATGACGTCAAGTTCTGACTTTGCCGCCACTTCGTTTTGTTCCTGATTCTGCGTCCGGTTGAAGAACAGGGAGCGTTTAGGCCAGGGGAGGCACATAGACAGCGTCAGACCAAAGCTGACGAAGCCCAGAGATATGGCGTTGAGGGTGTAGAAGCTCATGTGGCCGACAGAAATGAATAACTGTCCCAGCACCGAGCTGGTGAACACCCCCAGGAGGATGGCGGTGCGCGAGTATCCCGCCACTCGCTGGTAGAGAGAGGGGCTGACAAGCGAGAAGATGTAGGATGAGTACGCCACGCGGCACGCCATGGTGATGCCGTAGAAAAACTCCATGAACTGCATCTGTAAGAGGGTGTTGCCCAGCAGCAGGATGAGCCAGATGACCACCTGACTGACGCCCTGGGTGACCAGGACCGGCTTGTAGCGCAGGAAGTCTGTCAGCAGGAAGGCCGGCACCAGCACCACCATGTAGGAGTATGTCAGCACAGGAGTGATCTCATTGGTCACCTGGAAAAGACATTAATCAATCAGTGAGGCAGGTGAAGGCTACAGATTTAGTTCCCAATTTGTTTCTGGTACTGTATTATACATAGCCGGGCAAAAAAAAGGATACGTCTGATTAAATATATTATAACAGTTAAGCACTACAGTACCCAGCATGCATTTCAAACCAAACTCCTTAAAATGCTTGTGGAGTTTAGTCCATGCTTGCTTGGTAAAATTAGTCTGGAAAATGTAGTTTTTATACAACAACAATATATGATATCATCCACCCATTTTCCTGACGATTGGTGACATAGCGACGTTGGTTTAAGTCTGTCTGACTTTTATCCATAACAACGCTGTATACACATGTAACTACAACTTAGGTCAGAGCAGCTTATTCCCTGACAATAAGCACTAGGGCTTAGTTGCAAAGTTGCCTAACAGAGTGTTTTTCACATGTAGTTTCACAGACTAATTCTACCACTATCAACATTGTATCCTCTCTGAAAAACACTTTGACAGGAAACAAATCTAGGTTGTCAGGATGACAAAAAGAAACTAAAAATCCCAGATCCACTTCTCTGATTGTAGACTTTTGAAAAAGCAGTTTTGAGGAATGCGAACTTTGACCGCAGTAAGATGGATCAGCAGACCCTCGACAGGACATTCATTAAATGTGCTGTGTAATGAGTGCCTGACTGCATGTAGACAACCTTACGAAAGACTCTTACAGGTTAACTTCACTTCTTTACTTTCAGCTTAGTATCTTGCATATGTACTCTGCAAAACAATGACTAAGATGTATCCTATATTTCATTCTTACCTCTTGCCTTGTGAAGTTTTTCTCAGTACTGAGTAGATATGGTGTAATGAAAGGCTCCCCAGGCTTCATCGATGACATAAACCCAAAGAAACACAGGAATATTACAGCCCACTTCCACTTCCTTGGCTCTACGGCTGCCTCTGTGGGACCCTCAGAGGGAGAAGGGCATTTGGAAGCAGGGACGACCATCTCCACGTCTCCATTTTCCTTCAAGTCCATCTCTTTTTCCGCCTCTGATTTGTCCCCACTTCCTGCTGTGTCATCAGCGACCATGGTGTCAAACTGTGATGCAGGGTGTAACTTTTTTAACTCCCGAGTTAAATCACCATGTGAAAGGTTGTTTGGTCAGCAGCCTAAATGAAATGAGGAAACAAAATGTTGTGGGGAGTTCAATCCAACTGCGTATCCATGACAGGTATGGGATAGCTTTAACCATGTAACAGAGGATAACAAGGTAGGTAAAATGCTGACCTTTGCTCCATTCCACACTGTGACATATTCTATCCAGTGGCCTGGTGTGGGGTCATTGTTAACCTGAAAAGATAGCAATGTTGTCAGTAAGTCAGACTATTTTTGACACTGTGCAGACAGGTGACATTACATCAGGAATTGAGTTTTCTTTAATAAAGCTACAATTACCACCTATGACAATAAATCTGTGGCTTATTTTCCCACTTAATCCCTTGTTTGGTGTATAAAACATGAGACACTGGAACATCCCCATCACATAAGTTTGTGCCAAAACCTAGTCATAGAATAGTAGAAAAATACTGAGCTGGAATCCGGATTATTGACCCTTTTCTGTTACACTCATACTTGGAAACAGCAGGACTTTCCAACTAATTGCTCAGTAGAGATAAGATAACAACTTTATTGATTCAACAGTGGGGAAATGTGCTTGATGCAGCAGATGTATTGTTCAAAACGTTATACATAAAAATGACGCAAAATCAAAAATACATATCTACAAACATATGTACACACTTTACAACTACACTGATTTACTCCATGCTGGATGACTGATAATGGAGACAAATATATATATAAATATAATTGCCCGTGATGCAAGCAGTAGCCTACAGGATAGTTCTTCAAAATGAGTAGTGGTACTTTAATAAACTAAATGAAAGTGTGCTCCTGAGAGGTGGGTGTAGAGGGTTTCTTGGCCTGATTTGACGTTACGTGTCATTTTTTTTAGGGGCAACGCAAACAAGTAACACGAGCAGCTCATGGTAAACACAGTGAGTTAGCTGCTAATGAGCTAACGGTGCTAATTGGTGTTGTTGTTTATGTATCACAACGCACCTAAAATGCGTGTAATCACTTAATAGCACAAAGTATGACACGGGGCTAAGTTATAGCTAGCTACCCAGCTCGCTAACAGTGTACAACTAACAAAACAATGCAGTCTCGTAGCTTTTTTTGCCACACAAATGTCAATAACATTAGCTTTAGAGAAATTAACTGACAGCCCCTGTACGAAACAACATGCGTGCTACAGGTCAAGAAAGCACTATTTGACAAATGATTGTTTGCTTTTTAGTGTGCAAGGAACTGATTAAACGTCACATACCTCGTGTGGTCCATCTGAATGCAGAGGTTTAATTAGCTGCCCCACTCTCTGCACGCATGCGCTTCTGTCGTTGCAAGGAATTCTGGGAAATGTAGTTGAACTGCTGTAGGACAAGCTGGTAAAACCCTGAATTATCAGCTAAACGTGAATCAAACTGGATTTATAAATGTATTATACGATGTAAGAAGACACACAATGACGATTATGTTCGTACATTTCATCTTTTATAGAACTTTTTTTATTGCAAGTGTTCGCCTTCTGCTGGACAAATAACAGTGTAATCAACAAAATCATTTAGCGATATTTCTAATGATAAAATATGAAATTCATTACATGTTGTATAGCAATATTATGATGTTATAATTCCTATTATACCTACGTGATATGTGAATATTGTGTAACTTTGCAAAATATTTTATTTGAAGGAACATATCAGATCATGAAATGTGAATAACATTTGAAACATTTATTGAGTTGTAATGATAAAAACATCACTATTTACAGTATATAACAGTTTATATATACTTTACAGCATTTCAATAAACACAGGAACATTTTATGAAAGCGGTGTCACTGTTGAATTACTCTTGGGGCATCTGATGGTTATTTAAAATAGCATGCACTCCATGATTCGTTGATTGAAAAAGCATTTCCTGAATCATAATTCTGGTCCATTTAAAGCAACGTAAATGATCAATTAATGAAAAAAAACCACCTCAGAGGCTTGAAAAGTGGGAGGGTTCAATAGTAGACATGTCAACAACAGTACATTCAGTAGATGGCAGCAGTGCAGCAAAAAATAAAGGACCGAATTTGTGAAATGTACTTGGCTTGACGTTTAGAGAACAGCTCCGTTGCCCTCTGAGGTCTGCGATGTGGACCTGCTGATCTTTGACACCCAGTCCGCTCTGGTTTTCCAGTGAAAAAGCTGCATCATCTTCATCCTGAACTTCTCTCCCACGAAGGCGTAGAGGACAGGGTTGATGCAGCTGTGGAACAGAGCCAGGCCGTTTGTTATCACCATAGCCCGGTCCACTGACATCCTCAAAGCACAGTCATAGCGAATCAGACCTGTCTTCATGAGGAGGTCTATAATCGTGGTCATGTGGTACGGCGTCCAGCACAGCAGGAACACCACCACCACGGCTATGATGACCTTCATGGCACGGTGCTTCCGGAAACCTCGACTTTGCAATAGCTTGGTGATGGTGATGCTGTAGCACATTATCATCACAAACAGAGGGAGAAAGAAGCCAAAAATATGGCGGAAACCGTGCGTGACATTCCTCCATGAGCTGGCGCTGTCGATGTCGAATCTTTCGTGGCAGATAATCCTCTCTGAGTTTGTGGTTAGCTTGAAGGCATCGTTGAAAAGTGCGGGAAGAGCAAGGGCCAAACCGAAGGCCCAAACCGCCCCGCACAGGATCCGGCTGCACTTCCTCTGTCGAGTCCCAACGTTCTCACTTGCGTGCACGATCACCAGATAACGGTCGATGCTAATGCAGGCCAGGAAGAGGACGCTGGTGTAGAAGTTTGTTTCGAATGTGAGGCTGAGGAACTTACACAGGAAGTCCCCAAAGATCCATCCTTTAAGCAACGCGATGGCCCAGAACGGTATGGTCAGGGCCATCAGTCCGTCTGCTATCGTCAGGTGGAACAAGTATATGTCTGATGGAGTCCTGGCCTGTCTGCTGGTGCCGATCACCCACCCCACTAACAGGTTCCCTGGTATGGCCAGTAAAAAGATGGCTATGAGGATGAGACACAGTATGATAGCTGGTGTCGCAGTGAGCGGTTCCGTCTCACATGATAAAGTATTTGGATTCACAACGTAGGGTGTGTGATTGTCATGGGTATAATTTGAAGTGTAGTCCTCAAATGAGTAGAAGAACGACATGACTATGGATGGAAGACAGATCGAGATTATTCCTTTATCATACAGTGGCAGCACATTCTTTCATCATCTGATAAACAAAGTCGTCTTCAGAAGATGACACAGTGACATATTGATATACCACTTATATTTTTGGGGCTGAAATATTCCTCTTCAATCAACTTAGAAAAGGTGAAATGATAACAAAATGATGCACAATACTAGTTCATGGAAAGGTTAAAGACAATATTGACTTAATGTGTTTATAAAGTCTCCTTTTAATACACACATATTATAATAAAATAGTCCATAGGCTCACCTTTAAATCCTTTAGAGACGACAGCAGCTCTCCCCTCAAATGCCAATGAGGATCCCTTTAAACGTTTTTATGGAGTTGACCCAATGTCCTGTTTCCTTACCTAATGTGTTACGACATATGTGTGATGCAATATCATTTTTTTTAAAGATCTTTTTTAGGGGATTTTTGCCTTTAATCGGATAGGACAGTGGAGAGTGACAGGAAAGTGGGAGAGAGAGTCGGGGTGGGATCCGGAAAGGGTCGCCGGCGTACGGTGCAGGTGCCCCAGCCAGTTGCGCCACGGCCGGGGCCATATCACTTTTTTTTGACACACAGATTTTGAAATGTCACAATAGAAAAAGCATACGTGCTTATAGTAAAAGCAATGATTGCTGCTGGTTTCTCTATAAAGTAGTAGTAAGGCCAAAGCAACAAGATATTCTTCAAAGCTTTAGAAAATGGCCCTATTTAACTAAATTAATATATTTGATTATATTGGATAAATATTTCATTCACAAATGTCACTTTCTAAAAACTTCTCTAGTATTTATTGGATTTTTTATCACATGGTACTATATCATTTTGCAAAACAAGAAAAAGCAAATCACTTTATGACTAAATATCTTAGATGAACTGAAAGATTTTATATTTTTTTTTTCGTGGAAGCATTTTTTATCAAACAGCTCAAAAGATCTCCAGAAAAAATATCTGGTCTCAAGTCATTGGGTAACAGGGTGGTGTGTGTGTGTGTGTGTGGTAAGGTGTTTTATTGGGTCATTTTCTGGAAATGAGTTAGATGTTTTGTTCTCATTCTAACTGTTGCACAAGTCCAGCCTCCTCCTGTTTTTTTTTTACTGAGACTACTGCTTTAATAACTTACGAGGGGTTCTGTTTTTAAAGGTAATGTAAGAGTGCAGTGAAAATATGATATCGTAATTGCTAAAGTCAGCCCAATAAATCCCCATATATTCAAAACCGTTATTATTTTTGATACCCAGGCCTCTGCGGGACAACCCAGAGCCATTCAAAATGAAAAAATGAATGTAAAATAAATGAACTGCATTGGATTCGGAAGTTCACCCAGTGTCTCTGATTCATATGTCTGCTTTTCTGCAATGCAGCAAACATATTTGTGGTTTTTCTTCTTTTGTCAGGTTAATGCCACAGCCTCTTAAAACGTCTGTGCAGTTTCCTGGTAATGACAGAGGAGGAAGCTGATGAAAGGGCCATATTTACAAACCACTCCTTTGTAAAGTCTAACTAAATGTGTGCCCAGACACAAAATGAACTCCTATTCTTCCCCCTTTGTAAATAACTTTATTCCGGTTGTAAGAGTACAAAATGTCCCAATACTTAAACTTTTCACCCTCCAGCTGTTTCATAATGAAGACTTACAGCCTCCACAAATGACAGTAGTAGTGTCACACCTCCATCGTAGCATGGCCGGTTTTGAATTTTTTAGTGCACTCTGGTAAAGGCTGTTAAGATTTATAACAAAAAGGAAATGAACCAAGAGAAAGGCCGTGAGGCAAAAGCAAATATCTTCATTTTTGCGTTTTATTGAGCTGTTTACATTTTTAGTTTTTGCTGTTTTGTTCAAAGTTCTTCAATAAAAATAAATAATAATGCAGATGTATGGCTATATTTAAACAATTCAAGATTCAAGAAGCTTTATTCATCCCGAGGGAAATTGAGGTGCAACAGTTCAATACAAAGAAGGAAGGAGAAATATACACTCAATATAACTAAACTACTAAATATACATCAACAAAATTCCACAACAGAAATACAATAACACTTTTATAAAACCACATATTGTCAAGAATGACAGCATTATCATGAAATCCTGTAATAAGTGATTAATAATTTGTCTTAAAGTTGCACTACAAACTGGAGGTCATTCCTGCATAAAGCTTTCATGTCTTTAAAATTCCCAACTATGCTTGGAATTTGGTTTATGTTGGGAGTGTGGCAGTATCCCGGTTTCTTCCTATAAGATAACACTTTTTATTAGTTTCTGTATTTGAAAAAGGTTAGTCTTTTGGACAGTATTCTGCTGTCCTCACCCTGCTGTACTCACTGTTTGTTTTCTATAGTACTCTGGGATATACATATGTAATACTTAACATTTTGAGATAATATTAAAGCCCTGATAACACGAGTACCAATACAACCTTTACCTTTATAGTACTCCATTACAATTAAAAGCCTGCATTCAATAACCAAGTAGCAAATGTACTTAAAGTATCCAAAATGAGAGTACTTTCTGTGACATGAGATTTGTAACACTGATGCTTCCATGCAAATATAATTGAACTGTTTTAGATTTTGTCTTATCTAATCTTGTTTTACATATATTTCGGGGATATTTTCTTTTCTTATAAACTTGAACATTTATTTAAATAAAACCATCTAAGATTTGAACATGAACAGTTCATTGAACATGAAAAACTGGTTTCAAATCCTGCTGTTCTTTAAATACATATCAGACTTCATAACTCTTGTTCAACATGTACCATAAATTGGCAAACTATCAGTAATATGATTAGTTGTGTCTACTTTTAACATTTATTTGTTATTGGCGTTAACTAAGAATAACAATAGTTTGTTGATAACGTTCGTGAACTTCTTCTTTTATCAAACTGCTCGATCAGACAATTACCGAGCTGTCACGCATGTCAATCAAACCAGTATTGTGAGTTGAGTTGGTGGTTAAAGCCTTTACTGTCCTAACTGACAATTAGGACATGACATGTAGTCTGACACCTGTAATATATTACTACTCCTAAAACTTTTCATGGTAAAAGAAAATATATGACATGTTGACCCCGTTTTAGATGACAGGAGAACAGCAGTGTCATTTATCTGTTTAAATACATATAATTATGAGTAAAACACAACAATTACCAACAATCAAGTGACTTTTGCTGTCTACAGGAATCTTGGCCAATGTGACTAACTCCTCTAAATATGAAATTACAAATATTGAACTGAAACCTAAGGAGTTAAAAAATATATATACTGTATATTACAAGGAAAGATAACACAAATGTACTACAATCCCATATATCTGATAGCCTATTTATATTTTACAATGTTTTCCTCTTATACCCACACATTGGAACAATGGAAAAAGAAAATAACATAAACAATTTGCCATCTTTTTAACCTAAAACAGCAACAAGTATAAAACATGGAAACACAATGAGAGAAGTTAAAGAAGAAAGCAAATCATTTAGTGTAGAGGGCTTGTGAAATCAGTATATGATTATAAAATAAATACATTTTTCAAGAAGTAATAACCTGTTTTGTGTAGCAATATTTGGACATTTTTGTGATGCAAAACTGCAAAGTAAAAGTAGTTCATCTCCCTCATCCATTCATTGAATAACTGACCCATTTCTTTTGATATATTCTACTACTGTCTACATATATCTATACACTATACGTAGTTGTTCTGATATATCCAGATTTCATGTTAGCAATGTTGGATATCTTAACGTATAATAGTTGTATTTGGAATATTTATTGGTATCTTCTGTAACTATGTTTTATGTATGTACCATGTACATCAAAGCAAATTCCTTGAATGTGTAAATTTACTTGGCAATAATAAACCTGTTTGTAATGCTGATGCTGATAAGAATTTACGACCGGCATCACTGCGCCCCCCTCATCTCTTGGGGTCCTGATTGTAAAATACGCGGAAGTGACAGGCGGAAGGAGCCTCGACGGAAGCGGTTCGGTCTGTCAAGGGAGGAAAAGAAATAGCAGAATTTGACACAAAGCGGTTAATCCCACCAAATAGCACCGATCTTCCCCCCTATTCCTCGCCACCGGTGTCGCAATGATCCTGTTAGAAATCAATAACCGCATTATAGAGGAGACGCTGTCGCTGAAGTTCGACGGCGCGTCCAACGGGTGAGAAATCATTGTTACACCTGGCTAGCATTAAGCTAACGTCAGCTAGCTTCCCCTTTAGCTTTCTGCCGAAGATGAAACTGATTTTAATGAAGCAGAGCAGGGATCAGACGCAGCGTTTGCAGCTTTACACAAGTCGGCTAATTGTTCGCATTTGTTGTGAAAAATACCGAAATATAACACCGTGAATTATCTCGCTGATACTCCGTGACTGGATTGCCTAAAGCTGGGGTGTGTCTGCTGACCACGGGCAGTGTTGTGACACAATTTGAAACCCCTATGATTTTTTTTTAATCTCCCTGGTTGATTTCACAGAATCCCTGGGGGTAAAATAAAACATATTTTTAATAATTGTGCAACTACTTACCCTACAACTGTTAATTAAAACGTTTAGCATATGATTAACAGTAGCTAGCCAACCGCAGTATGTGTGGTAGGCTAGCTAATAATGGACTGCAGGATATCCCATGTCAAACCACAACATTAAACTTGACTAGCTATTTATTAAAGACATTTCAGCCGCAGGGGATCAACTCAGGACGCAGTGGTAAATAATATCAAAGGAATGAAGTATTTCACAGGTCTGAAAATAGAACAATACTCATTTCCGGTGTCCTTTCTGCACGTCATGTATCATTAACCACAGTGTTACAACGCAGGGCTGGTAATGTGGAATTGAAGTTGGTTGCTTCTATTAAATTAAGGCTATTTGCTTGACCCGTTAGCGGCTACATGTTAGCCTACCATCGCCCCGCTGCAGCTTCCGCATTCCTGTAGTCAAGCTGAGTCAAGTCTGTGCTGCAGTAGCTCTTCAGTTTGGACAAGTTGCTGCAGAAACCATCCTAAAAAATGTGAAAACTTAACTGGAAGTCCCTTAAATAGTGTCCTGCTGGTTTCAGAAAAATTGGTTTAATACAACAACAAAAAAATCCATGTTAAAATGAAATCAGAGCGTGAATAAATGTGATGATGTGATTTTATCTTTTATTATTTTTCTCAATTTAATATCTACTTGAAGAAAAAGAAAATCCAGTATTTTTGATGCAGAGTGAAAATGTCAACATGTCTATTTTTTTTGTTTTGGAAATCCGATGGCATTTCTTGTTAACGTGTATAGCTCTAGTAAAATGGATAAATATATTTGTTTTGTTCCACTCAATAAATAAGCCTATGATGCATATCTTACCATAGATATCGCCAACCCTTGAATTGAATTCATTAAAAAATCTTATCTTGGCAGACTATGGCACCTCCAAATAATGTATTACTATTATATTAATATTGCTTACACGCCAAGTCGTTTTAGTGTCTAAAATGTCAGAAAATATTTAAAGTATGCTGATTAAACTACCTGTAAGTACTTGAAATGGCACGCAAGCAATTCCTCACAATTTAGAAGCTGGAAGTTATTGGTTAAAGCTATCTGCACTTCAACGTGTCATTTGTTGTTATTCTGAGGGATACTTTTGACAGGGATTGTACAGTATTATGTAAATTCATTATTATGTCTCATTCTTTTTTTTTTCTCCTTGCAGCACTAAGCCAGAGGCCCTCGATGTGACATTTGCAGGTGAGATTATATCTTATCGGTCTCAAAATATTTTCTGTTTCTGCTGCTGTCACTGCAGTTATGCTCCTATTATGCAAATCGACCTGTTGCACATGCTCAGCCCTGCCAGTAATCGCTGCTAGATGACACAAACTGTTACATCACAAACGTGGAATTGACTGAAATAATCTTAAATACAGGCATGGGTTGAGGTTACTAATTAAGATAGTAAAAAAGGAGGCAAGTTGGCAGAAGGGTTAGGAGGTTGTCTATCATTATCCACCTGCAGGATTGTAATCTTTATCTCTGCTGCAGACTTCGATGGCGTCCTGTACCACATCTCCAACCCCAACGGGGATAAGACCAAAGTGATGGTCAGCATCTCCCTGAAGTTCTACAAGGAGCTGCAGGAGCATGGAGCTGACGAGGTATGACATTTGGGAGCAACACTAATTTAAAAAAAACCTGTAAAAATATTCCTAGTTCATACGAACACCCCTTTCCCCTTTCCCTCCACAAAAATGTACCTCTGGTGCTGAAATGAGCTGGCCAGGTGGAGGTCAACAGTTGCTTTCATGATATGCCTTTGAGTATTAAGATCATTTGTGCTGTCACCATGCAAACTACTGCAGCACTTAAAGCTTTCTGAGGCTTGAATCCGGTCTGATTTGGTGACATGAGGGGTATTAAAAAGTCAGAATGAGGTCATGATTTCTATCTGCACACACACACACACCTCCAGCACAAAGGCTCTGTTGCCATGTAAGGAAGAAAGCAGCTGCCGAGGCTTCTGGTAGAAACAGGAAGTGTGTGTGTGTGTGTGTGTGTGTGTGTGTGTGTGTGTGTGTGTGTGTGTGTGTGTGTGTGTGTGTGTGTGTGTGTGTGTGTGTGTGTGTGTGTGTGTGTGTGTGTGTGTGTGTGTGTGTGTGTGTGTGTGTGTGTGTGTGTGTGTGTGTGTGTGTGTGTGTGTGTGTGTGTGTGTGTGTGTGGCTCACCCCAGCCGAGGAAATGCTGACTGTGAGCAGCAGCCACCGCCGCTGTGTGAGTGTGTTGGCTGCCGTCCAGAGACTTCCCTCAAACTGTAGAGCAGAGGAATAAGAGAATCAGATTCAGTTATTAAGCCTGTAGTCATGATAGAAATGTATAGTACGGGTCCCTTGCATATAGAAACTGCCGCATGCTAACTTGCATATGTTATGCAATTTGCACAATTAGGATAAATTGCGTTAATTAGCATGAATTACCACGAGAGCCTATAGGGACAAAAATGGCTTGACCGATTTTGGAGTAGTTTTGGGGGTTACTGAGATCCATTTCTGACATGTTTAATATCAAAAATGTCTCTTTTAACCAGATGCCTAGATTTGTACTCTGTACGGGCTGGTTTTGATTCATTTTGGGTCGGTTTGGAAGATTTAGGGGACTCCAGATCATTTGGATTGGACACATTGCTTATTGATTTGAGAAGGATTTGTCAACAGTAGAGATACTCATTTTCATCTTGCAACACTACTCACGGTAGTCCATATCAGCCAACCGAGAGCACAAGTATGGCCACTTTCTGGTTAAAACTGCCATATACGATCCTGAAAATGTCCGAAATGAATTCAGCATCCTCCATATAAGATATTGCAGTCTTAATATTTGCTCTAAAAGTGTCTTAATTGCAATAAATGGGTCTTAAACGTCACGCCATGCCACCCTTCTGGCTTCTTCAGATTAAAATTCAGTAGCATGTCATTGAGCAACAGTATTAAATATAACCTGCAGAAACCCTGTTATATATCCAACTCTGCTGCTGATGTGGAAATGAGGAAGAGCACAGTTCTCTACTCCGTTATCGCCATATCGAAGTTCTAAAATGTGCATTTTACTGCAAAGTCTTTTCCACTGCATTCCTCAGTAACAAGTATCCATTATGGGGGCCCCTCGTTGTTAGAATACATACCTCCCATCCCCTATAGTGTAAAACGTTTGCTTGACAGCCAGTTTGTGTCTTTATCCGCTTTTTAGTGACATTTTTTGCAATTATCTTGTCTCGCTTAAACCCCCTTACTAAGTCTCAGAGATTTCTGCGGGGTATGTTGAAAATGAAAGGATGGCTTTGAAAGAACCTAACTTTCAATCTTCTTCACTCTCGGGAACCCTTTCTCTATTCTAGCATCAAAGTATCCCATTTTCGAAGTCACAGTCCTGTGGTGCTTGTTTTGCCTTTCATAATATACACTCTTGTTTTCTTTTGCTGTTGGTGTCCTTTACCGGGGGGAATTACTTCAACTAAATGATGTTTTTTTTATTACAGCTGCTCAAGAGGATCTATGGAGACTTCCTGGTTTCAACAGAGGCTTGTAAGTTCTCACAAATGTACTTCACTGCTAACATTAGATCAGTTTTAGTATCACCACATGGCTTCTCTGTTCCTCATTTCCTTCCCCAGTAGTCGTTAGCTTACGGGAGCTCTGTTCCCCGTTTTGAAAAACTCAAATTAAAAGTGTCTCGCTGTTGATTTTGTACAATCTGTTGCTCTGCTTCCTCCCCAGGCTACAACGTGTCCCTCCTCTACGACCTGGATGCGCTACCAGCCAACAAAGAAGAGGTGATCCACCAGGCAGGGATGCTGAAGAGGAACTGCTTCGCCTCCGTGTTTGAGAAGTACTTCAAGTTTCAGGAAGAGGGGAAGGAGGGCGAGAAGAGGGCCGTGGTCCACTACAGAGACGATGAGTCCATGTACGTGGGAACTTTTCGGTTTCAGATGTCTGACACACGTCGTCACTTATCCCTAGAACTCACCAAGTGGTTTTGTTGCCTAAATGAAATGGTTGTTGTAAATCAACTGCTTTTAAGACCCCTTCAAGCACTTCACATATACAGCCTTCACACATTCCCACACATTCACTCAGAATCAGTGGAGGAATTCATTTTTTTAAACCTGGTTTCTTTCTCTCAGGTATCTGGAGGCTAAGAAAGACCGAGTGACGGTGGTGTTCAGCACGGTGTTCAAAGACGACGACGACGTCATCATCGGCAAAGTCTTCATGCAGGTGTGTGGGGCCACGTGTGTGTAAAAGTCTGCCATTGAGGTAACAGTGGCATTAAATTAAAACCCACTAATCACTCGAATAATATTCAGTTTAATAAGATGTCAAATAGAGAAAAGCAGGACATTTACATATTGTTTTGTCAAAGAAATGGCATTTTTCTGTTATTTTTGGGTAAAAATAGTTGGCTAGTATTTATCTGATCCACTCATTTCACTTAAAATGAAAAAATTTAAGAATTTAACCATACTTGATTTTTGTAAAGTGAAAAGGGCTCTCAATATTTCAGTTCCTCTTAAATCCTTTTAGAAATGACTGAGAGATTATATTTTCATTATCAAAAGGCAGAAATAAAGGATTTATGACGGTGGGAAATGTTTAAGGTGAGCTGATTTCTCAAAGGACTGAAGGGCAACTGCTGATATGTCTTTTTTACTTGTATATCATCTTCAATATGACATTTTAAAAACATATTTTTGTAAATGTCCCTCTGTAGGAGTTCAAAGAGGGTCGGCGAGCCAGCCACACGGCCCCCCAGGTGCTGTTCAGCCACCGGGAGCCCCCGCTGGAGCTGAAGGACACGGACGCCGCTGTCGGGGACAACATCGGATACATCACCTTCGGTCAGTTCCCGTACAACATCGCCTGAACTGATCCGTTCCTCAAATACTGACGCTCCGCTTTCCTGTTTACAGTCCTGTTCCCACGTCACACCAATGCCAATGCCAGAGACAACACCATCAACCTCATCCACACCTTCAGGGACTACCTGCACTACCACATAAAGTGCTCCAAGGTCAGTGACACAAAAAAATACATTTGTTTGCAACAGATCCTCTTAAAAAAACACCCTATGATGATGGAGAATAAAGGATGCCGTTTTTTGGATATAAACGCAGTATTGTGTTTCTTTTTATTTTCTAAATGTGTCATTCACTCATGCGACTGTCCTCGAGTTTATATTCGCTGTTCAGGACTGGTTTTTATCCTTCTCTTAGTTCAAACGTTAAATTGAGCCACCGCCGGAGCCAAACAAATAAGGCCGGCCCTGTCAAATACTCACATAACAGACTTTGCTTTAAACACAGGATGCAAATCAAGTCCTTTGGTAAAGTTCATCCCAGCCTCTTTGGAGTCGCTCTCACAGTAGAAAGTCTGTCTTTGAGCGGAGATCAAACACAATCCAGACTGGTGGCGGCGCTCTCCTCCGCCCCGACTCGCCATTCAGGTTTTCTAAGGAAGCGCGCTGTGCAATTAAACACAAGCTATGGACGCTTCTCGATTGTAAAACCTAATCAAAGCCATTTTTCACATGGCTCGCATAGCAGGATTGTTTTTGGGCTCTTTAGTTATTCTCTAAACACCAGCAGCCGGAGCCTTGCTTGACGGATTAATGAGTGGTTTAGGCGCTGGGTTGATTACACCTTTGTAAAAACACCTGCTATTGTCTCCACTTGAGAAGTCTACGTGTGTTGTGATAAATAAACAATGTGTGTGCGATGAGGAGCTCCTTATCATAACGTCCTCTCCTCCACAGGCCTACATTCACACACGCATGAGGGCCAAGACGTCAGACTTCCTCAAGGTGCTGAACCGCGCTCGCCCCGACGCCGAGAAGAAGGAGATGAAGACCATGTCGTAAGTAGTCCTCCTCCTGTCGTTTCTACGCTCTTCCTCGGATTAAAAGGCAGCAGCAGAAACAAGATGAGACATTTTGAATCTAATAGCCATGATTTGATGGTGTTTTTCTTATTCAATTAAGAAGATGTGGGTTTTATTAATCCAATTATCTATCATTAAAGATATTTAAGCCTTTATTTAAATATTTCCGAAGAGAATGAAATACAGCTCTGAGACACCCTATCTTTGCCCTTTTTTTGTGTGTTTTTGAGGTGTCGGTGTTTTTGAAGTGAGTCAGAAAGGAATTTAAACAGCTTTACAGTTTCAGTTTGCTTTAGTATCGTATCTCTGAAATAATTGGGAAATATACAGTGCTTATACACAGAGAGTCTTTGTTCTGTGGAGTCAAAACTTTGAACGTGTTCCAACTTCCTGTAGGGGCAGGATTCTTGAGACAGTACAGTGGAACTGTATTTCCTTTCCATCGTACTAACTTGGTATTTGTTTTGCTTTTCAGTGGAAAAACATTCTCCCGCTGAGGCACCGCCCCCCCCCCCCCCCAACCACAGTAATCCAAACCCCTGTGGACACACCTAAACGTGCGACACTGAGACTCGAACGCCACATCGGACAGGACCGCAGGACGCCTCTAAATGTCCCCGCCCAGCCCCCGTACATGTCCCGTCTTTTCTTTTTTTGAAATGAATAATAATGTCGGCCCTGCTTGGGGAGAAATGGAAAAAGGGCATTCCTTGCTTTGCGTAGTTAAAGAGAATTATTAGTCCTATATAAATATATATATGAAAAAAAAGGAAATTTTTGATACGATATCTTTTACTCCATTTGGTACTCTTGCTTGCCCCTCAACCCCCTCACCATGCAATATCCACGCATTGGATGATTTCAAACCCCCCCCCCCCCCCCAACCCTTTCCCTCCTCTCTGTGCTTCATGTCGTCTGTACCATTGTCATCTGAAAAAATAAAATAAATCACTCTTACAAAAAAGCGTCTCTGGTCGGATACATTTTGTACAACCACTTGTGTTCTTTGGTATAAACGTTGCTTTCAAAGTCTTTATAAAGTGGTTTTAAAATATATTGTATTACAATACATTCCTCAGAGTTCTAGTTTGTATGTTTACTGTTCCTTAATGGGACCCATGAGATGTAGTTTTCATTTTGTACAGACATATTGATTCATACAGTCATCCGTTGAGTAAAAAAGTGATTATTCTGGAGACAGAACTCCTTTAGCTTCCGCTCCAGGTAAATGTGTCCTAATAAATGTGGTCAAGTGAACTATGGCGTACCAGCAGGACGTTTATCCGTGCTGATCTGGCAGAGATAAACTGTTTCCCACAAAACATATTCTGTGTTTCAGTCTCTTTGTTTAAGGAATAACTAGTTTAATTCTTATAAAAAATGCCACCTGTTCTAAATGACGTGTCAAAAGAGAGGAAATAAAACAAGGCTGTGCGTTTCATTCTGAAATCATTTATTGAAGGACAAACTTAAAGAAGCTTCACAGGTTTGTATATCTTTAAAATCAAGCTTTGGCCTTCTCACCCTCACCCTTTTTTTCTTTCTTGGCCTTTTCACCCTCACCCTTTTTTTCTTTCTTGGCCTTCTCACCCTCACCCTTTTTTTCTTTCTTGGCCTTCTCACCCTCACCCTTTTTTTCTTTCTGGGCCTTTTCATTTTTATTGTCGTCGTCGTCAGAGGAGGAGGAGGATGAGGAAGAAGAAGATGAGGAGGAGGAGGAGGAGGAGGAAGAAGAGGAGGAAGAGGAAGAATCTTTCCTAATTTTTTCAGAGGTTTTTTTCTTTTCGCTTGGTGCAACAGGATCGGCTTCATTTTTAACAGCACCCTCCTTGAAGAGATCTTTCGCCAACGCATCGAGGGGGTCAACTGCTGCAGGGGCTGTGGGGGGTGTGGATTTGATAGTGGAGGAGCTTTCTCTCTTCACGGGGGCGTCTCTTTCACCTCTTCCTGCTGCTGGGGCGCCTTGTCTTCAGGCTTTTGCTTGGCTGGAAACAAAAAATACATCAATGAAAGAATGAAGCAATCTGTGTGTGTGAGAGTCAGGCGACCCTTTACTAAAAACACAGGACAAAGAAATTCAATTCGATTTGATTTTGTTGGTGTAGAGTTAAAATCGAGTGTAGTGCATGCAGTTACAGTGTGCAGTTAAGTGACAGCTTTAAAGGGAACGTGCCTATGTGCTTTGTGCAGCAGAGAGACAAAGATCTGAAAGGGTTTTCTTCCTCTTTTGTCAGGAGCGCAAATAAGCATGTTTATCAAAACTACTCCTACAAGAAGCGACGTGAGGGTTAGATTTCCCGTTGACCTTTGCATGCTTCAACAGAATACAAAGAGTGGAAACAATACGGCCTCGTTATCCACAGAAACAGTGAAGAATGCCATCAACAATATTGTTTACACCCTATCAAATCTACAGACAGGCGCTGGAGTGTCTGTGATTTGATTTTTTGCTTCAGGCTCGATCCAGAACTTACCGCTGTCCAGCGCATCTTCCAAAGCAAACTCCAAGCTGTCGAGGAAGAGGAGGATGAGTATGCCAACGTGCAGGTACACCATGCTTTTGTGTGTGTTTATGCTACAGATTTATTTATTAGTTTCATTTCTAAGATAGCAGAGGAAGCAAACGGTTAGCTTAGCCCGGCCGAAAGATTAGAAAACATTTAGCCAAGCTCGCTGGCCGTACCCAACAAGAGAATTTAGTTTGAGCCAATCTAAAGCTGGGACATCACACGATCACCAGGAAGAGTTCCTCACCTCTCAGGGTCGGCTGTAATGCCATGAATCAGTCTCTGGTAGTTATCCATCTCGGCCTCCAGCTTCATCTTCACACACAGCAGGTCCTTGTTGTTTCTCACGAGGCGCTCCACCTCGGCCCTCACATCCTTCAGCTCGGCCTGCAGCTCCAGGAGGACCTTGTTGAGAGGAGCCAGATGCTGGCCGTTCTCCACTTTGGTCATGGTGACGCACTCCTCCAGATGATAGATCTGAAACAAAGCGAGGTTATTTTGATCCCCTTTTTTTGGACTCAAATCCTAACATGGTCAAAAGTGTCAGGTCCTTAATAGAATAGGTCACTTTGAATTCTTGGGAGCCTTTTCTTTTGTTTGTTTTCTTATGTAAGTGCAGATCCCTGTGTCAGTGAGACATTGTTTGTCAGGTTTAAGGTTCCAGGATGTACAGTGTAATGACAGGTTGGTGAGGAATTCTTGTGAAACATATTGGGACACTGAAAAACCCTCAGGCGGTTTAACCATTCCTGTCCAGACAAAGGAAAGATTTTCTAGATGTTTGAAGTATTGCTTAAAATGGTTTGAGGAATTTGGCATCTACTGTTTGACTGATGCCTTTCTAAAGCTGCAGATTGATGGTGTAAAAAAGTGGAACATTTTGGATCTAAAGTGTCCTTTTATGTCCGGAAAGCTTGTGTGTGTGGTTACCTTTCTGTGTTCTCCGTGGATTTTAATCTCTAGCGACTGTTTCTGTTTGAGCAGTTCCCTGAGCTCCGACTTTCCGGACTGCAGCTCCACGTTATTTTGTGCCTCCTCCACCTTGATGGTCTCAAACTGGAGGAAGGGAAATGAGACAGTAGTGATGAGATAAACAGAGGTTTAAAGAAACATCAATTAATGAATTAATTCTGGCAGGTAATGCACCTTGTTTTGGTACCAGTCCTCCGTGTCCTTCAGGTTCTTCTGGGCCAGTTTATCGTACTGGGCGCGGATGTTGTTAACCATCTCAGCCAGGTTGGAGTCCTGGGACTCGATTTCCACCGTCACCTCAGAGTCCTTGATCTTATCCTGCAGGGCATCCACCTCCTACAAAGGCCATGGTTATAAGTTAGACTCAGTTTTACATCTTGAAATGTTGTTATTTGATCTTGAAGTGTGTGTTCACCTCTTTGTGTTCCTTCTCGAGGCGGTCGAGCTCTTCCTTCACCAGTCGATCTCTTTCTGGGTCTGGATGCTGTTCAGCTTGGTGTCCTCGATGGTATTCTTCAGATCCTCCAGGTCGTTCTCCAATTCCTTCTTGGCTTTCTTCTCCTCCTCCAGCCTGCACACAGGGAGAGGATGTTCACACTAACACCACTGACTGATCTGGATTATTGGATATACATTTTTTCTCATTTTAAAACTAAACTCACTTGTTCTTGAAGTCATTATTAGCCAGTTTGGTGTTGTCGATCTGGAGCAACAACTTGGCATTGTCCCGGGTGATTTCCTTGATCTAAGGAGATAACATGCATGGTATATATTACAAGAAAAAACTCAAAGTTATTTAATTTAATATTATTTTTACAAAGAAATAAGGTAAGGTATACACTGAAGACTAACCTGCTTCTTGAGGTCATCCAGTGGTTTCTCAACCTCATCCCATTTGCGACCCTCAGGTGTCTTCCTCTTGGACAAAATCGAATCAATCTGCTTCTCCAGGTCGCTGTTCTCCTGCTCCAGCTGCCTCACCCTGCCCAGGTACCCGGACAGACGGTCGTTCAGACCCCGCAGAGTCTGCTTGTCGTCGGCGGGGACAACAGGGGCGGCCGGAGCAGGGGGGGCTGCAGGAGCAGCTGCAGCTGGTGGGGCCGGAGCATCTCTCTCCGTGTCGTTGCGCAGCACATTGCGCAGCCCCTCCAGACTCGCCACGGACACCCTGGAGCCCCTTCCCCCGGCTCCACCGAACATACTGGCTGAGGTGTTTGCAGGCATGATTTCTATGAGAGCTGACAGCGACGGAGCGATTCAGGCTAGAGATCAGATGTCGGATGTGATGGATACAGGTGGTTTTTATACCTGTTTTTTACGCGTAAATCCCCTAACAGCGATGCCATTGGCTCCCGGTGACGGCATCACTCCTGGACAAACTAGTTTACACTCAAAATTCAAGCTTTTCTGGTCAAGTTTTTTTATTTCTCTCACTGTATTTTACACTTGGCCTCTCTGGATTGGACGCATGCATCGTTTTTGGGAGGGACTGGGTGGTCCCTGTCCACCTTAAAAGCAAGTGTTCCTGACGACTGCAGGTATCCTCACCTCTCACCTGATCTTCCTCTGAGAGTCATCTCCCTCTAACCAGCAGCAATATGTCTAAGACGAGAGATTACAGCAGCCAGTCATACTCTCCCGGGAGCAGTGCACCGGTCAAAAGCACTGCGGGAAAAAAGATCGACACTGAGGGCAAATCCAGAGAGAAGGACGACATGGTGGGACTCAACGACAAGTTCCTCAGGTTGATCGAAAAGGTGTGTGCATTTTAATTTTATTATATAATAAGTCATGATAATGATTTCTTTAACAGTTCAGCTCAAATAATTATTGGTTACGCAATTATTTTGGTAAATCACATTTTTGTATTCGATAATTATGACGGATTAAAAAAAACGTAAATACAAAAATGATACGAACATTAAGGCATATAATAGATCATATTCTTTAATTTTTTCGTGTTTTTTTTAAAGTGGCAAATAATGACAAATAGTCTTATTTTTAATGGAATATGTTTGGGCATTTTTTTGTTATTTTTTTCAACCTGAAAGTAATATTTTTGGGTTTTTGTTTTCATCCTTCACTCATTTAAATCACCAAACAAATGTCGATATCATTCATAAAGGCATATCAATATTCAGTACATGTAAACAAACAAAAAATGTGTAGAGGAAATCATTTTATGTAAAACCTGTTTCTGTCTACTGCTATTATTTCTGTAACCCGAAGCCATGAAAAGTGCCTCCTTTTACAAGCTTCTCTGCACGTAAACAACGATAGTTACAACTTGAAACATGTCGGACGCCCCCTAGTGGATACTTAGATAACGTAGACTGTGGTCTGTCAACATAACTTGGATACACTACACTTTTGTTTTACATGATGACTACAAATCCATGGCACATACCTGTTCCCCTCAACTTCCTGTTGTGCTGCTCCAGCTTGTATTTGCTTTGTGTGTGCTCGTGCTGCTTTCATGTTTGTAATCCTCTTCAAAAGATGCTCGCGGAGCTAAGGTTAGCAACTCCGTGTTAAATTATTATTTCTTTAACCAGCATTTTGGCTTAAGATAATATTTCGCGGCTACTGTCACCGGGGTGTTTTATCCCACGTTTTTTCTTCACAAGACTGAGTTTTAAGTTTGTCTCAAAGAATAAAATCCAGCAGTTACTTTGTTGTTAAAAACCCAACAGGTGCTGTGAACTACTAACTAGTGCTTGTCAACAGCTAATCATGTTACAGCGGTGTAACCGTGGCAACATGCCTTCAGCTCTGGGCATGCGCATTGAGGTTTTCCCCACAAATGAATACAGTATAAATAAAATACTGAATACTGTACAGTATTCAATTTAACTAAGAAAAAGAAAGATATAGAAACATATCGACGTTGGATTATATGTACACAAGTGTGCAAAGTAGCTGTCGTGGCTTGTAAAAAAACAATTTAAAAACAAAAACAGACTTATTACAATTAGTATCATCATTTAATGTGATATGTTATGTCCTTACCTGTTACTATTAGTGCAACATTAACCAAAAAATATGTATATGTATATTTAGACCTGACATAACTCAGACTTAACCAATGGCATATTTTGTATTATTACAACTGTTTTGACTATTTTATCTTGTTTTGTTCACATATACTTCATTAGATAATCTATGTTTTATTGCTTCTGTTTTGTTTGCCTCTTTCATCCAACATATTAAGTGTAATTTCCGAAATAGAAACTGAATAAATTGTAACAAAGAGGCAAATGTGTACAATGACCCCACTTGGTCTGTGTTATTCAGAAAAAGAACTTGGAGGATGACAACAAAAAGCTTGACACAAAACTGAAGATCCTCAAGGAGAAGGAGGACTACGATGGGAAAATTAATGATATTGTCAAGCAGCTGGAAAACGAGATGGAGCAACAGATCGAGAACTTGCTCCAAGACCAAGCAAAACTGAAGGCTGAGCTGCTCTTGAACCAGGAAGCGGTGGAAGACACCAAGAAAAGGTCAGTGGGGTCAAACTAAATCTGAATATGTCCAATGGTCAAGTATTATGTCTATAAATAAAACACAGGGACACATACAAGCTGTCCTGATTTGTGTAAGAGTCTTCATGCTTTATTTCTATTTGTTTCAGATATGAAGTTGAGTTTGTAAAGAAAGCTGATCTGGAGAACGAGTTTATCCTCAAGAAAAAGGTAAAGTTGGGAAAGTTTTAGGAAGACAGTAAATACTCTGCTATATCAGGTTAATATACATTGGGGTACTTTCACACAGTTTCAGGCAACAGATGTCAATATTTAATCCAAATATATGTGTAACATGTGTATGCATTTAACAGGAAGTAGATGAGGGCCACTTGGATGCAGTAGATCTGGCTTTGGAGCTGGAAGACCTGATGGGAAAACTGGACTTCCTCAGGATTGGCTATGATGAGGTAATAATAATTGCCTTTTTATTGAACATAGAAGAAGTGAGTTTTTAATAAATAACCTTGTTGTACCCATGTCTGGCCCCTGCAGGAGATCAAGGAGATGGAGTCACAGGTCCAGAACGAGTCAGTGGTCTTACGCGAAAACAGCAAACGATCCCTTGATATGGACGAAATCCTTAACAGTGTCAAGAATCAGTATGCCAATTTGGCCTCCCGCACGAAGGACGAAGCAGAGCAGTGGAATCAGAAAAAGGTGAGGAAAAAGGAAGATGATCCCCAAAGAAGAAGCCTTAGTTGTTGGAAGTTCAAATAGCTGAACAATTGCAATAATTGAAGAGGTCCTTAACTTATCAAAAAGACCTACGAAACAGGGGCTACCATCGACGCAACTAGTTTTTCACAACATTTTTATCTGGGATGGTTAATCTTCCCCTCTTTAGATGGAGTCCCTGGTCCTAAATGCAGGAGAGCGTGAGCAAGAGGTGCGCGATATAAAGAGGGAAATCGCTGACCTGGTGCGCATCATCCAGAGGCTCAACGGGGACCTGGAGGCTCTCATAAGAAAGGTTGTGATCACAAGCATTCTTGGAGTTTTTAAATAGCACATCTAGCCTAGCCTCTGATTTTCTGTTTTACTGTGTTTCTATTTTAGGAAGACTCCCTGAAGAGCAACATCGGTGAGTTGAGGCAAGATGACCAAGAACACTTAAAGAAGGCTCGGCAGGACATTTGCCAGCTGGAAGAGGCCTTGAAGCGGGCCAGACAGGACTTGGCGGGACAGATCCGCGAACACCAAGAGCTGATGAACCTCAAGCTGGCTCTGGACATCGAGATTGCCACCTACCGCAAGCTGCTGGAGGGCGAGGAGCAGAGGTATTTGAGATCATGTTTGTTATAAAGTATAACACAATGTATTATTTATTGCAGTAACAACTCTTTCTTTCTGTTTCGCTCCATCTCTCTGCAGAATGAATAACCTCATGCGCCGCCTAGGTGAGAATTATTTTGTTGGTTCCCCGAATCCCCATTTGTCCACAAATGTCAATTACATTTCTTCCAAATCTTACACCACTGAAGCCTTTGATTGATTTAACAGAATGCAATGCAATACATTTGTAAAAAAAAAAGTGGAGGTTGCCAAATTTATGCTTTGATTGATTCTGGGATTGATTTTATCTAAAATACAACCTCTCTTTTAATCAGATTTCTAAAAATAAACCAAACAATTCAAGTCCTTACTTGCACCCAGACGTTCACCTGCCATTGAAGAAACACCTGCCAGAGAAACCTCGAGCCCCAGAACCCTCCGATGTCCAGGAGAAATGGTTATCCCAGGCTTGAAGAAACGCCTGCTCATCCGGTTGGAGGTGGAGGCCGGCCAAGTCGTTTCCAAAAGCTCCCATTACTCTGAAGATTGACCGGCATCGTCCATCACACCTCTGTCCGCAAAATGTGAATCAAAGAAATTGAAAACACTGTGAAAGTCTTTTTAAATCCAATACTTTATCTTTACAATCTGTTTGTGTGCAAAAGCTTCTTGGCAGGTTGATCGTTTGTTCCTAGAGTCCGTGCTTGTTTGAGACGTTTTGTTTATGTCCAGTATTTAAAGAAATACTTTCTTATCTTTGTTTGCCTTTGCAAAGACTATGTGTTCAGCCCTATTCAGTTGTTTCTCTCATACCTTTGTGAGCAAAAATAAGATGGTGTCTTTGTGATAAAGAAACGCTGTAAAAGTATGCTAATGAAGTGAACACTAAAATAAAGAACAGGTGACTAAAGTAGTGTTTCTGTACTGTTTGTCCAGCTGTTGTTAATATCGGGAAGAATATGAAAGATAATGTTTATAAGGGGTAAGGAAACATCGATATGTGTTAGAACTGGATGCTTAAAATGGCTTTTCTTACTCCCTTAAAAAAAAGAACCACAAAGAAATCTGAAAGCATTGCAGAGTTTATTTTAGGCTGACTTGCACTATAGTACAATTAATAAATAAAGCGCTCTCTCTTTTTCTTTCAAGTAACAAGAACATATAGTCAGACATTTTGGATTATTTTTTTTTTTTTATCTTGCCAAGAGTAAAATGAGAAGAGTGATAGCACACGTGAACTAAATATGTAGCTGGAATCAAGGCCGTGTTAGCTTAGCTTAGCATAAATATTGAAAAAGGTTTAAATCCCTCTTTCCAGGCTAAGCTAACATGATTTCCCCCCTTGAAAAGAATGTACTTCCCTATCTGTTAGGAATCCAGACATAGTTTGGGAACAGTGTGTTTGTTTGTCAGTTGCTTTCCACATGATACAGATAGCGGTCAGTCAAACAGAGTCGGAGCCCGACAGTCTCATCCTGTTCTCCTCGGTCTTCCGGACACACGAGTACACAGTATTCCGATGTGGAAAGCCTACTGGAACATAATGTAAGCAAAGCAGCACATACGAAAGACATACAGTCAGTGTTCCTTGACCTCATGATGATATCCCATCCCTCCTAATGTGTGCTTTATAATTTCATTAAAGTCTGCTTCAGCTCGTCTCTTTCCACCCACATACTGTACCGTGTGTACACATTTAAAACCAGACTTTAATTATGGAAACAAAAAGCATGTATTGCGTGTTTAATCAGGTCTCAAATAAAAAGCGAATTTCCCGTGCATGGATTTTTACAATGCAGTTTCAGGTTTTCAAACAGTATTTGACAGCAGCTTTTAAAAGGTATTAAACCTTCCTCTAACAGTTTATCTAAATATAGCACAACTCTTACCCCTTTCTTTCCTGCATGTGCTTGCAGAAACTTCCTCTTTTAAATTGATTGGATGCATCCCTTTCCCCTCTTCATCTTGCATACCAGTATAAACACTAGTGGAGTAAACATTGCAGGCAGGGGGTTGAAACTTGTGAAGAAATCTAATGCCAGTTGAACTGATATCCAGCAAAGGCAGGACAAAGAGAAATTCGAATATAGGCATTTTGCAAGCTAGAAAGTGGGTAACGCAATGCAGATGCATATCAGAGGAAGCCGCTGATATATGATTTTCTGCTGTTGAAATTTCCTCCTGTGGGCCTGTGAAAACTAACCCAAGCAGCATAATGTCTAACGGATTAATCTTCTTAAATATTATTCTCAGACCGCCACTTCCTCTGACCCCTGCATCCTCCACCTGTCTCTGAGTTTCTGGACAAGTTTATATGCAGGTTCTGTGTACTGCCTGTTGGCTAGGCCGAGCACAAGTGGCACCACGGCCATGCTTCCGATCCCGGTGCACGACAGCACGATGTGAGTGGTGGAGCTCCACTTGGTGTCGCTGATCAAGAACCCTATGCAGACGTGCATGTAGATGAGGTAGGGTACCCAGCATGCAATAAAGGTCAGAGACACCGCGACCACGCAGCGAGTGTAACGCAGGTTAAGCCTCTGCTCTTGGTCCGAGGCCTGACTTCCCCTCTCTACTGAACGATGGAGGCGACAGATGTCCTTCAGCTGACCTCGGGTGATCCACAAAACATGGCCAGTCATGCCAGCGATGGTGAGAATAGCAGGTAAGACGAGCCCATACACTTCCAAGTAGATAAAAGCATTGGGGAATACTCGCCTATAGGAGCAGCACGTGGTTTTGTTATGCGAACAGTTTGAAAGTAGAGTTGTATTTTGGCTACTTGCACAACAGCCGTTCCAATCGGGCCCTGTCCAGTTATTCCATCCAAAAGCAGGTAGAGATGCGTACAGAAGTGGCGGCGCCCAAACCACAAGCAACGCCAGAGGGAAGCTGCGGTGCATCCACAGGTTGTTGTAATGCAGGGGGTCGACGATGCAAATGTAACGCTCATAGTGGACCATTACCAAGTTCAAAAGGAACGCCAGGAAGAGGAAGTTTGGGAAAATGTGAGCCACCAGGCAGGAGCTGAAACTCAACTCACGGTTCAGACCCATTAACGGTATGAAAGGCAGCGCCACTCCCGTGCACAGATCTGCCACCAGCAGGCTGAGGAAGAAGTAGTTGGGCGTGTTGTGGAGCTGGCGGTTCCAGGCGATGCCCATGATGATGACGAGGTTGGCCAAGATGATGGAGGTGGACAGGGGTATGGTGATGGCGTAGATGAGGTGCTCTCCAGAGAGCAGAGCATGGGAGTCGTTGCAGTCCATCATGTGAGGAATCTGCAGACTTCCTCCAAGTTGCAGCCTGGTTCCACTCCCATCAACCTTGCAGGAAGGAAATGCATTGTTAAATAATTTGAGAGTTGTATAAACTTCTAAAATGCAAAAAGAAAATAGCATTTGTATAATAATTACCTTCAACCTTGATGCCTTTTTTAAATTCATTTAAGATAAAAGAAAAGTTAGCTTCAAACAACTATCACTGGAAACCGAGAAAGAAAACTCTCCTGCATGTTTGTATTTTATTTTTTATCTATAAATCAAATCATTTTTTTGCAACCACACACCAACTAGCCTATACACTTCCTTTCTATCATCTCCTGTCAACTGAAACACATTTAACCCTTTGGTACGCAAATAGCCGAGATAAAAGCACGTGTAAATGGACGTGGGGGAGCTTTCATTCAATAATTCATCAGCAGGGACTCTACAGTTACAACCGCTTTGTGTCTTTTGTATTTTAAAATGTGATACATGAGATCACTTAATGGGGAATTCTCTCTAGTTGTATATGCATACATGTAAACCTTAAATATGATAATGATGGTACAAATAAATAGTGCAAGATACTAATATTTCAAATGTCCATACACATTTGTAAGCAGGCTCCATAAAAAGGAGTTTTCTAGAATCAAAGTCCTGTTAAAGTTTCCCTCTTTACAGGTCTTAAAATGTCTATAAACGGAAACAAATATTTTTTTCAGCATAATTGCTACGTACTATTTGGTTTAATTGAGTTTGTTTTGCCTTGTTTTTTTGGATGTATCTTATGTTCTTGTGAAATCACACTTCCTTTACTGCGAGGCACCATTTTTTCTTGAGATAAAATGTTGCTTCACCATACAAAAAGAGTAATACGTAGCGATCCATTGCCAAATATGAAACATTTCCAACAAAAAGAAACAAACCTTGGAAGACTTTTACCTTTTTGGTCCAGTCATGTATCCTTTGTCCAAGTAACTGCAACAAAATAATCTCCTGACAATTTTACATGTCCCTTGCATATGTAAGAGAAGAAGATGCATCACCACCACCATGGAGTCCAGGAGTGTATTCTTTATCGTTTAAGATCCTTTCAGCTACAGCAGCCTGACCACACAGTAAAGAGAGACAGAGTGAGAAGCCAAAAGTGTCTCTCAGATACTTTAAAGGGGAAGTGCACACTGAAGGAGGAGGAGGAGTATATCGTTTCCTGATGTAGCGGGTCATGCTGAGGTTAGGATGGTCAGTGTCCATTAACTACTGACTGTGTCTTGCAGCCTTTGTTCCCTACTGTCCATGAATGCATCACTGAATGGAAGGAGGATGGGTACTGTTATCACTGCAGCCTGAAAAGGATAAGAACATGCCTGGGTAACATCAGTATCAACCTGACAGGAGGTCCAAATTCACACCCTCATAGACGCTTCTAAAACTATAGTGATCTTCTATCTTCAACTCAAACCTTAGTTAGAAATTAACTGATGGACATAAGAAGTTGAGAAATATATACATTTTTCCCTTTGCAACACGTTTAGTTTACAGACCAAGAAAGTGTTTACTATTTTACAACAAACTGTTGTCCAAGGTTACACTTTTTTGTCTTTGTTGGTCCTTCATCTCCTTTAAATGTCTAATTGAATATAAATATTAACATTTAAACACAGCACCGGGTCTCATTAGTTTTAACGGTTCTATGATGAGTAAACTAAAAGTAGCCAGTCACGGCAGCTAGCAGTAAGCTAACTTTAGCTCTCTTGAACAGAAAACAATTAGATAGTTAGACATATACACATGAATACACTTTATGTGAAACAATTAAGCTAGTTTTATTCCTGCTTTGAGCTTACAAACACTTCTGTACCTGGCAGTTTCTGTAAAGCATGTCAAAAACAGCCATACTATTCTGGTTAAACCAATGCTACGGCCTATTTGCTCCAGACCCTAACATATACATAGACGGCTTACGACAGTCTGTACGTCTGAATTCATAACAGCCGTCACACACGTCTCATATTTAAACACAGCTTTAGATGGAGTGACCTATTTTGTGAGCCAAACACGGAACACTCCTTCACTGATAGTCTGAAGCAGACCTGGTGCTGGTTGAGATGGACGAGCTCCAGTCAGATAATGGCTTTTAAACAAATACGTTCCCGAGCTCTGGAGCGTCTGGAAGACACTACGCAGGGAGGACAAGCTGGACATGAAACCACAACATCTTCACATTACAAAGGAGAAGATGGAGCATTTAGGCTTCTCTGGAACACAGGGTCCTACTCAACAGCACATGATCTAATCTTATTTTTTCATACACAGTGGAAATATTGAAAGTGATATAATTAATTTTAAGTCCTCAACAGAATCTCTAGCTGGCAAAGGAGTTCAAAGCGTGTTTGTCAAGCTAGCTAACGTTAGCTATAACACGAGTCCAACTGTCATGGCTTACACTTTAGCGGAATTTCCATTGACTGTGGCACAACTCTTTTTTTTTAGGATTTCCATTTCCAATAATACTTCAAACCATTTATCCTCCGCACTAAATCATGTCAACCCTCTGTTTTTTTATTTTGAACCTCACACTTCAATTTGACCCTTCAATTCTCTTCTATTAGAAGCAGAGACTGAGCTGTGAACCCCAAGTTGTTAAATAAAACAAATTATTTCTCAATTTAAAATGATTCAAATTTTTTGTCACCCAACTGAATCCCTCCTTCATAATGTTTCCGTTACTGTCTCTGCAAAGTGTGAAACAGATGTGTTTTTAATGGGTTTATCTCCGGCCTCCTCTTCCTCTAGACATGTTTACCTTGGCACCAGCACCTGTCTTTTTCTGCACAACCAATTTGTTTGGCATCTGTTTTCAGCGAACCACCTCCTCAGACAATGAGCTGCGATTTAATAGATCAGGCATCGGCCGTGTCAGTCTAAAGGTGATAATCCTTTAGGCCACTCCTCGCCTTTGTCTTCATCGCACACGGTGACCTTTGAGGCCAAACACGGCTGTGACAGATGAGGAAAAGATCCTGCTGCCAGGTGTTTCTATCCCCTGGCCCAGCTGGATGCTGCTAAAACACTTGAGTTTAGTCCATGCAATAAAACATGGCATGACTACAGAAATACATTTTTTTCGGTGCATCATCTTCTAACTATATATCACCATACTCAACTATTTTTACAACGCCTTCAAAAAGTACACAAACATGTTTGTGCGTGCAAGGGTTTTTTTACGGCCTGCCTGTCCCGGTGAGTTATGCATGGACACTTAGACACAATGCATGAGCGGAGGATCCAGGTACGAGGAAGAAGCACTTGTGCACAGGATGCTGATTGCCGGTTGTTCTTCCTCATATAGCTGAGAGGAGCAAAATAACAGAACAATAGAGTAAGAGGAACAGGGCAGGTTTTGGCCTTGAAAATTCATTTGAAACCGTACATTAGACTGAATCACGTTTCCTTTGTGGTCTTTATCAGGGAGAGGGTAACCAATCATGTTTCAGTGAGTCACTGCGGAGCTAAAGTACATAACGTTGTAAGCTTTTCTTCTGAAAGGCTCTCATCCTTTAACACGCAGAGATAAATATGTTAGCAAACACTTAGTCACACATATACACTTTTGAGCAGCTGCTTAGCCTGTGTTAAAGCATATAGCAAAGTGAGCTAATGTGTTTCCTAATTGTGTCCTAATCTACTTGGTAATAGAAAGCGTAATTGTTAGACAGGGATTTTACAACATATAAGTGCTATTCTATATGTTTATGGAGCCTGCAGGGAGGTTTGGACAAAACCAAATTTACAAGACATATTTGCGTGACCTTGAGCACCAGGAAAAGCCACTTTAAATACCATGTATTATTGTTGAAATAAACAAGAATATTCCCTGAAATGTAAAAGTCCTTTTGCATCAGGAGGTGTGATGAGGTTAATCTAATCTGATTATTTTCTCTAAATCTTCGGGGAATTATTCGAGTAGAGTTGCCGCTTTAATCTCATAGAATTTCCTGGTTTTTTTCTCGGGAATGTACAACGTTAATCTTGGAAACACTACACTTCTCCGAGAAATAGTACACCTTCCCCCTGGCTTTGTAATCTTTGTAAAAATAAAAATGGATGCAAGACATTTAATAATTTATTCCATCATTCATTTCACTGCAATTTATTGGGGCTTCATGTTTTAATGTATTTGCAGGTAATATGTTACAGTTTAGTCAATTTAAACTAGATAATACACTGATATTTCTCATTGCAGTGAGAGGAAAGGAGGATTTATATGGTTTTTAACAGGAGTAATGACTTAATAAAGCTCTAAATAGGATTTGTGGAGGCACCTAGGGCTAAAGATTGGAGACAGATCTAAATTTGGTATTAAAGGCGGGGTATTTGCCAAAAACAAAGAGAGCTAATATGCTTTTACTCACCACCCTCAGGTTTACAATCTTTTGACTCTCCTGAGATTTTGGGAAACTTCCTTAAGAGCCCTTTCTCCAGATTCCTTTTACTCACATCTGATAAAAAAGATAACACCATCTTGAGTTAAAACGGAATACAATCATAGACTAAACAACAAAAGAGCCCATTTGAAATGAGATGTTTTTCTCCCCCACATACACCATACGTTTTTTTAACAAATGGAGGAAGCAATCAGAGTCATAGTAAAGAACTAACATACCCAGAAGAAAGGATATTATTTATTATTTTGTATTTACACTGACATCCCAACTTGGTGAGTCATGGCGATAGCTGGAAGACCACACAGATTAAACAAACTCTAATTATGGAAGAAATCATATTTGTAACCAAAGGAATTTCCTCTTTTCTGTCTTGTGTTTTATCTCTAAAATCATGAATCAGGTCAGAAAATAAAAGGGGTGTCAAAGGAAAAGCACACTGTAATGTATCACTCTTCAGTCTCTGTTTACTCTCTTAAACTCGGGAACAAGAGGACACTTAAGAAAGAGACGATGAACAATCGGATTTGATGTTTCTCTCTCAGTGAGAGATTTTTAAACATTTTCCAATCAAGCACAACTGATGGAAACTGAGGGAAACATATTTTGGGTGCTACGATCCTACTGCAGCAGGTCAGATAAGATGCGGAGAACATTTTAAAATCCTGAGGAGAAGGGAGTAAAGTCTGATTATGAAATGTCTTTGCTGTTTCTCCTGAAATATTTCCTCTCCTCCTCTTTTGTTCCTGCTCTCTTTAGCGGTCGGGTCTTTGGAGGCAGAAAACCTTCGACTGGTTGTCTCCAGAAGCAGTGACGGCGAAAGTCCCTTCCCTGAGGGAGAAATAAAACAAAAACAAGGGTAAATAATCATAATTTAGTGATTAAAAACGGCTTATTGACATCTTAAGAGGGAACGATATGTCACCTGTTGATGGTGAAGTTGAGGATCTCTGCGCTGTGGCCGTGATACTCCGCCATAATGCTGCCGGTTCGAGCGTCCCACAGGCGCAGCGCCCCGTCTAAGCAGCAGGTGGACACCACAGAAGAAGAGTCCTCCCACTGCAGGTGAACGATGCCGGCCTGGAGGACCACAGGGAGGAAATTTAGCATGTCTCTTAAGATCCTTAATCTCTTGTTCGTGGAGCTAATCCTTAAATAATTGAATTCCTGCTGTGCGTTACCTCATGTTGGCAGCGGTGCCTCATGACCTGAGTTGAGAGATCGTACACAGCCAGAGTCCCGTCCAGATACGCCACGGCGACCAGAGGCAGGCTGCAACACACCAGAGAGATCAGACACCAGTACAGGAAACAGGGTTTTATATGTATTCATTATTCCTGGAGGATTTTACAACTCCTCACATGTTGCAGAATCCCACAGATTCGATGGAGTTTGATTCCTCGTCATGTGGCGATGCTTTGACCTTGCCTCCGTCCAGCGAGTACTCTCCGACCACCTTAACACACACATATATTGACAGGGAGTGTGTGAGTTTGCCCTCTGTTGTATTACTACATACATTATGTCATTATTCTGACACCCACCTTTCCTGTGGCTGTGTTGATGAGCTTGGAGCCTCCGTCCACTGATCCCGTCAGCACCAGAGAGCCATCCTTGTTGCAGGACAGGCAGGTGAGCGCCCCCCGGTGGCCGTCCTGACCTGGTATTAAGGGAAAAACCAAATCAGCAATGAAACAAAGTGTGTTTTCTCAGTTATAGTCAGCAGCACAGACACTCAAAAATATGGAGAACAACTCATTTTCTTGGTTTTATTTTATAATAAATGTTATATATTTGGGTTTTGGACTGACTGAACAATGTCAGATGTTTTTTATTACTTGTTTTACATTTGAAGGCCAACAGACTAATATAGAAATAATCAGGAAACTTGTCTATAATAAAAGATATTAGAAAAACTACCAAAAGCCAAAAATAAAAAAAGGGTACCAACAGTAAAAAGCTGCTCGACTCACCTTTAATGACATGAGCTGCATTTCCCTGCTTTAGATCCCACACACGTACCGTCCCGTCCTCATAACCCACCACCGCCCGCTTACCTGGAATAAGATAGAAAATATGATTTAGTTTTTTTTTTACACCGATACGACAACAGTGTCTCGTTTTCCCCTCTTACCGTCGGGCAGCACTTTTCCGCAGGTGGCCTGGCTGGCAGCGCTCTGGAAGGTTTTACACTCTCCTGACGGGATCTTCCACATCCACATGTTGCCGTCGTCTGTTCCCGCCAGCAGCACGGCGGCGCAGGGATGCCACTCCAACCACTGAGGAGGAAGCGGAGCAGACACGTTAATTAACTAACAGATTATTCGCCTGTAAATCCCACTGCAGCTTTTTACATGTGGTGGATGAGCAGATCGTATAATTATCACGCATTGGGTGCCTTGCTGAGTTGTTGAAGGAGGGGAATGTCTGATCTGATCGCTTATTTCCTCCTATGTGGTAATCATCTCCTCATAAATTCCTCTGGGGCCAATAAAAAGAAACACAAGTGCTCACAGATGCACAAACTAAACACTGAGGCTCGTACCTCCAGATCTCCCACTTCGAAGGACCAGATCTCCTCTTTGGTTTCTACTTTCCACACTTTAATCAAACCGCCCATGTCCCCCGTAGCCACCATGGAGGAATCGTGGCTGAACACTGCGCACGTCACCGAGTCTTTGTGACCTGTGGCAACAAAAATAAATCATGACATAACAGATCAAATATGATATACAGTGCAGGAACAGATTCAGCTTTGTTGTAGGAGTCTTATAGCTTTATTCTCAATGTGGCAATCAATCATGTTTGTTGGTATTGCAGGCCTTAGTCTGCCTTTGCCTCTCACCCGTGCACTCCAGCAGGACTTCTCCGTCGCACACCCTCCAGACATACGCCTTGTCATCCTCTCCTCCTGTGACAGCCATGCTGTTCGTCGCAGGATCCAAACTCACACAAAACACTGAGCCTGGACAGAGGGGAAGGGGACAGTCATTTTAGAAGTCTAACAAATTGATTCCGCCTGATGATAAATCAAATCATGGCAAGACGCTACCTTTGTGTTTGGAGAAGGTGAGCTCGCTGTCGTCCTGCTCTGCCTCCATCTCGTCCTCCGTCTCCCAGGCTTCGTCATCACCTACGTTTCCGTCGTCTTCAAAGTCAATGTCCTCCAGGCCATCAGCCAAATCATCTAAGTGAGAGAGATAAAGTAAGTTAAGATGGAAAACGTCAAAACAATTCCAAATCACCACACCAAAACTATTATTTTCAGACATTGTAAACCAATTAGATGGCTATGGAACTACCATGGACATTAACTCCCTTCCTCACTTGACGTTATGTATTAATTAATAAATACAAACAGAAAATACATAAATATTATTATACAAAGTTGTTGGATTACAGTCATAATAATAATAATATAAAAGTAGCATAAAGTCCAGAAGCAGTGATTTTTGGAGTGCTAATATGTAACATATACATTTGCTAAATATATAATTTCATAACAACAATCGTGGCAATGTGCTGTAGAATAAGATAGTAACAAATGTGATAATGCAAGGGAAATAGCTGCAGATAAAACATTAATAAAGTAAAATAGAACTTGTCTTAAAATGCTGGTTACCATAATCAAATATCTAGCTTGTCACTGGTTGTCAGAGAAAAACATCGCCTATAAGTGACTCTTTAAGAGTTGTTCACCATTTTTTAACTGACCTGGTTCAGGATCCATGTCGTTGAGGTCGATGACTTCAATAATTTCCTCATCTCCGTGCACATCAACAGAATTTCCCTGCATGTTGTTATCCATGCTGTTAGCGAGCTAAGAGCTAGCAAAACACCTGGAAAGTAAAGACTGCAAACTAACCTGACTCTAGGCTACCTCTCTTTATGATAGCTGGTTAAAAAGTCTTACAAGGATAAAGTCAACACTTTCCGATTTAAATTAAACAGGATTTAAATATCAAACTGGATCCCCCTGGTTTCTTCACATGCTGCGGGGACTGGAGAGACAGACGCAGAATGATGACGTAGTTCGTACTTCACCTCCGTATCCACAGAATGACGCTGTTGTCTACCTGCAAAATAAAAACAAGGTAATACTTCTCAGAAAATACTCGTTTAAAGTGTGTTTTAATTGCTGGAGCTTAGTTATTAACATTGGTATTAACACTAAAGTAATCTGTTTCTTGTTTTGTGTATAATAGCCTTACTAATTACAAAAATGGTTAGCCACACTAGCCTTACAAGTCATGCTACAGGTTTTAAAAGGAAGATTTTATAATGAATGAGTTTCTTTGGTTTTATTTTTCACAGTAGTATGCACCGAAAATATATAAATAACAATAGGGAATGTATTTAAAGTTGTTTTAAAAGGCTGAAGCGTATATATATATTTCCCCTAATATTTTTAAATAGCCTAGCATATTCTAATAAACATATAATACACAAGAATAATCATACCTGGTGAAACCATGGAATATATAGCAGAATAAGCTATTTAAATGCTATTTGCTAATCATGTTCTTTCTTAATGTATCATATTTACCCTGCTGATTTCAATTCCTGAGTTTAATTGTACATCTTGTTGAGGTGTCATTGCTGAATAAGGTTGAATATTTTTCTGCTGCTAATACTATTTAATTGAATTGTCATGCATGTAACAGATTTCCCTTTTTTATTATATTTCACATAGCAGCTCCTATTTTCTGCTGAGTATTTTCTCCAGAAGCAGCATAGGAAGTAAAAGTCCTTGCATGTGCAAAAAAACATTTGCTCTTAAAATATCACTAAGAGTTGTTCCTCATTGTGTAACAGTCATATTGTGTCCGTTTCAGTCTGACTTTATGGTACATACATGTGAAGGCATTATGCTCCTTTAATCATGATATGGGCTGGACAGCCAAATCATGGATAGATTAATGAAAATGTCAATGCTTCCTCTGGCCTCACCCTCAAAAAATGTCGCTCAAAGAGACACGTACCAAACAGTAAGAGACTCAAATAGTGATGTTGGGAAAAAAACAACTACAAAGAGATTTAAGACTACCACAGAGTCACAAAAACACCATGAAGAGACGGGACACAAAACAAGCACAAATGGGGACATAAAGACCGGAAAAGAAAAAATAAACAACCTCAAAAGACACAAAATAGTCACCATAGTGGGTGAATAACCACAAAATGAACAAAACTGCGTCAAAGACACCTAAAAAAAGACCACAGTAAGACAAAAATGGCCACAAAGAGGCTCACAACAACAATTGAGAGGTGTTTGAGGACTGCAAAGAGCACAAAACAACAGAGAAAAAGGGCCAAAGTATCACAAAGTGTGTCTTCCTCTGATAGGAAAGATGATGACTGTCTGCACACAGGGGCTCACTGTCTCATAATCCATCTATAAGTCAGATGGCAGTGTTTAGACAGATTGTGGATGGTAAATCTATCAAATACTGTGGATTTGGAAAAGTGAGAGGGATTTCTGCAAGATCTCCTCGGTTAAATCTCACCAGATGACAAACTTCTCTTAAGGTTGACATTTAGAGATATTTGTGAGGCTGCAGTAAACCACAGGAATATCATTAGAAGCAGAGGGGCTCTCCATTTCAAAACAATCTCCCCCTCTCTTCTTCAATCTCTCCATCAACAGTTCCCTGGCCTGAGGTATTTTATGATCACTTAACACAGTTTGTCTACTTAAGTTTTTGGGGTTTTATGTCCCTCGCTATAGGCTGCTGGCAGGGCTCACGCACGGCATGCCCAAATAAGTTTTACTGGCTCTCCAGTGCGAGCGTTCCCTGGAAAAATACAACCGTCTCATGCTGTGGTGAGATGTGGAAACATCAGGGTGTACATTATTTAGACGGTTTAAATCTGCAGTGAGTGAGAGGTTTATAAACTCTCCATGGAAGAGGAGCATGGATTTCACGCTGGAAAGTTACATGAACACCGGTCACAGACTTTAGGACTTTATTCAGCTACTGTTTACATCATTTAAAAGCCTCCAACAGTGTTAGATCAATTTGTTAATAAAGAGGATATATGAAGCAAATTTTCCAGTTATTATTTGCATTTCGTGCCTCTTTATGACATGTCTCCATGCTTTAATGTTCAAAAAGCTCTTTATTTTTCTCCTACTGCCTGTCCTGCAGCACCTCTTTTCACCCTCTGTCTGAAACCAGAGCCCAGTCTGCTCTGATTGGTTAACAGGCTGGCTTTGTTGTGATTGGTCAACCACTTAGAGATGTCCTTTGCAGCAAACACAGGTTTATTCATGCAGGAGAATATAGTCGTTTGTCAGGAGGAACAGGAAGTTCCATAAATGCAGCAGAAATCATGAGATGGTTTTGACCTTAGAAAACATGTGATTCATTCCCCCGGGCAACCAAACATCAATCAGGAGTACTTCTTCCAAAACTCAACAGCAACTAGGCCTACATATTCGTCAATAGAAACGGGGGCCTTTCGGGTGTGACAGCAAACTGCAGGATTGTTCAGCACTGGTGGAGGTTTTCTTGCTTTGAATGCTTTCCACTTTGTCTTTTTGACTATTTTTACCCAGACACAGTGTAGCAGCACATTGGGTGGGCTTCCAGGAGCGACCCGTCATAAAAACACTTCTCAGTTTATCACTCCTGCAAGCTGGTTAATGTCTGAAAAGCAGGACACTCTGGAGTGCTGATACTTTATAGGCACGCACACATGGAAACACACTGCTTGCCCAGGACATGGAGGCATATTCATCTTTATACACACACACACACACACACACACACACACACACACACACACACACACACACACACACACACACACACACACACACACACACACACACACACACACATACACACACACAGTATCAGTAATAAAGCCTGGGAGCTGTTTCAGTGTGAGAGGTAATTACTCCATGCAGCTCAGCGAGGCTTTGATGGAAAGTTTTAAACTAACTGTAAGAAACCTTTTCTACCGAGGCTCCTTTTCTCTCTTAAACGCTGCCTTTTCATGGCATCCTGTAAAGATTTAAGTAATTTCTTTGTAAATATGACATGAAAGAAAATGGCTGTGTGAGGTGTTTCACTACTCTCTTTCTTGCTGGCGAGGCTTCTTCATATTGCTGAGGTCTGCCCTGCTTTGTCTGCCTTCTGCGCCTGACTCATGTGGGAGCGCGTTGGGTGACAGGACGGTTTCCCTTCTCAAACCACTAACAGCCGGTTGTGTGTGTACTGCAAGTGGTCTGGTCCTCAGCGAGTGTGTGATGTGTCTGCTGTGGTAGCAGAGCGGTAGTCTGAGCAGGCCGCTCGCCTGTTGACTTTCTATCCCCGCTGCTGCTCCTTTTTCCAGCCACTGGCCAAAAACATGGAGTATTTTTGGAACACCTCGCCTCAGGGATGTGTGTTTCTAGCCAGAGCCATGTAAGGTTCTTCAGTACAGATGATTTCACCTCCATAGTACCCTTGGGGGGATGAGGGTGACTAACCTCGATGCAAAAGAGTTCAACTCACATAATCAAGCGCTTTGGCAAACACAGTGTGATGTTCACTGAATTGCAAATGTGCTGCTCCGGGCAATATAAGCCAATCTAATCCCTGCTTTGACATCACTGCTCTGGACACACTCACACACACACACACACACATGGACGTATTGTACACACATTTGAGGGTTATATGCACGTCAGCAAAAGTCCCTGGACAATACAGATGTCCAAGACTGATAAGTGCTCCCTGACAGATAGTTATAAACTTTGTGCTTCTCTGTCACATTGTATTTCAGGATAAAAGTTGTCAGTTAACATAATTCTTGCATTATTTAAAACTGTTTTCTGGTCCAGATTTAAATATCTCAACCAGTTGATGTATTTTTAAGCATCTCATTGATACATTTTTTAATTTACTATCAAATTTGTATGAACCAATGATTGATTTGTGTTCAATATTTTGCTGAATACCATAAAAAGTTCTGAAATTCATATCAACTTCAGCTGTGTTTGCTGCCACGTTTACAATTGTTAGATTTCTAACATGTGAGACAAGCTATAGCTAGGCTACTAGTTAGCATTGTAATGGTGAGAGTGCTTAGCAGGACGTTAGCGTTCAGTTCCAACGCTACTAGCATGGATGTAGAGTCATGTTTTTTATGTGCCTTAAGCTCATTTGATTTACATTTGAATATTTCACAGTAGGTTTGGTTATAATTACATCATCATTTAGTTGCCTACGTTTTTTAGAGGGAGATTTGAGATTCTTAAGGTCTGCACAAACATCAATTAAACTATATTTAGCACTAGCAACAACTTATACATGCATCAATTATTTCTGTAAGTGGTTGAAAGTTAGTTTGTTGTCCAGCATATCAACAAAGCGTCTCTCAGATGTGTAAATGAGTGTTTTTATATACCGCGTACAGATGGAGACTGTCTGCTGCCAAACAGGGTTTAAACATAAAGAGCTTACTCAAGCACAACAACATCAGAGATGCCTCCAAGACCGACCCGCCTTACGTAACCGGGCGCTCCATAGCTCATCCACACAAATTATAATCCTCTGTTGCTATGGATACGGCTCTCCCAACGGGCCTCCCCATTACTAATGAATCCAAGCACAGAGCTAAAAAAATAAAATACAAAAATAATGGATAAATTATTAAAACAGACGCTTAAAGCAATGCAGGAACTGTGAAAGGCAGGGCAGGTGTATTCGTATGAACACAGGAGAGTGCAAATTATATTTCAGGGCAATAAAATGGAGGAATAATTTGAAAATATTGGATTAATGGTGAAAATAACATGAAACATAATGGATCAATTGGTTAAAAATAGATTCTCTCCTGGTATAGTTGGAAAATATATCCATAACAATCTCCATCCTGAATCAAATCCAACATTTCAAATTTTAGTCAAATAAGTCTGGAGGTATGAGAGGAATCAGTCAGAGCACAGCTGTGGGGTTAACACTCCATTTGAATGCAGATATATAGAAACTAGTTAGCGCATCACAGTAATAAAGTCAGGTTAAACCAGCAAGTGGTGTTGCAGCTTCGCCTGTGGGTGGCTGCTGAGATGCACAATCAAATATAAAGTAATGAAAATAAAAGCAGATTGGATTAGAGGACGCGGTGGGGAAGGCATTTCATGTTGCAATGTGCAACAAATGGATAAAAACCTTTGTTTCATTTTGCCACAAAACGCTGAATAATGGAAGGAATGTTAGTAATGTCACAATACATCTCAGGCAGGGAAATTATTTCTGCTGTTGGTAATACAATATGACATGTTGAGGGGTATGATTTTCTCCCTCTCACATCTCCTGGATTCCTTTAACACTGACTTGAATGGATATATGAATTCAACACTTGTGTGGAGGTAAAGTCCTGTATTTTATTTTAATGTACAACAATAAACCTAATAGTACAACAATATTCAAGCAATCTAATAATGATAATAAAACTACCATAAACTTGGAAAACACTTGTAGGAAATAAGCCTTTTATGATTATGATAAAGCATTTTGAAGCTATCATGATCACAATGGTGTTATTAAATCACTGCAAATAACTTCTGAGTAGCAAAGACACACTAATTATTAAGTGGATAAAAAAATACTTGCTGTTGGTGGAAGGTTTTAATAATATAGTACAATAAATTCCCAAATGAATAATGATGATATTGATATTGGTAAGAGTATATAAATTAACAAATTGGGATTTAAAGTCACCAGACAGTGGCAGATATCTTATTTTATCTGAATAGAAATGCCACAGAGCAAGACAAATAGATATAACAATGTATTTTTGTGATGCAGTTATATGAGATGTAAAGCAACATAAAGTTATTAAAAGCATGACTACATTAGAAGTGCATAATGCATACCAGAGTGTAGGAATACTCTGTTACAAGCAAAGGTCCGGCAATCAAGTAAAAGTAGAAAAGTATTGTAGTTGAGTAAATGTACTTAGTTACTTTACACCACTACATATTGCACTACTACACTGGTACAGCATATAGCACACGCCCATAGACTCCTTCCTTATGAACGTGCATTACCCAAATACTATACCTTATCACAGTCTCGCTGCACAGGTCCCGCCCTCCAGTGAATGCAGGGTTGCTCCATGTGACGCTGGGGCTGTAACAAAAATCCAGTATGGCGGAATCTGTCAGGAGATGATTTTTTTGTCCCCCCCCTGCGCTGAGAAAAAGCCATGGGAGAGAAATAAAAGCCCTGCGGGACACACGCTGGGACGACTGGCTTCCGGGAGCCGCGTGTAGGTGAGTTTGGTGTGTGTTGTGTGTGTGTTTGGGATGAATGCTCCGCTTTGATGTTGATATTCATGCAGGGATGCGACGCGCACACAGGATTCATCAAAACAATGTCCGGCTGAAGTTTCCCCCTCTGCTCCGCCTCGGCTTCGGCTTCCCGGTCACATTTTCACGGCTTCCCTTGAACCTGAACCGTGTCTGCTTCTGGTAGGAGTATTTACGCTTCCTAAAAGCATTTAGCTGGACATTTCCATACGGTTTGTTGCACTGTAGCGGGCGGGAAGTGTGAAAGCAGTCAAAAGGGGAGGAGGAGGGGGGGTTGGACGGGCGATGTTTATTATGCCGATTGTTGCTGAGCTATTTATAGTGCGCGGCCGAGCCTTAGGCTTTAATGCAACATACAGAGTGCTAACACGCCTGTGTTTCCTTATATCCTTCTTATACGCGATACAAAAGGGTAAAAGGAAGGTACAGGCCTGTGTGAGTGTGTGTGTGTGAGAGAGAGAGAGTGTGTGAATGGTTCGGGATGGGCGGTGGTAATTCTCTGCATGCGTCAATCTTTTTTTTTTGTGAATGGGGGTGTTGGAGCAACATAAAAGCAGCATATTAAGGCTGTTTTAAAGTGTCTTTAAGATGCTTTTTAGGATTAAATATTAGTCAAAGCTGGTGGATTTGATCATTTTATAGCTGAAACAGTTTGGACCGGAGTGCACCCACCTTTTTGTAACTAGCAGCTAGTGTCTTAATTAATGCAAGTTAGCGATTTAGTTTTTCTAGTTCTGGTGTTATTCCCCATCACACCAGTGGTTTTAACCCATTTTCCTGGTCTTTGTTTTTATTATTCCTTCACTTTGAGGCTTCAGGGCTGGCTTGTCCCCCCAGATCTGTCACCCTGCATCAAGCAAGCTCTTTTTTTTTAGGGACAATGGCCTAGGACACACACACACATGAACACCCCTCCCGAGACAGATGAGACGCCCTGGGAGAGTGGTGTTGCATGAAGCCCCCCTGGAGAGTCTGCTACTCCCCGTGACACACATGACCACCCCCCCCCCTCGCCTTGCTTTTAAGTGTGCGTGCACTGTGCAGTGACCGACTTTTTTTGGGGGGCAATTTGTCCTGGGGCTGCACTGTCTCGCCCTTCTTGTCTTGAGACCCACCCCCCTCAGTGCACACACACACACACACACACACATGCATCCATGCCGCTTTTGAGGCCCTACACACACACACACAGGCGTGAACATGCTTTGCTACCCCCAAGCCCCACGCCACCCCCCCAACCACCTCGCCCTTGGGCAGTTTTACCCCTTCTACTTGATGCTTTAGTCTCCAGTTGTGATTACATCTGACACTCCTGCTCCAGGCTCCAGGAATTCAGAACGAATCTCAGAAAAACAAAGAAAAAGAAACAATCATTTATTTCCTCAAATAGCAATCAGTGTCGTGCACAAACAAAGAAAAACCAAACAAGGAAAACTCTGTCAAATTTCACATTTTCCATGAGACGAACAGCTTTTTCTGAAGTGAAAGTAATACACATACTTTTTCCATTTATTTTTCTTGGTCTTTGAATGCCCCAGTCAAAATGAAACCATGTCTGAGATGAGCAATTTATTGCCCGATTGGTTTACAGGTTATTGCCCTGCTAGCATGAGCCTGAACAACAGATCACATTTATTTTCCACTGTGGCTTGAAACCCAGAAATGAGTCATTTTTAGCACTTCTGGAGGTCAATGGTTTTCTGGATGTGTTTTGGTTAATCTCCTTTTTCTCTTCTCTGATAGGTTGGTACAGGTGATGCCGATCTGATTGGAGTAACCAAATCAAAAGCCGAATGGGGATTGGCTGCTGCCGCTGGAAATTTACTTCCTGTTTCCAGCCCTGAGGGATTCTTGACGGACCGTCTTTAATATTCAACACAGACTCATTTAAACAGACACACACTCCTGGACATTTTGGATGACAGCCTCCTGATTGCAATCTGCAAACACACACCTGATCTGTCAGCGATGACATCACACAGCCACCAAGGTAAGTTCAGTACCAGTAATCATATTGCTTACTTGTCTCTCAGTATGAGTATAAGGTGTATATTATTGTGTTACGCTGCTAATAACATGTTTTTTTTTTTAGGGTAATTTAGAATTTTATGTGGCTACAGGTAGCAAAGATAGACCCATGTGACCAGATTAAAATTGGCTTTTTTATGAAACAAACTAATCCACACTTAAGTTTCTGGCTTTTTTCACCTTGTGCAGCTTGTAATTCATGGTTAGGGAAATTATTTCTAACAGCCTAATGCATCAGTTTGAGAGGAAGAGTCGTTTACCATGATTTAAGCGGGCAACTAATGCCGATTAGATAAGAGTTTAAGCCTTTTTGCATCCCAGAGCATTGAATTCTCTTGGGAAAACTTTAATATGTCGGCACAAAAATGATCCAAAAGATGTTTTTGATTTGTACGTGCACAAAAACAAGTAAATCATACAAGATTACGTTGAATATAAATACTCTAGTTCTAAAAGTGACGGAAAGGCAGATAGCGACGTCATTTTGCAGCGTGTTCTTCCTGATCATTTCACTGGACGATATACAGCCATAGCTGACATACGGATGGATGAACATTTAGATTTTGAGTTTAAAAGCAATAACACACCTTTACGTCTGTTAATTGGCTCAGTTTAATTTGACTGAGCTCCAGAGGGCGAGAGAAAAAAGTCCCTAACGCGCGCTCATCGAGAGATTTCTCTTTGACACCATATCAAGTTCACTTTAGAAGCTTGAGTTGTGGATGAATGATTCGGTGAGCGGCTGGCAGATGGAGAGGTGAGCCGCGGCTGCTGTGGTACCTGACGGTGTCATCCGTGTTTACTTTGTACACCTGGGAGTGTGTGTACTATAAATACCACAGCTGAGGTAACCAGCGGCCCCGAGGGAGGTGAGCGAGCTGCGGCCTCTGCCGGCATCACCAACATATGAACGCACCACTGAGCGGATATTTAGGTTGCGGTCGAATTGTCAATTTTTCTTAGGTAGGATGGCCTGGTAGTGGGGTTATATTGGTTTTTGTGCATGTAAATGGTCTGCAAAGGCTAAAATCTAGGCAAAATGGGAAAAATAAAGCAATTTTTGAGCATTAAAGCATATAAACATGTCACAGTAGAGGCACAAAATACAAATATGAACCTGAAAATGAGCAGAATAGGGCCTCTTTAATTATTCCTTTCAGTCTTTGTCCATATACACCTCGTCATGGTGCCCCTATCCCTGTCCCCAAGTAGAGCATATCGTATTACACTGTTAGATCAACCCCGGATTAGACAGCCCTTTGTAATTCCTTCACACGTTCACTCATCCCAGGGCTGACGAATTAAGAAGTTAGCGCCATGGAGCTAAACCATGTTCTGCTGTAGACAGGAGCAGCAGCAAAGCATATTCATGTCACACAATTATGGATGAGTTCCTCATACAAACGTGCTCCATCACGTGGAAAATCAATTCAAGACCACTGGTACAAACATTAACTATCCAGCAAGTTATTAATAAATAGTAATTCACAAGTCATTCCTGCCTCTATGAGTAGCTTGATGAGTAAAACTGGCAAAAAAGACCCTAATTTTTGGCTAAAATGCCCAAAAAATACCTGTATTATTATTTTTTTATCAGAGTACGGCTCTGTTGGAAGAAGACAAAGCCTGATATTGATTCAATGCCCAGATCTGAGCTCCGCCAGGGCAGGAAACCTCACTTCTTCCTGGCCAGGGGCTGCATCAGCTGGTAGAGCTGCTGTCAAAATAAAATAACATTTTTAATTTCCCACGCTGCCCTCCTCTGACTGCGCATCCCACTACAGGTCGTCCCAGAGTCTGCGTTAGCTCACCTCTCGCCAGAAACAGAAGTAGCTGCGATCTTCAGAGAGTCCAGGAGAGACGCTTCAGAGCAGCAGCTGCCGTTTCTCACTGTCTCTTTTGGAGACGGTCCTCGGAGAGCTGCCGAGTGTGGGCGTCGATTTGAGGTGTTGCTTCTCCGGTTTGAATGACAGCTCGGAGACACACTTGTTGGAAGTCGGCGCACAGAGAGACACATTTAAAGATACGAGATGTACGGCCTTGTGGCGCCTGTCAGAGCAGTTCCTGTAAAGTGTTCGTGGCAGTGAAGTCTCTTTCAGCTGAAGCATTCATCCTTTTGAGAAATAGATGCCGGGGAATTGATCCCGTGGCCTTCGCTTGCGTCAGGGTCGTCTGCCGCTGTTAGATTTCATTCGTTTTTTTAATGAGGGCAATTAAACAACATTGGCTTTGTTCTCGGGGTGAACAATGGGACTTTCACATCCACGGCTTTGCTACAGCCTCCAAAAGCTGCCAACTTTTTTTGCACTTATGTACCATCCTGGAGTGTGTGTGTGTGTGTGTGTGTGTGTGTGTTCATTCACACAGTTCATGCAGCAGCTGTGCGTGCTTAACTGTGTGCCATTTTTCTGTTGTTTTAATCTGTAAATGAGCTTACCAGCACGCTGTGTTTTTCATCCACCACTAACTCATTTTCTTTATTACAGCAGCGGTGGGATTTTTAGATTAAATATCATTTACCATAAATCTCTTCCTAGAAAAAGTGAAATGTAAAACGCTTTGTCGGGTTTTATATTTCCCAGAACAAAAAGCGGGTCAGGCTGATACGCTCGCAGTGTTTGCGCAGGAGTGATTACCCTGTGTGCAAAGAGCTTTAGCGCGTTAGCCGGGGACATTTGTTTTACACTTGTGCTTAGCATTGAGCTAACATGTCGACCATGTTTGATGGAGCTGAGCGTTTTCTGTAAATGTCACGCTCAGGATGAAATTCACTCGCAGTCAGACTCCATGCAAACTCAAGCTGTTGCTGCACACACATTCGAAACAGAAGCACGATTAATTCACTGATTACGTTTTTTTTTTCTAATTTGCACACATAAATGTTTCTGTTCAATTTAATTATTATTATTCTTTGACATTTTACTTTAAATTCTTATGTTTTGTATAAATATTTGTATTCGATTTTTCAATTTTTTAATTTATTTACCTTTAACCACCTATGTTTTATACAAAGATTTTAATTATCATCATTTTTTTACATTTTACTTTAACTTCTTATCTTTTGAATACAAATTAATTTTGTAAATTTAATTTAACCTGTTTTTTCTATACTATTTTTTATTATATTCTGTATTTTTGGACATTTAACTTCTTGCGTTTTATATAAATATATTTTTCATTTTTTATAAATACTATACTATACTCAGTGTTCATCATCATGTATTTCCCATGATCCTCTGGGGCCTCTCTGTGGTTGTGGTCACCTTATCAGCTCCTGGTGACCCTCGCAGATAAAAAAGGAAACTACACAAACCACATATTGGAGAAAAATAAAGAGGATACTCTTAGAAATGAAGGGATGATGTTCCGACGGGTATAAAATGTCTTTATTAATAGGCCATAATTCACCGCTCATGTCGGCTTTTTGCCACCTTTATTAGCTAATAGACTTCACCTCAAATGGCTCACTGTGAATTTGATGCAGGCAATATACAATATAAGTGAGAATAATGAATGAAATAAATGTGAAGGGCATGCGGCCTCCTCAGGTGTCTTTTCTGAGGAGGGGAGGTGAAGCCGCTCGCTGGCAGCCTTTTTGTTTTCCTCTTAATCAGAACTGCACCGACTTTCCAGGAAAGTCTGCAGTGTTTACCGCTGGAGAAAGAACTGGATGAGTCATCCACACACACACACACACACACACACACACACACACACACACACACACACACACACACACACACACACACACACACACACACACACACACACACACTCTGAGGCCAGTAAGTGCAAGGTACTGTCAGTGATTATTTGTGAATGAGAGGTTTGAACTTTGCAGCGCTATATGCAAAAAGCAAAATGATGATGCACCACCAGAAGCAGCAGCAGCAGCAGGATACAATCTGCTCAGATTTTTTACGGCGTTATTTTGCAGGGTGTGTGTGTGGGCGTGAGCGCCTTTTATGGTGGTGAACTGATGGACTTGACACACTGCTCTTTCCTCGAAGGCTTAGCGGTATCTAGGTTACAAGCACAACCGTTTTTTTTTTATAGCTTTACACAACTTTAAAACACAACACAAACGGCGAAGTGTAAAATAATCTGGACGGTCGGGAGATTGCATCATTTTGGTTTCTTTACTCTGACTGCAGGCTTTGTGACTTTGCACAGTCAGATCTCGGTCCTGTTCAGACTCGTCGGGTGGCTTTGGCATTAATCAAGATTAGCTTTATGGACGCTAGTTAAAGGAAATTGTCTTCTTCACCTGCCAGTTTCCATTGGAATCTTTGGATATCAAAACTTCCATCTTCCAACTGCTGGGAATTTATGCCTTTATAGATACCAAATCCATTATTGCCGAAAGCAACACATAAACAGAGCACTTGTATTATGGCTTTCATCATTGGCCAAATATTTATTTCCTGGTAACCACATTTAATTTTCTATCTGTCTTGAGATTGACAGTAATATGACGTGACATTGACAAAAAAAACACAGAAATTGTAGGTAAAAAGTTAAACGACCTATACATTAATGTCAGATACTCATTCCAAGTAAAAGTACTGCATTTCAAATCATACTTAAGTAAAATAACAGAAGTATTTTCAGCTAAAATGTACTTATTCTGCCTCCATATGGGATACATTTGACTATAATACTTTATTTTTATACTTACTGCACTGTTGTGCTACTTCTTTACTGGCTTATACTAAAATATCAGACTACCCCGCCCACAACTGAGCAATTGACCGTCCCATCTTTGGGTGTCACCCCTGAGTTTGATACACTGTGTGCGGTACGGATCTCCTGATGCCTATAAGTCTATATATGGATCTGCTTTTTATTACACCTGCCAGATACTATTAACGCTGCTGCAGCGTTATTATAGAGATTTAGGGAGCGAGCTCACAGACATCAGGAGAAACATTTCCAGGAACAGGAACCTGAGGTGCCCTTTAGCAAGGCACATAACTCCTAGCTGGTCCAGTAGAGCTGCCACAGGAAGGCCTCCACAGACAGATGTTAGAAAAGCAGAAAAAGGAAGCTTCCCTATCAATTTTCTCAAAAGTCTAAAGTAAACTAGAATCTATGCGCCCACCTGACTGCTTTATGGTTTCTTTGGTTCATTTGTGCTTTTTGAGATTCACTAGGTGAGCCTATGTGTGTGTGTGAGCTTTACTGTGTGCTTTCAGCTCAAACGGAGCATTTTCTGTACTTAGCTACATTTCACTGCCGATCATGGATCACACACGCTTGCTCAGCTGCAGGGGTGAAGGGGTTAAAGGTTTTCGCTGCAACATAAAGGGCCTGGCTTATCCCTGAATATATATTTAGAAACACACACAGCACACACACATAAGACATGTCCACGTGCATGCACGCCGAACAAACAATCATTATATTTGTGAGTGCATTTCAATGTCACGTCTGTCTGGTATCCACTTTAAAGGACATATTCTGCTCATTTTCAGGTTCATATTTGTATTTAGTGCCTCTTTGTGACATGTCTCCATGCTTTAATGTTCAAAAAGCTCTTTATTTTTCTCGTACTGCCTGTGCTGCAGCACCTCTTTTCACCCTCTGTCTGAAACCAGAGCCCAGTCTGCTCTGATTGGTTAACTGGCTCTGTTGTGATTGGTCAACCTCTTAGAGAAGGTTAAATACGATGTACAATGTGTTGGAGCGCGAGCCAATGGGAGCGTGAGTGTGACATAGTGGTCTCACAATGTTATGGAGGTAAACAAAGGAGTCCGGAAGGGGCAGGGGGTGGGAGTGTGTGGGAGAGAAACTCCCCCTAGCACATAAACCTATATGACCCTCTGAAGGGAAAACCCCAAAAAGCAGAACAGGGCCTCTTTAAATCTCCGAACGCATCCGAGCGCTGTGGCCCCTCCTCCTCCTGCCAGACACTGCTGTCCTCTCATGTGCGACCGACTTGGCGGTACAGTCCATCCCAGAACAAAACCCAGGGGGGTCTCTTGTGCAACATCAGTCCCCTTACTTCACAATCTCCGCTTTGTCCTTGTGCAAATCAAACGTGGTGCCCATGACGTCCCGCCACACCCCCGTGCTCCACAAACAAACACCCAATCACGGCCTGTCTACGGGGTGTATGTCTCCAGAAGAGCTCTGATTTTTAATTGGTGTCAGGACAGAGACGGCAGAGAGGGAGCATGAGCTAATGAAAGGAACGGGACGCGTCTTTTGTCCCTGTGTCTTTTGTCTCGGGATACGGGATACACTGTGTCCTGCCAGCGAGCTGTCAGCGGCAATTACGGTTTACACTCCCGCCTCGGAGCCCTTTCCCGGTGCCTTTTGACATGGGGCTGCACGGTGCCAAACGGCAGATGATTAACAGTGCACCTGTGGTACTGCGTACATTGTGGGAAGTAGGGCCCAGATACTGACCCCTTAACGGGGAATCAAAGCTCTTCAGAAACCATGTGTGGCACTAACACGCACATCGGGTAAGATCTATCCCAGAATGCATTGGACATAAATGTGTTTGCAGGAAATAAAACCCGCCTGCATTTTTTTTTAATACTCCAACATGTCTGCAGCTTTAGATACTGACCTCATGACCTTAATGGGCACCCTCAGTCTTCTACAGATTCCCAACTACTCTGTGATTATATATGAAATGACGGCTTTCACAACGAAGCACCTCATGGACGCGGCGGCAAATTGCATTTCCACTGTGCTCTCCGATTCTCCCAGCATGACTCGAGGGTCAGACGGTTGTGTATACATGCCAGTGTTCGCGGGGGGTGCAAACTGTTCAGGGGTCACCCGTCCTTTTTTTTTTATCAGCCGCCGTGACGTCAGCCTGGCCGCCCTCGGGAAGCAAATTGGCGACCCAGAGGAAAAGGCTCTTCAAGGAGAAGCGTGTTTGATTAATCGTATTGTTCCTGTCTGGTTCACCTTGCTCTGCTGGAGTCACCCTGGGCCGAGCAGCCAGAACAAGGGAAGTGCCCTGCATGTAATGAGACTGGAGCATCCTTCCTCTCTTTGCACTGTCTCTCTTTGTTCAAAAACAAACTTATCCATATGTGCCAGAACAGAAGCACAGGACACATATACCCCCAAAACAACGCCTAATTTTCCTCCAATATTTGCTAAATATAAAGTAGAAACCCTAACTCATAACTGCACACATACTGGTCTAAACTTAGATATGGATATTAGTATTTTGTGCCTCTACTGGGAAATGTTTACATGCTTTAAAACGATTAAATAAATGTGGAAAATATACAGAGTGACGTGCGGGGTCATGTAATTGTTGTGGCATTACTGAGTTGGGAAAAAAATGAGATAAGTCAATAAATATATTATTCGAAAAAGAAAAAAATCTTGTTTATCCAACATAAAAAAGGCAACACAAGGCATACAAACAACAAACACTGAAAGCAGAAACACATTGTAAAATAACATTTAAAATCAGCCAAGAGAATACAGCAAAAATCCATATGAAAATCAATTTGATTTAATTAAATAAGGCCTCTGTTAACATGCAGTCCCATCTCAACCTGATTTCACCATGCAGCAGACTCCCCCATTTAGCTCATTCCTCTCCCCCATTCACAGCGCCCATCATAACACGCGTGTTTTCAACAAGAGGTAGCTCTCTGCCTGAGGCTAGCCGCGGCTATTTATAGCTCCCTGTCTCCCGATGCTCGCCCAGTGGGAGCGGGGAGGAGAGGAGGATGGAGGAGAAAGAGAAGAAGAAAAGAGAAGGAGGGAGGGAGGCTGCTGGGTAACTAGGCTACATCCAAGATTGATGTGTGCTTCTCTGTGGCGGTTGTGTAGGTGGTTTGCGGCCTCGTACACACCTGTACGTGCCTCTGAGGTATCGGCCCTGTGGTCTGGACTGAAAGCGCTTTGTTGAAGCTAACCGCAAGTTCTCCGTCCACTCCAACTCCCCACACTCGCAGATGTAAAGCAGCAACTTGTGCCAAAAAGCCTGGGCGTTGGATTACCCCAACAAGCCACAGGTGTCATCACACACCTCATTTACATTGCAAAACCCAGGAAGTGTGTGTGTGTCATTTGAATAGGCCCATTAGGAGATATCGGCTGTCATTGCTGTGTTTGTTTGGGTGAGGTGTCCAAACACTGCAGGTATATGTCACCGCTGATTCCACCCGTCTGAATTTGAATAGCACCTGCTTGTTTCCTCACCCGGGAGCAATGTGTGTCAGCGTCAGGCAAAAGAGTTGAGGGAGATTCCAAAATCGAGTCCACAGCCAGGGATTGGTGCATCATGGGTGCAGCCGTTCATGCAAAGTTGGTGCGAGACAAAAACACACACATAATCAGTGCGCCATGCATCCTCCAGCTTCGCGGCTAATTAAGTGTGTGTGTGTGTGTGCCAGTCTGGTCCAGGGAGAATTCCAGAAATAGATCATGCACAGTGAAATGCTCGCCTGTTTTTCCTCCCTTTTTTTATTCCTCCGGAGGGATTGTACATGGGTTTTCATCTCCCATCCAAAGGAATAATTGCATGTTTTCTGCGCCTCTGATGTGGAATATATATGGACCAGGTGCTACTGAAAATACACTCTTCTGGAGGGTGTGTGTGTGTGTACGTAGTGACACATGTGTGCAGTCCTGATGCATGTCAATCCCATCCTCTCCCCCCTTATTTTGCGCCTTTTTTCGTTGTGTGTTTTCCTCCATCGCCTCCTCCTCCTCCTTACCTCTGTCTTCCCCCTCTCCTCCTCTTTCTCCTCGTCCTCCTCCTCCTCCTCCAACACCCCTCTCTGTCGCTCTGCTTTTTATAGCCATGTCTTCCCAGGGCTCGGCAGCTACAAAAGCCTTTTCATGTTGCCACTATAATTACAGCCTACACACACACACACACACACACACACACACACACGGACACGCATGCATACACACACAAACACAGGAGAGGAGTGTCTTTGTGTCTGCATGTGTGTGTGTGTGTGTGTGTGTGTGTGTGTGTGTGTGCTCTCTCTGCATGTGCTGCTATACACAAAAGGGTGAGCTATTTTTACCTCTCTCCCTCCCTCTCCTCCTCATCCCCCCTCCTCATCTCTCCCTCTCCCTCTCTTCTGCTGCTGCCAGCCACATTTGCTATGCTGAGCACAGGCGGTATCAGTCCAACATCCCCGCTCTCACACACCGGACACACACACATATGCGGGCGCCGATGAAGGCTGCTCCCTCTGCGTCCCTCTCGCTTCTCCCCCCTGCAGCCGGGCGTCTCTCTCTGCAGTCTCACAGCTCGGCTCTTTCTCCGGTCATGCATCGGGCAGTTGCTCGGGAGGCAGCAGCCGCGCGGTGGCATGCGAGCGCGGCTCTGCGGATGACCTGAAGCGCACGCTCTGCTTCGGAACTGTAACCGGGGGTTTTTGTGAAGCTCGTCTCAATGTTGCGGACCATATTTGAAGCGGAGTGTGCTCTCTCTCCCACAGAGGGCATCCTGGGAAAGGAGCAGCCGCTGGAGGTGCTGAAGACATCGGCGCTCAACCACATCCCAACAGGTTGGACACTGTGTGTGTGTGTGTGTGTGTGTGTGTGTGTGTGTGTGTGTGTGTGTGTGTGTGTGTGTGTGTGTGTGTGTGTGTGTGTGTGTGTGTGTGTGTGTGTGTGTGTGTGTGTGTGTGTGTGTGTGTGTGTGTGTGTGTGTGTGTGTGTGTGTGTGTGTGTGTGTGTGTGTGTGTGTGTGTGTGTGTGTGTGTGTGTGGAGCTACGTGATTTCCCTGTTAACCACATCCCGAGCAACTTGGCATGCACACTGTCACTGAGGTGATTGTTGTTTCCGGATAATTATTGAAATACTTTAAATGTGTGTTCTGATGCAGCACTCCGAGGAGCCCATGCTTACTCCTGCACGTTTTGATTCATGCAGAGCCATTTTGTTGAATGGAAACACTGCCGCCCAAATGTAGGCGAATGTGAAAACTGTTGTCGGATGTCTCAGGAGGAATGGCTGCCAAATAATACACCAAAACAAGCAGCTGTGCATATATTTGCGGGCTGTTTGATGCAGGGGCTGAGATAGTCCCAGAACAAGTCAGAGCTTCCTTTTTTATGAGGTTTTGAATACACGAAATATTCTCCATCTGCTGCTTCTGCAAAGACACAGTCATGCTTTATTTACCATACCTTCCTCTACCTCCACCGGGAGAGAGGGACAGAAATAACAGGGGGGACAGATGGAGATGAGGTAATGTGAAGGAGAGTCTGAGGTAATATATGCACGGGGCATTATCTAATCCCATAATGAGACAGCTTACATGTTTCACCACCGAGAAGAAAATGGAAATAGTAAAAGTGATTCATAATTCCCCCCCACCACCACCAGCCTGTTGCTCTTTCCTCACTGTGACCCAAACTCACATGTTTTTGTTCCGAGTGCCTTCGAGCAAACGGGTGATAAAATATTGAAATTCACTTGAGTGACTTCATCAGATATTCTGGAAATCTGTTGTCTTGGATACAAGAGCTGCATGGCCTCCAGTGTGTGTGTGTGTGTGTGTGTGTGTGTGTGTGTGTGTGTGTGTGTGTGTGTGTGTGTGTGTGTGTGTGTGTGTGTGTGTGTGTGTGTGTGTGTGTGTGTGTGTGTGTGTGTGTGTGTGTGTGTGTGTGTGTGTGTGTGTGTGTGTGTGTGTGTGTGTGTGTGTGTGTGTGTGTGTGTGTGTGTGTGTGTGTGTGTGTGTGTGTGAGACCCGGACAGTTCAGTGTCCTCATAGCAGAGTGCACCTGTCTACACGCATCTCACTGGAGCAGGTCTTCCTTGCAGCCTGCAGCGGCTCCCTCGCAGGAGATGCCTTGTTGCAAGTTATAGCTTTTAGCTTTGTCTTAAGACGCAATTATCGAGTGACTTTAACAAAACCAGAGGAAGACGTTTGTTGGTGTGCAGTTCTGGGATGTAAATCGGACCTTGGAGCCTTTTCAAATAACCAAATTCAAGCTAGCAAGCTAACCTAGGGAAAGCCACGGTGACCAGAATGTCTTAATGGAAGCGAAGGTGCTTCTTGTCCCTTAAAAATAAAAAGACTTTTTATGGTGGAAAAGCAATTTGAAACTAAAAATGAATCATTGCAGTTTTATTACGTGGCAGAGGATGATACATGCAAGGCTGTAGCAAAAGGGATTTCACTTTTGAAGCTTTTTTTAATGAAGCTTTGAATCAACTTTCTTGAATGAATATACTTTAACGGAGTCCTATGAGGTTAATTAAACTGTAAAACTGCCACAAATATGGAATTTTAGACTTGTTAATTGTCTAAAACTGATAATATTGGTGACGCCTAATCTTTATCTTCAACTATGCACACATTTGAATGTTGATTTAGATCTGTAGACCATTCAGATTTGATCAATCCTTCATCTGTCTGCATGGCTTCAAGATTCTAAATGGTGTTTAAAAGCAAGGCTCACCTCTCACTCAGGCCAAGCAGGCTTAAAATAAACCCAAAGACCTGAGCAAGTCCCTGCACGTCCGGCACCTTCACCTTCACACGAGTTGTGTGTCTGCCTCAACGTCTCCTTCCTCTGGAGCTGTGGCGCTGCAGACCGTCGCATGATGTCATTGAGACCTGGACAAGTTGGAGCTTGCTTTTTTTTTGGCAGAACAAAATAACTCCCTGCACCTTTCGCTCTTCCCTCCCCGCCCCGTCTCATCCTGTAAGAGGTCACGGTGCTCACAATCCGGGCTTTTATAAGCGGGATTAGCATCTCCAGGAGTTTTGCATGGAGGCTAATTCACAGCAGCTGAGAGGAGGAGAGAAAGTAACGTAGGCGGATGTTCACGCTACCCACCCTCAGAGACCAATCAGTAAGCCGACCGCAGCTATTTTCCAGCGTCAACAGATGTGCTACTTGTTGCCTCTCATCTCACCCTGCTGCTAAATTCACTGTGAAACCCCGTCCTATTCATTGTCACGCTCCAAAAAATAAAAAATAAGCCTCATTTTGCTCTCAGTATGACATCTATTATTCCTAAAGAGTGTGGAGCTCATAGACTCTGGGTCTCAAATCAGAGATGCCAGCTCTCTGCATTGTCTGATATAAATAGATGTGCAATTGGAGCCAGAAGAGTTGTGGAGTGTTCCTGAGGGGTTGTAAACAGATTGTGATTTGTTGCGGGGAGATGGGAGTGAAGAACGGTAGGAGGGAGCCACGGAGCAGAGAAGGACGCAGCAGGGCTGGAGGATAGGGCAAAGAGGAGGAAGAGGGGGGAGAGGAACCTGCTGAGAGGGGTCATGGCTCCTTGCACTGCACCCCTGACGTTAATCCACGCCGTGTTGCCACCCCTCGCCCAAACCAAACCGTATTTCCAGTAACTTTTACAACTTCTGACACGGACAGAAGAACAGGAAAGCCCGGGCAACAGACTACATGGGAAAACTTCTCTATCGGGGAGATTCTCTCTCTATTGATTCTCTTCTCATTATTTTTCTCCATTACTGAATCAATTTTATAGCAAAAAATAAATAAACCAACAAGTTAAACCAACATTTCCTCCCACAGTAACGTCTTGTTTTTATACATTATAAAGGGAATTATTTGGAGCCCTAATTTTATATATCCAAGCCTCTAGTGTTTAAATATCTGGGGAGTTTTTACCCGGCCTCACTTCAAACCATCCTATGGTTTTTAGTTGTTTGGGAAATGCAGGCAAATGTCAGGAGAGGAATTTGATGGTTGTGTTATAAAAAATATAGCAGCTGAGTGAGAGAAGGAGGCAGAGTTATTTGATGCACGAGGAGGGTTTTCCTCAGCCTTAGAAGCAAGCAAAGAGAGGAGAGAGGGTGAGAGAGTGGTGTGTGTGTGTGTGTGTGTGTGTGTGTGTGTGTGTGTGTGTGTGTGTGTGTGTGTGTGTGTGTGTGTGTGTGTGTGTGTGTGTGTGTGTGTGTGTGTGTGTGTGTGTGTGTGTGTGTGTGTGTGTGTGTGTGTGTGTGTGTGTGTGTGTGTGTGTGTGTGACGCTGGTTCCTGGAAAAGCATGGGCTGCAGAATAAACAGCCTGCATGCCTGAGACTGCCCTGTGATGTCACCACTGGGCAAACGAGGGACAAGGGGAGGAGAACGGGGAGAGAGGGAGGGAGGAGGGAGAGGAGAGAGACGCCCATCAGGTTAAACTGGAGAGGAGGATGAGCGGGGAGCATAAAGTGACGAGGTGGAGAGCAAGAGGAGTCAGAGAGTCATCCTCTGTGAAAGACTGGAGCGAGTGCATTGATAAGGAGGAGCTGCTGAGGAGGAGGAGACCGCTGATGGGTAACGACACCGCTGATTCCCACTTCTCCCTTGCTGCGCCTCCCCCCCTGTGTGTAGCTAGCAATTAGCGCCGCCGGTGTGACATTGATGCCACACCGGAGGTGTGTTTGTGCATCTGCGTGCGTCACCGTCAATAAGTGCGCCGGGCTGTGTGTGAGTGGGTGTGTGTGGTGTCAGGGACTCGATATCCGTGGAACATTATGTACGGGGGAGAGTGTGTGTGTGTGTGTGGACGTGTTTGTGTATGAGTTATGGATTTGCATTAGCAGGGATTGGAGCCGCAACGCTTCCCTGTCACAGCAGCATCTCTGCTTTCATGCCTGTCTGTGATTGGCTTGTTTTGAAACTAATATTAGAAAAGATAAAAGGACAAAAAGTATCAAATTAAAGGCTTTTCTCCCACCTGGGTGTCACTAGACACACAGCGACTTTATATGGAGTCCTTGCTGCGTCCAGATTTTGATCTAACACTCGCAAAGACACTGACTCATGTGCAGGTAGAAGAGCTGCAGGAATTAGAGAAGAAGAAGAAGAAGTTTTTTGATGCAAACTTTCTCTGCATAGTGACTGTAGGAGTCTCTTCTAACAGGTCCCCTCCCTCCTCTATATGCAGGTTGAAACCTACAGATTAATTGTCTCTGTGGATGCGTTGTTAGCAGATTACACGTTGTTGTTGTTGTTGTTGTTGTTGTCTTCCCCACATGACGGAGGCCCTCGAGGAGTTGTTGTTGCTCTGATCTCATATTAATGACAGCAGCTGCAGGGGCGTGTTTCACCTGCTGCACGAAACACATTTGAGCTCCTGAAGGTGCAATATAACCAAATACGGTCCAGCAGCATACCTCAGTCCAGAAGAAAAGACATTTCTCAAATGAGTATGTCATAGCTGCTGAAATGGTGTTTATGATCATTAAAGCCTCCTTAAGGACACTCCAATTTGATTTTGCAAATGTGACATCCCTAAAAATAATCAGGTCCATATGCTCTTGAGTGTGTCAATGTGTGTTTCCTGCTGTAAGTGGCCGTATGTGTGTGTGTGTGTGTGCCTCTTTATTAAAACAAATTTCCAGGGCAAGTATCTCTGGCTGTAGCTGCGCGCTCTGTAAACATGTAGGCAAATAATCAGCCAATCGACTCCTATTTATCCAGGTTTAATGGGGAGGAAGCGGCGTGATTGGAGGGCTTCCTGTGCAGTGATTTGTGGGTAACTGGCGCCGGGTCAATGCCAGCTTTGTCAGGTGACTGCCGACTGCAGCATTGGTTGTGTGTGTACTCAAACTGGTCTTCATTTAAAGCTTTATTGATTCATTTGAGAAGATTGTTGATTTTAGAAATAGAAGATGCTTCGGAGGTACAGATTGATTTCTTTCGGCAGAAACAAAAGATTTTTGTGTGGGATGGCAGGTCGAGGAGAAATCAATACTGCTCAATTACAGGCTTCTATCATGCTGCACATAAAGGTGTTTTATTATCTGCTAATTAATTGTATCACTCTGATTTCACTGTGTGTGTTTAGGTGTATGGGGTGCCTCTACTAAAGCATAACAGTGCCTATTTAAATGGTTTCTCCATAAATGCAACTATCATTTTCCTCACTAGAGTTGCAGAAATAAGAGAACTTGATGCCAGATTTTGCTGCACTCTTTTTATATTTAATACCAATTGGAAGAGCTTTCATTTAATCCTCTTCAGTTAAACGATGTCTCTTCTTGCAGTTGTACTAAATGCGTGCATACAACAGCATGGAGACTCAAACTCAAAAAACCATTGACTTCCAGAAGAGGGAACAAGAATTCCCAGGTTTTAGGACTCATTCCTGCACCACTCTAGATGTCAAAGTAAGAACACACAGTTGTAGTGTATGATTGTCTCCCTGTCTCTCCACAGTGGACATCAACTCTGCGCTGCCCTTGCGTCTCCCCCCAGCCGCCATCCCCATGGACCTGCGTGTGGACCACCACCACCACCACCACCACCAGCAGCAGCAGCAGGTGTCGTCGCTCTCTCCGCCCGGCCAGCAGCAGCAGCAGCAGCAGCAGTCGTCCGGCCCGGGCTCGGTGGGCTCGTCGGTGCGCGAGCAGCAGCTGCAGCAGGAGCTCCTGACGCTGAAGCAGAAGCAGCAGATCCAGAGGCAGATCCTCATCGCAGAGTTCCAGCGGCAGCACGAGCAGCTGTCCCGCCAGCACGAGGCCCAGCTGCAGGAGCACATACAGGTAGAGCGACAACGAAATGATATTTATTTTACTCTTCTAAGAGCCAACAATCCAAAATCACAGCAGCAGGCTTGCAGCCCAAACCTTTACATTTGAATCTTGAAACAAAGAAGCTCTTGATTTAGTCTGCCACAGGATTCTTCATTAATAGACTAAAATCACCAACAAAGAGCAGCTCCGTCAGCTCTAAACCACTTTGCTCTGAGTGAAGAGGCAGCAGAGAATAAGGAGGCACTCTGGCTTCATTATTTTCAACTTCAGGGGCTGCATGAGGTGTTCTGATCCAGAAAAATGTGGGAAAAGAAGACGTTTGTGGGGTTAGAGCTCCATTACAAATCTAAATCCTAATGCTCCAGCCCTGCTGTGGCCTTACTTTAAAAGCATAATATCTCCTTTCTGAGTTAGCTTGGTTTAAATGACTCTTTGTTTGGTTATTGGTATGAGTCATTTTAAGACGATTTAATGCAGAAATGTAAAATATAATACCTTTAAACATTAGCAGCAGATGCAAAGGAGTGGATTTAATATGGAGAGCAAGTATCGACTGACCCTTTCTGTTAACTTAATGGTTCTTTGCTTTACATCCTGTGCCGCTCATGCCTTATAACGATGAAGATGAAGCTCGTAGTGACCTGGAATTATAAAAGTGAATGTAGATCAGCCCGCCCATACTCTGCAGCTCTAATACTTCAGGACCCCCTGAGAGCGCAGAGCTCCTGTGGGGCAGAAAAGCCATAAAATGATCCTACTGTTTGTTCTTTTGTGGAATATGACTGTGGAATTATCAATTGTAATATCCAGCTGAACTACTTATCTTTTCAGTACTTAATGGAAGTCTAAAAATGGATTACGGGCACAGGAGATTAGATTTCAACGTGCAGGATTACTTTAGTTTGAATGTAATGATTTAAATTCCTCTCCTTTTCCCTTCTGAGATCTGTAATATCTAGCAGAATGAACACAGTCTCGCTTAATGGCAATATTTGATGAGTTTACTTTCGCTGTCATCAACCTGGGATCAAAACCAACCAAAAATCATCCGCAAGCTCAGTACTTGAGTAAATGTACTTCTCTACTTTGCACCTCTGTGTGTGGCTGCCCCTCAAACTTGGCCTGGGTGTCTGTGTGTTTGCTGACATTTGAGAGGATGTGTATGTTTTAATGCCCGTACGTCAGAGTGTGTGTGTGTGTGTGTGTGTGTGTGTGTGTGTGTGTGTGCAGAGGGGCTGAATGGGTCTGATTGAAGCCGGGCCTCCCTGCTACAACTGTGCATCACATAGAAGATACTAAAGTCCTTTATTACTAAAAACTAAGGAAGAATTAGAGGAGTAGGAGAGGAAAGAAGGAGACGAATAAAAGAGGATAGCAGAAAGGAAGGGCGAAAAAGATAGGAAGGGAGGAAGCAAGTGGAAAAAGCATGGAAGGGGAACAAGCTAAATGACAAAGTAAAGGAAGAAAGAGGAGAAAGGAAAGTTCCCAGTTGTCCAACTTTGTAGTGTCCCCTGGTTACGGTTGTGTTCTCGGCCTCTCCCAGCGTTTGGTGTATGTAGCGCTCTCAGTAAAAGCTGCACATACTCCGTCAAGTTGGCGAAATGGTTTTATCATTTGCGTGTTTTTTTTCCCAGATTTCTATTTTATTTGCATCGTTTCTGAGGCTTCTAGTGCGTCTAAAAGGCGTTGACGAACATTTCGTCATAGTTTAAGCTGACGAAATGAACAATAATGTGCGAAAAGTGCCGTGTAGCCTATTTATTTTATATGACAGAGACATTAAACAGTAATTAGGACTCTCGATTTGAAGCCTCAAGTTAAGAAATGTAAGGCTTTAAAGAAGAGGAATGAGCTTTCAGTGGCATTTGTAGAACTTATTTGACTCTCTCATCCACTGTGAAAGACACTTCAATGAGACGTAGAGAAGTTTACAAGCACATTTATTTTAAACCTTATTTGTTTCAGATAAAACACCAAGTCCCAGTCAGTCATTCCTTCAGTGTGAAACCCTGAGCAGTGCAGATTTTGTACATTTAAAGCCTTTTTAACAGATGCTCTTCTCCCTCTTTCCTGGAGTGCTGAGGAAGTGAGCAGATTGGATTATGTGTCTTTCTAAAGCCTCAGTTTAATGCTTTATGTTTGTTTGAAAGCTTAAGTGTGCCGAACTGCAAATGTTTTTATTTTATTGCCTTAAAAATCTGCCTAATTATTGCAGATGGGAACTTACCAGGAGCAGCATGTTAATAGAAAGTGATAGTTAAAAATAAATGACTGATAATAATAGTAATTTAAAAACAAAAAATACTTTAAAGAAAGTCATAATATTCAAAATATTTAAATGTATTTATAGAGCTCTTTAAATGTAGTCAAATAAATAAATAATAATATGTTATATTCATACCTGGGTTTTAAAAGGTACTCAAATAAACAACATTTACGGCAAAAAACTCAACAGACATTTTGTGTAAGTATACTGAAAATCTTACAGAAATTCAAGCAAAAACATTGTTACTGAACATTCACAAAGTCACCAGGAAGTGACAGTTTCTTTATGATCGCATCTTGCAGATTTGGAAGCGTTTCCTGATGTTTAGAAAACTTGTGTCTGTACGTTTTTGCACTGACATGACTCTGATGTTCGTCCCTGCAGCAGCAGCAGGAGCTCCTGGCGCTGAAGCACCAGCAGGAGCTGCTGGAGCACCAGAGGAAGATGGAGAACCACCGTCTGGAGCAGGAGCTGGAGAAGCAGCAGCGCGAGCAGAAGCTGCTGCTGCTGAAGAACAAGGAGCGGGGGCAGGAGAGTGAGTTTATTGGTTCAGCATAAACTGCCATGATGAAGCTTATTTCATACCTCATAATAATTGACACATAGTGCCTAGAAGTCTTGTAATAACCACATGTCAAGCCTATTTCTGTGAATTAAATAATTGACAAATAAGGTTTTTCTTGAATATTTTTACATGCATGGGTGGAAATACAGATTATATATTTGAAGGAGTTAAAAAATAAAGCTGTATTAAAAAAATCTGAAAAATAGATGAAAGTAAAATATGTGTTTTAGTCCAATGTATGTATTCGTGAGTTTAGTGTAAGCTGTGTTTAAGGGGCCGATTGCTTAGCAGGAGTTCTTCACTTAAAGCCCTGTTGAGATCAGTATTCACAGAGAGTGAGTGTGTGTGTGCGTGTGTGCGTGTGTGTGTGTGTGTTTCCATTTGACTTGGAGAAGCTCTGTGTTTACTGTGGTAAACGAGCTGTATTAGCCGGTGGCCTTGGTGCAGGCTGAGCCGAGTTATTACGGCTGCCGGCTGCTGCAGCTCTCTCAACAGTTCATTGAGAGCGAGTCCTTGAGAGCAGTTTACAGACTGTACGCAGAGTGGTTACCCATCCAGTGTTTATGTGTCTGTGTGTGTGTGTGTGTGTGTGAGACAGGAATCAAGCAGAAGTTTTCAAACATTTAGCATGCTTTTTGTGTGTATCTGAACCTCTTCTTGCTCCTTTAGGTGCAGTGGCGAGCACGGAGGTGAAGATGAGGCTGCAGGAGTTTGTCCTGAACAAGAAGAAGGCCCTGGCCCAGCGGAGCCTCAACCAGGGGGGCCTGCACAACGACGCTCCGTACTGGTACCGGTGAGGACAAATGATACACAGAATTAAAATGTTGATGGTTTAAAAGTTCTTTTAAGTCTGAAATTAAGAAGTCACGATCAAAGCTGTCATTTTACAAGCTTTAAAAACTATTTAAATATCCAGTTTTCTTACTCCCCACTCACCACTGACCATATTTTACTCCTTGTACTGACTATAAGCTAACAGGAAGCTAACTGCAGATCAGTGTAGGTTAGGATGCTATCGCTCTCTCTGGCTGCATCTGAACAATGTATTGGTTTGTGTCTTAATCCATCAGCAAGCTTTTTCCTCACCTGACAAAACACAGACAGGAACACACACTTACTCACACACACACACACACACACACACACACACACACACACACACACACACACACACACACACACACACACACACACACGAGGGCAGGATATTAGCAGCTGATGATAGGGACTCTTACTCTGAGCGCTCAGCCTTGGGTGTTTCCTCTCTGGAGTTCTTTGCAGGTGTGCACACTTCCCCTTTGCTTTGCTTTCACTGTCTGGAAACACGGTTATGCAAACCTATTTATATTTGTGAGTTATTATTTCCTACCTTAGCAGGTTTAAAATGGAAGTCACCAGGATTCAGGTATTTGTTCTGCTACAAGGAACAAGGAAGCAGACATTCAACATACTACTACAATCACTGAAGGCAATACGTTCAAGACAATTCAATGTACATCTGATCTGGGATTAAACTACGCTTTTAATTTAAGGATTCACTGATACATATTACAATAAAAGCACTGAGAAGATGAAATGCAGATACAGAACTAGAATAACATTACACAATCTCCATGTATAACCCAATGAAACGCCCACAAGTGATACAAACTTTCTTCTTCTATATTTGCCTTCCTCTATCCGCTCATTGGACTCATCGGCCCCCTCAGTTTTGGAAGAGCAGAGTGTGTACATCCGCTTGTCAGGAACATGCATCTGGTCCGAAGCCAACCTCGGCTTAACTTTGCCCACAAACACAGCACCTTATTCCGCAGGCAGCGAGCAGATGGCAGCGCATGTCTGCAGCGCTGCGGAGGGATGAGGCGTTAATCATACCATCTTTGACAGCCGTGAAGTTACTTTGCTCTGATTTCTTATACGGTGTCCATTAAGCGAGTCCAAGGCAAGATATCTGTTCTGGAAAAGTACTACATATGTACTTACACGTCTGAAAACTTGATACTAAGTATTGCTGTATCAATTCACGCTGTTCATCTGTAGTGACTCTAATGTGCTTTTGTTTTTTTTAGGAAAACCCAACACAGCTCTCTGGATCAGAGCTCCCCTCCACAGACGGGTGTTTCCACCTACAACCACCCTGTGCTGGGCGTCTACAACCCCCGGGATGACTTCCCACTGCGAAAGACCGGTACGTCACACACGCGCTTACACATTCTCCCCCCCCCACGACACTACTAAATCCTATATAAATAAATAAACCAACAACTCACAATGTTGATTTAATAAGGGTCGTATTTCTTCGGCTAAGAGAAGAACTGATCAAGGTGTTCCGTCTGGTAACATCGTCTTTTCCATAAGTCCTTAAACACTGCCAGAGCACACACCGTGTTCCCGTTAGTGTTTACTTCCTGTCTGTCTTCTTCTGCTGTTCCAATTAGTGTTGAATTCATTAAAACGATCCGACTTCTCCCCGCCGATTGATATGACTGCACGTAGTCCCGTGATCAGAGTGTCCTTAGCAACAGTCTGCTCTCCTTAGCAACAGTCTGCTCTCCTTAGCAACGGTCTGCCATCAAAAATAAGAGACCGCAGAATGTTCAAAATTTGACCAATCAGCAGCGAGTATTCACCTAAGCTGTATAATATGTACTTTTAACAGTGCAGAGCTGCTTATTTGCTCCTATGCAGGCTCACGTTCAGGGGGGATCAGACACGCACATACACACACACACACACACACACACACACACACACACACACACACACACACACACACACACACACACACAGCCAACTGTAATGTACAGCGCATGCAGACCCACGTTTCTCTGCTTCATTAATCACATCCACATTAGGCTGTCAGGGTCTCCCAGCAGTGTTGGAGTAAAAGCGTGGGAGGTTCAAGAGTGAGAGAGGGGTTTTACTTTATTACCACTCTTACGTTGTACTATTTTGTGTTGTTGGACCTTTCTGCTGCCTTTAATTTAGTTTCATGATTGCATATTAAAACTAACTGGCTCTGATAGATCCTACTCAAGGGTTTTTTCTTCTGCGCTTGCTGTGCAACAATTACTTTTGGGGTCCCCCAGGGCGCTATCCTCTGCCCTTTATTGTTTTCAATCTGCATCACACTTCTGGGTCAAGTAATTCACAACTGCAATATTTCTTTTCGCTGATGATACACACACAGTAAACCCATCAGACCTCTTGGAGATCTTGGAGGTCCAATCCTTTTTAAAATATTTATTACTTTTTAAAACCTTGTATGTATTTTACTTTTTAATTCATGACTTTCAGCTTCAGCAAAATGTAGAATTAAGCCATTTCCTGGTCCAAAAGGAGGTCCTAAATCAGTGGGTGTTTTTCTTAATCTGATTTAAATTGCACAAAACATTTACCACAGCCATTTGTTAACTCAGGAGCCTCCTTAGGAATAAATGAACTCCTTTAATTTCAGTTGAGTTCATTCATGTTTTGTATGCCCAGCCGTATATCCTATAATTATTAGCTTTATTCTCCACCTTGAGCTTCAAGAACACAACATGCAGGGTAATTACAACATCTGATTTTAAATTGGCTTTTTAATTAGTTATATAGTGTTACTTTGAGTCGTGATACTCTCTAATTGTCCTTCATCTGTTCAGGACTAAAGGTTTTTTACCACACTCCCGAAAACTTCATGTAGAGTAAGAGAGGACGGTCGCTGGACTGTTGGCTCGTTCGGTGATTTTTCTGTATGGCTGCAGATTGTGTTTTCCTGCAGAGAGAGGAGAGGACCTGTGCCCTCCTGATATTTACCCACAGGGATGACGTGCTTTGTGGGTTTACTTATGGTAATGCCAGCTGGGGGAGGTTAGAGGCTCTTTATTTCACCCAACGGCCATAAAGTACAGGACTGGCACCCTGGGCTTACCAAGCAACGGTCATACGATGCAACAGCGCTCTTTTGTGCATCTCACATCTCCTCTTTTACATTTCATGTATCCGGTACTCTGGTTCAGAGCACAACAAGAGCAGTGCAGGTTCATGCAAACACACAAGTATCTTCTTTAAACACGCTATGGAGGATTGTAGGACAGGCTAAATAAACCTAATAAATGTGGATGTTGACAAGGGGTACCTACTTGGATAATTGGCCCTTTAAAATCATTCGCTGTAGTATGGTCAGCTTTCATTGTGAGGGAGCATTACAGGAACATACATGTTGTCACATACACATGTGAGGAAGGGGTGGGAAAGTTTGGAGGCCATGCTGGGCCCTTTATGCAGAGCATGATGTTCCTGTCTTTTCTAGGGCAGGCAGTGCTTCACACGGAGACAATAGCTCAGTCCCCGGCACACAGCCTGCGTACAGTAAACATGCAACCGGCTGAATATAGGATGTCACTCACATATGCGACCTCTCACCTCCACGATGAGGCCCATTTTAACGTGACCACAATGCACCATCTGTGCATTGATACCGTGTGTGATCACATGTGCTAATGCTTCCCTCCAGCCTCTAACAAAGCCTCTCATTCTGTTTGAAGTAGGTTCCGAAATACCAGGTCATGTTAAGGTCCAATTGTAACCATGCATGACGTGTTGTACTACTTCCCTGACATTAAGTTAATGAATTTCAAAATAACATGTAGATTTGTATGTGGAGGCACTCATTTATATCCCTCTTGTTGTATACATACAAGTACATTTACTCAATTACTGTCATTAAGTTAAAGGAAACTGTATTTAGTTGCTTTCAGATATTTAGAAGAATAAAGACCTTTTTGGACATTAAGTATGAAACATGTCAAAGTAAAATCTGACTTATCTGACACTGAACGGGAAAAGCATTTGATGGATGTTTCCCTAAATGATATTCCAGATAAGTTTGCAGCAGGCGTTTCAGTATCTGCACGTTCAGGGTGAAAGTTCCAATCCAGCGGCAGTATTAATCAGGGTTAGTGATGTCCCACAGTTGGATTTATCTCCCCTTTTTGATGATTAAAAATTGGATAATGAATGGTGAAATTACCCGAGGCAGCTGATTGGCAGGGCAGAGTAAACAGAGATTTAGCCTCTGTGTCCGGAGCCAAGGTGACATGCTGTTCCCGTCTCCTGTCTCCATTCACAGCCCTGGGACAGCAGCGACAAAAGACCAAAAGGAAATCAGGCTCCCAAATTTGAGCTAATTGCTTTTCGAGCCTCAATGTTGTTGGGAAAATGGATCAGAATTTGGCATTGCGATGGTGTAGCAGCGAGTCCGGCTGACAGGTTTCATAACAGCTACACAGATCGATGTGCAGCTTAAAGACTGCAGCTCAGGTAACTCATGCAGCGTCCGATCGATCCGTCCAGAGCTGCACCGTTTAACATGACAGAGGCTCCACAGGGGGCCAGAGTCAGAAAATCACACAGCCATCATAGAAGGTGATAGAAGGAGGTGGAAATGTGGACATGACACACTGGAGTGTTTCCATTTTACTAAATACTTCTACTCCACTACATCTCAGCGGGTATCACTGTACTCTTTACTGCAATACATTTAGTTATTTTTAAAATAAATAATACAAATAATAACATAAATAACGTGATACGGATTTCTTTAAATATTTTGTTATGATTTATTTATATTTGTATATTTTATTCCTTTCAATGTATATAAGATAGTTGATTTACACATTTTCATATATATTTTTGAATATATATATATATATATATATATATATATATTTAAGAAGAATGCCAATTTACGCTAAATGAAATAAAAAAGCGCATCTTCCTTTTATATCAAATGTATTGTAACATTATAATCCCAATACACTGGGATCTGATTGCATCTTTTCCAAATGTAACTGGAGGAATTTATTGTATCCTGATTATGTATCCCATTGCCCCCAAGCCTGTCTGTATGACAGGATGATGAACTGGCACGGTGTGAAGTCATCCCTCCCTTTCTGTGAGAGTTCAGACTGTTGATGAATGAATGACGATGTCGGCGCTCTCCTTTCTCTCTGTCTCTCCCCTCAGCCTCCGAGCCGAACCTGAAGCTGCGCTCGAGGCTGAAGCAGAAGGTGAGCGAGCGGCGGAGCAGCCCGTTGCTGCGCCGCCGGGACAGCCCCATCACCACCGCCAAGAAACGCTCGCTCGACATGGCAGGTGAGGAGACAAAGCCGCGTGGCGTTCAAACAGTTTACTTTAGGGCGGGGTAACAAATACACATGTGGTGTTGTTATAAGGAAATGCGACACAAACTGGTGACAGAAATCTGAGGATTTTGTACTTTATTTTAACAAGATTTCTGAATGATTCTTTATGCGTGTGTTTCAGACTCTGCGTGTAGCAGCGCCCCGGGCTCAGGCCCCAGCTCCCCGAATAACAGCGTGAACAACATCCCCAACGAGAACGGCATCACTCTGTCAGTCAACAACTCGGAGGTACCACACGCACAGGCACACACACACACACACACACACACACACACACACACACACACACACACACACACACAGACGTTTTATCAGACTAACAACAAAATAAAAAAGACACTTCCACAGGATGTGGTAAAATGCTGTATTAGCGCAGAGGACGCCTTAGATTAGGTTGCAACTGATGTCTTCCCTCGTTTCCTCCCGCTGCAGTGTTTCGTTTTGTCATATTTTATTTTAAATTTGCTTCCCAGGCGTGTCTGGCGCAGCGGCTGTGCAGCGGTGCTGATCGGGGCTCGGTTAGCCAGCTGTCCCTCTACACCTCCCCATCTTTACCCAACATCACCCTGGGGCTGCCCGCCACTGCCACGGCCACCGCCGCCTCCAACGTAAGAAAGAAAATCACTCTATTTTATAATCCAAAATCACCTCCACGCTCACTCTCTCTGTTTCCCTTTGAAGGTGACCTCGGCGCAGCAGGACGGAGGTCTGCAGCCGGCCCTCTCCCTCAGCCCTCCCTTCCTCTCGGGTGGTCACTTGACGCCGTACCTGTCCGAGGGCGGAGCAGGATCGGGCGGGCACGGTGCGCACAGTCCTCTGCTGCAACACATGGTGCTGATGGAGCAGAGCCCCGCACAGAGCCCCCTGGTGACAGGTATGAGTAATTTAACTTGGTAGTAATTGTACTTTTAGTTAACTAAAGGATCTTCCAACACTGGGTACATGTCACATTTGTTCCAGATGGCAGTAAATCGGGCCGATCTCTAAAAAGCGAGTAATCGACGGTCATAAAATCAGCCATGTTAGCTCTAATATCTATCTATCCATATCTGGTTAAAACACATCTCTGACTAACGGTATTATTTGAGATGTGTGTCCGCGGTACATGGCCCCCTCACAGTGACAGACGTCCATTCACTAGCTCAGATTAATGAGCTCCTTTCATATGTCAGCGTATGCCATGAGAGTGTGACACGGCCGCATTGTGAGCCCTTTTCCCATCAACTCATTCATTGACTGCTGCTATTTTCAGCTGCGCCGCGCTAGCAGTGAATAGCGACGATGACGCACAGTGCAGACGCAAGTATGAGTGTATCCACGAACAAGAAAAACAAAAAACCTCCCACCCAGAGAGGCTTTTTAACAACCCAGATGCATCAATTTAGTTGTTAAAGTTATGATCCATTCGTCATAATAGCTTCATTTTTTTAATGAAGTCCTTTTCTTTGGAGAAAAAGGAGTCACATTTGAGTTTATTTTGAAATCATCACTATATATTATATATTTGTGATTCATTGTCTTTGCTTTTAATCTGGAAAATCGTGTCTGGACATACCTGGTTTCTTCAAAATAGTGACAAAAATAGCCCCGGCAGACACACACACATGCATCATTGTGACAGTTAGACTAAATACTCCATAGCTTTCCTAAACAACCAGGTCTACTTTACTTAAACCAAAACTTAAAATTCAAATGGAGCTCAGTTATTGGTCACTGGTATGACATACGAGTCTCTGTGTATTCTATAATGATTGTTTTCCAGCTTTAGCGGCACTGGAAATGTTCTTGGAAGGATGCATCATGTTGAAACAGGCAAATTACTATATAGTACAGACAAAGTGCAGGAAGTGAAAGCTGCCTTTGTGTCCTGATCAAACGCAAGACATGACGCACAATGCACGCTCTGTTTTCCTGTCTCCCAAACATCTCTTCCTCATGGACTTTACTCTCTGCGGTTTTGTGTTTTCTCCTCCTCCTGTAACTAAACTCTTTCTTGTTTTTTGTCAAAGGTGTGAGCGGCCTCTCCATGTCGCCGGCAGCGTCCATGGCCAAGCTCCAGCGACAGCACCGGCCCTTGGGGAGGACCCAGTCAGCTCCCCTGCCTCAGGGGAGCGCCGCTCAGGCCCACGCTCAGGCACTGGCCCTGCAGCAGCTGGTCGTCCAGCAGCAGCACCAGCAGTTCCTGGAGAAGCACAAGCAGCAGTTTCAGCAGCAGCAGCTCCACCTCAACAAGGTACTGCCCCTCTCCCATGCTATCTGTCTGATGTCAATGTGGATCATTTCTCCATTAAATTGTCCTAAGGGACTTGATCAATTGGATTTATTCTGTTGCATAATCCCAAATGTTTGCACCAGTTTTCAAATCTAGAGAATTCTGTCATTTTAATCAAGGTGAAAGTCTGGTGTTTTTGGTTGCCTGTCAGGTATCATACAGGAAATTTTCGTGAATGGACTTTTTAACAATTTTTAAGGCATATTTTTCCTACATACGTTTAGTTTTTTGGTAGCTTTTGACTATATTTTTAACCTGGATGACGATGTTAGTCAAAAGACGTCTGAAACTCTATTAGTGGCCGCCAAACTGCATTGGAAAAACAGTGATTTGTAACATGAAACATGATTTATTTAGTATTTGTACTGGTTTTATAGATCATGTATGTTTGTTTTGAAGAGGAGGAGACCTCTCTGGATAATTCGGCCTCTGGTTTAAACCTCATTGACGTATGGATCTTCAGTTTTCACAGAAACAAGCTGAGTAATACACATAAAATGGCCAATTTGCTCACAGCCGCTCCGGGGCATCCGTTTTCTGTTGATCTCCATCTGGGAAGCACAGATTTTTTTGTAACGATTTTATTAAGTGTTTTTACTGCTTTTTATCACCGGGGCCATTTGTTTTGAAGAGGAGGAGACCTCTGCGGGTAATTCGGCTGCAATGTCAAACTACCATGATTCATCGCTGCTGCATGAACTCCACCAAACTGAGACACCTACAGTAGTAGCAGAAAGTGACAACTTAAGACGTCAAAATGAAAACAGGAACGCTTTTCGGTGCCGTGGGATAATAAAAATAAGTCTAATAATAAAAACTAGACCATTTATCCTCCAGTGTACATTCTTTTGTGCCATCTGCAGTATTATCTTTACTTTTTATTCAGTTTGAATGCAAATGATTCCAGTAGGAAGGCGGCTGACGGGAGATCTGACATCACATTTAAATAGGCGGATAATTAATTGGGGCTAGCTGCAGCTGTAGTGTGTGTGTGTGTGTGTGTGTGTCGGTGTAGGCGGGAAGCAGTAGCACACTGCTATCTGAGGAAGTGTGTGAAGTCCTTCATTTTATTCTTTATCTTTTTCTGCTTCGTCTCTTCGTTGTATATCTGTTTGCGAGTAGGCGAAACATAGCAGGTATGTAAAGTAGTGTGTGTGTGTGCGATTGTTTGTGACTGTGGCCGAGACAGTTGCCACGGACTGCGAGGTAACTTTGTGCTGCCATGGCAACAGAGCGGAAGCCTGTTCTTTATATGGTCAGGGAGGAAGTGAGCAGGCGCTTTACCTTTTTTTCTTCTGCTTTTGAGCAGAGTACTCGCTGGAGGAGAGGTGGGTGGATGAAACAAGGGATTACCTCTCCTCCTCTTCCTCCTCCACCTCCCCTGATCTAGTCTAACTCTCTGCTCAAACATCTCTCAAGGAGGGAGGAGTTTTTTCAGAACAAAATGAGAAAATCTCAATGAAAGATAAAGTGAAATCGTCTCAGTAAAAGATTCTAAATGATCCGATTTGAGTAATGGTTGATGTCCACTGTCCACACGCACACACACACACACACACACACACACACACACACACACACACACCAACACACCTGTAACTTGAAACACTTGTCTTTTCTGGCTCCCTGTCACATCATTATCACTCACACACTGTGTTCCCGGCCGCAATGAACAGGAATCTGAATCCCCACTCCCAGAACGAGCCGATGAAAGACAAAGTGAAAGACAGCGGCGCAGCGGGGAGCGAGGAATGCCTCTGTTTCCACACAGACACGTTTTTGCCCCGGAGTACAGACGGCAGAGCGGCCACTCACATCCAATTAGAGCGGAGCGGCTTGAAGCGAGCGAGGCACAATAATCTGACGGAGTAATCCAAAATAAGCTTGTTAAAGGAAGAAAGGAGTGATCTGCCAGGAATTTCAGAAGAGAGCGTGCCGTCTGTGTTTGTGTGTGGTGTGTGTGTGTGTGTGTGTGTGTGTGTGGTGTGTGTGTGTGTGTGTGGTGTACACAGCCTCACACGTCGGAGGGGATTTGTCACATCCTGCTGTTTTGATTGTACTTTTTTTTTTTTCTTTTTCAGATGATGACCAAGCCAAACGAGTCGCCCGTGGGCCGGCAGCACCAGAGCCACCCGGAGGAGACGGAGGAGGAGCTGAGGGAGCACCAGGACGGAGGAGCGCTGCTGCCGGGCGTCACGGTGAAGCAGGAGCCGCCCGACCCGCAGGAGCTGCAGGAGGAGGCGCTGCAGCAGCACCGCGAGAGGCAGGTGGAGCAGGAGCTGCTCTTCAGACAGGTACGGGATGGAGGTGTAGAGAATATAGAGGGACTGAGATTTGATCTGACTGTCGTGTAGGTGCTCCTGGAAGTCCTGGAGAGGTAAACACACATAAATATGTTTAGGGATCTTGACATGTTCTGGGATTTAATGCTGAGGGAAACAAAGCTGTGTTTTGGCTGCCATCTTTTGGCCATAACTTGCACTTGCAATATATAGTACTGTATGAAAGGGGCCTGTCGTGATCATTTCCAGGTTCATATTTGTATTTTGGCCCTCTGATGTCAGGCAGATTCTATCATAGCGAAGTTCATTGATACTTAATGTGAGAGCAAGCTTCTGTCTGTGGCTGCTCATAGTGAAAAAACAGTGTCAAACCAATATAAAATTTCACAAACAGATGATAAAACCCAGGAGGATGATGCTAAGTCTGTCATACACAGGTGGTTGTCGAGATATCCTTGTCATAGCGACAAAAAAAGCACCTTTCTATCAGAAAAAAAGCGATCCGTAGACACTGGCCTTCAAGCTTTTTACTAAACTACAGCTGCAGCATTCCTCTCCTTTATTTATTTGTGTGTGTGTGTGTGTGTGTGTGTGTGTGTGTGTGTCTGTGTGTGTGAGCAGCAGGCCCTGTTGTTGGAGCAGCAGCGGATCCACCAGCTGAGGAACTACCAGGCCTCCATGGAGGCTGCCGGCCTCTCCATCTCCTTCCCAGGACACCGCCCCCTCTCGAGGGCTCAGTCTTCCCCGGCCTCGGCCTCCTCCTTCCCCATCAGCGTCCCGGCATCAGACCCCCCCGTCAAACCTCGCTATACCACAGGTACGCATCACCAGCATGTACAAATAAGGAGCCAAAGCACTTTGAGGGTGCTTATTTACTCCTGTCACATGTTTGGCCTGCACCTGAAATTCACTTCCTTTCTGATGCAGAGGGGACTGAAAAGAAATTACCCCCAAAAAGTAAAGTGCATTCGTTCCTTCCTCACAGTGCCATTCAAGGCTGCAGAGTGTGTTCCTGCAACAAGATATTTTTAAAACAGTTTGGCCTACTTTACTCCCACTCTGTTCCAAAGTGCATATATAATGTAGGAAAGTCTCAGTAACACATTAATCAGAAACAACGTGAGAGCTGAAATCACACAGGAAGACATTTCTGCTTCTGTGACACTCAGATATATAATGTATCATGACCTTAAACCATAAATAAGAATCGTCAGGGATGTTAGACATTAAAACTGTAAATAGTTTATAGTAAAAAGTCTACAAACGCCCAACTCGTTGTTGAGAAAATGACTGAAATTAGTGACTCAAAGTTACCAATTCATTGACTAAATGATGAGTCATTTTATGTGTGTGTGTGTGTGTGTGTGTGTGTGTGTGTGTGTGTGTGTGTGTGTGTGTGTGTGTGTGTGTGTGTGTGTGTGTGTGTGTGTGTGTGTGTGTGTGTGTGTGTGTGTGTGTGTGTGTGTGTGTGTGTGTGTGTGTGTGTGTGTGTGTGTGTGTGTGTGTGTGTGTGTGTTTTTCCAGGCCTGGTGTACGACTCTCTGATGCAGAAGCACCAGTGCATGTGTGGAAACACCAACAGTCACCCGGAGCACGCCGGACGCATCCAGAGCATCTGGTCCCGACTGCAGGAGACCGGGTTCAGAGCGCAGTGTGAGGTGTGTAACAGGAGGAAAACACTCGAGCAGTTCATAACGTAGTAAAAGCTGTATGATAACGTGTGTGTGTGTGTGTTCAGTGTATCCGTGGGAGGAAAGCCACTCTGGAGGAGCTGCAGACGGTTCACTCTGAAGCCCACGTCCTACTGTACGGAACCAACCCACTCCGACAGAAACTAGATTGTAAGCTCACACACACGCAGGCACGCACGCACACACACACACACACACACACACACACACACACACACACTCAGGATGAACTAATATCTAATAGCTACCTGTCGCTAATTTCATGTTTGTTCCACCAGGTTCAATCACTCCCATGTTCGTACGGCTGCCTTGTGGAGGGGTCGGGGTGAGTCACATTCATAGGGGAAATAAAACAGTTTTCTAAAATCCAATAAAGTAATAATAGAGCAATTTTTATGTGTGAGAATAACACGGCGCTTGTGTTTGCAGGTGGACAGCGACACCATCTGGAACGAGGTACACTCGTCCAGCGCTGCCCGGCTCGCTGTGGGCTCTGTGGTGGAGCTGGTGTTCAAAGTGGCCACTGGAGAGCTGAAGGTACGCACCCTCACATCACATTCTAATCACCAGGAATACACTCGTTCATCATAGCAAAGAGGGAAAAGGACCTTGATACGTTTTAAGGGCGTTTGAGATTATTCTAGACGATTTGAATGGATTCTGCTGTGGTTCACCTTTACTTAAAAAGAGGACTCTCTGTGTCTGCAGAACGGTTTTGCTGTGGTCCGCCCTCCCGGACACCACGCGGAGGAGAGCACTCCCATGTAAGGACACACTCACACGCACTTCATATGCATAAACAAAACGTAGGAACAGGCGCCTCTGCAGCACCAATGACATAAAGCATTGAGTTAATCTGCACATAAAGTCCAGAATGCTTCCTGTCCACATAAAACATCTTTAATATGCTCTTTTAAAACGTGAAAATGGAGAGAAAATAGACCATTTTTTTTTGTTCCAGGGGTTTCTGCTACTTCAACTCTGTGGCCATCGCGGCCAAACTGCTGCAGCAGAGACTCAACGTCAACAAGATCCTCATCGTGGACTGGGTCAGTTTCCTGTTCTGCTTTGTGACATAGCAAAGTGTTTAGAAATGCTCCATCAATTGAACATCTGGACCATATTGTGTGTGTGTGTGTGTGTGTGTGTGTGTGTGTGTCATCCAACAGGACGTTCACCACGGCAACGGAACCCAGCAAGCGTTCTACGACGACCCCAACGTGCTTTACCTGTCCATTCATCGCTACGACGACGGCAACTTCTTCCCTGGAAGCGGGGCGCCTGACGAGGTGAGTGTGCAGTCACATTCCCAGTGCATTGTGGGAAGCAGTTTGCCCAGGATTCAGTGTGCATATATTAAAGCTCGAGTCAACTAACAGATAAAATATTTGTTTTCAGGTGGGCAGTGGGCCCGGCGTCGGGTTTAACGTCAACGTTGCGTTCACTGGAGGCATCGATCCCCCCATGGGAGACGTGGAGTATTTGGCTGCCTTCAGGTACCAGAAACAAAATCAGACAGTTCAGAACTGAGCTTATGGTTTTAAAGAAAGTACTTCTCACTCAAGAATTGACTGTTGTCTGATTGTCTGTTAATCTGGATTATCTTCTCCTTCCTCCGTCAGATCCGTGGTGATGCCCATAGCCAACGAGTTTGCCCCGGACATCGTGCTGGTGTCTTCAGGCTTCGATGCGGTGGAAGGACACCCTCCACCTCTGGGCGGCTACGTACTGACGTCTAAATGTGAGTACAGGATATTTCAAGTATGTTTGAACTAGAAATGCAATGATTTTTTGGGTATGTACAGATATTTGCTAAATGTTCCGCGTGGTAAAATGTACTATTTAAATAAACTTGCCTTGGCATTTTATTAGTTCATTTCTGGTACATTTTCCTTGAATTCTGTAATTTTTTTCTGTTGGATTCTATGTCATTTGACTACATATTCCTGTTGTATTCTGGGCAAATTCACTCCAAATTTCTGCTCAATTCTCCAAACTAAAAGTTTAATGCTGGAAGAAAGTTTGGAACATTTGTATGCGTCCTCACTCTTCCTGTTACCTGTCCTCCTCCAGGTTTTGGCTACCTGACCCGGCAGCTGATGACCCTCGCCGGGGGCCGCGTGGTCCTGGCTCTGGAGGGGGGCCACGACCTGACCGCCATCTGCGACGCCTCGGAGGCCTGCGTGGCTGCGCTGCTCAGCCAGGAGGTGAGGAGGTCGCTCTGACGGCACGCAGCATCTAAATCCTAATGTGTTAGATCTGAGGAGGACAGGGAGGGGACCGAGCGGCATGTGTTTTCGTCCTTTAGTTGCAGTGTGTTTATATTTATCTGTGTGTGTTTCTGTCCTGTGCAGCTGGACCCGCTGCCGAAGGCCGTGCTGGAGCAGAGACCCAACCCCAACGCTGTCCGCTCTCTGGAGAAAGTTATAGAGACTCACAGTGAGTGAACACTCACTGACACACACACGGACAGATTGAGATGTGTATATATATGTTTCTAATAATGCACTTTACCTCCGTCAGGTAAGTACTGGCGCTCGGTGCAGCATTTCTCCCCGCTGCTGGGACTCTCCCTGCTGGAGGCGAAGCGCGGAGACTCGGAGGAGGCGGAGGCCGTCAGCGCCATGGCCTTGCTGTCTGTGGCCAACGCCATGGACCAGAGGTAGAGCAGCTCCACCCACTGCACAGAAGCATCTTTGTATTAATACGCCATATATTAATAGTGTGTGTTAATGACTGTGTTTGTCTCCCAGGCCGGAGGAGGAGCCGATGGAGGAGGAGGAGCCGCTGTAACCGAGGGAACCATGAGGGAGTCACACTGCTACCATTGACCTCTCCGGAGAAGAGTCTCGGCGGACGCTTCATTTAGCACCCCCTAACCCCACTCACCACGTCAGTCACCTTGATTGGCGGCCCCTCGGCCTAACCGGGGGGGGGAGCGGGGGCAGGCTCAGCCTCAGAGTAGGGAGCCAAATCAGGAGACGGAGGACTGAATTGGGAGAAAAAAATTAAACATAACAGCGCTGCTCGGGGCGGCAGAGACACTCATTTTTTTCAGTCTTCACACCCCCACGTTAGCGGAGTGAGCTAACGAGGCAGCGTGGGGGGGGGGGGGGGGGTGTCCGGTCAGAGAGGACTGCAGGAACTCGGTGCTTCACACAGCTGACCACACGGACACCAGGGACAGCAGACATCTGTCCCACGCAGCTCGGGAGGTCCCTTTTCTCTCTTTTTCTCAAAATATTTTCCCCCTGTAAAACAAAAAGGGGGGGGCATCATATTTTACACGATGCGTTCACTGTGGCCCTCACGCAGATTTGATGAGGAGACTGTGGAGTGAGAGGAGTGCCTTGGTGAGGGATTTCAGGATTGTTCAGGAAAAGATTGCCTTAAGTGACAAAACAAAAAAAATCGCCGAGGAAATCGGTGCGAGGGAAGACGGAAACAATCTTTCGGCATGTTTACTACGAACGTGACGACTTTAAACGTCTCTCAAAGCCTCTCTTGAAGACTTTACTTTTGGATGGATCTATTTTTCTGTAAAAAAGGAAAAAAAGCGCTTTGTAAAGGTAGTTGCCAGCTTCAGTAGAGAAATCAAACGGTGCAAACATTGAAATTAGAAAATAAAAAAGGTTCAGCCTTTGATGTAGCTTCCCTTTAACTGAAGGCATTGCTTCGTACACAGAAAGCATGCATCTGAGCGGACAGACCGGACATTTCTTCGCAAGATTTCTGAATGTTATCCAAAAGAGAAAGCCAAGCAAGAAAAGCCAAAGCATGAGTTTGCATTTACAGTAGTCCTTTCACTTAGCTGGCAAACATTTCTCGTACTGGCCCTTTAAGGAAAAGGCTCCTGGTACAGTTTACTAATTTAATCACACATCACATTTCTTGCGGCGACTACCTATGTTGCTAACGTGAGCGAAACATGGCTCATGTAAATTGAATATATTTTGAAAAGGCAGTAATCGAGTACTGCCTGTTTGTATCTACATGTATGATTTTCCACAATATCAATGTTTGGTAAGCGTGTCCACTTTTTTTTTTAATCGTATAAAATTATTTTTATAACTGTTTTGTTTCTTTTTCATCCATAGATTTTGTGTTTTTATCCGTTTTCTGGATAGTTATAGGGCTGCCGTTCACACACGTACTACTATTCTTTCTTTCTTTCTTGTATTTATCGAAAAACAAGGAGCTAAACTTCCTTCCTTTCTTTATTTCTTTCTTACTACGGCTCTCTTTGCATTTTCATCAACTGTGTATTTATAACATGTACTGTTTATAGGAGATTTGTATATGGAAAATTTATAAATGTACTCTAACTAATGACAGCTATGATATTGTGAGCGGAAAACAGTGTGGTGTATGATATTACTCCATATTTAACTTGTCATCGACTGCACTGTTCGCCCTCATCAAGCGGCACTGACATTGACTTTCAGAGTAAAAACATTTAAACACTTTGTTGCCTAAATTATACATTTTCCTCTTGTGCATGTGCAATTATGCACTTACCATTTAACTGTGACAACACACACACATTTAGAGGCCGTTTTATGTAGCTCGCTGTTTTTTTAACAGCGGGAAAAGGAAATAAGGGGGCACAGATGTTTTAAAAAAGTGGATTTTGACTCATTTTGGAGTTTCAAAATCTCTTCCTGAGCATGTGTTGCACTGATGGTGTCTCCTTCCATTTTCCTGCTTCAAATTCAATGATCACCTGCTTTCTTTTATCAGATTGTTTATAGGGAATGGGACTGTGACGTCACAAATGGCAAGTCGTACATCTTTGGAGGATACCAGGGAATGCTGCCATATGGAAAACTTACGCTCCTATTGGCTAGCACTCCATCACATCGTAGGTGATAGGCTTAAGGACAGGACTCTATCCTCCAAAGATGGGCGCACCAGAGTGCACTGCTGTTCCCCTTCCCTATTTAACGTTGACATCATTTTAAAAACCTGTAAAATTCATGTCTGACCAAACATTCCACTTGTGTTTGATTTGGCTTTTTATTTTATTTTGTAGAAACGTTTTTTTTTTTTGCTGTCTGCTCGCGCCAACTTTAACTCTTTGCATGGTTTGTGAGTCAGCATGCCTGCTTGTCTATGTAACAGAAATGTATTTGCACAATAGAAGAAGAAACACTGGAGGACTTTTTGAGAAATAAAACCCTCCCAATGGCACCAGGCAGGACGGTCTTCTTCCTCTCTGGTGGGCAAGACTTTGTCCAAATGAGACACATTTGATATTGTTCTTATTGAATATGGTTTCCAATAAGTGATTTTAACATGACTCAGCACTTACGGACTGTGTTAAAGAGAGCGCTGCCAAACCTCTACACCTTTAAAGTAATGTCGGGTTTGGTAAATAAGGGCGTCTCTGTTTGATTGTCACACACACCTCGGCCAGTTCGATATATTTAACCACTGTGGCTCCAGAGCAACTCTTGGTTTACATGTAAATGGATAAAAAAATGTTATTTTTTGTTTGTTGTTTGTCTCTATTGATGAAAAATGTTATCTTTCTTTGGGACCTACGCTTTGGACATTTCATCTCTGACATCATCTATAAAATATATTTCTGAAAAATACAACATGTGTTCGTTTTGTTACATACATAATGTGTTCTATGGCGTTTTGTGCATGTAAATGGTGCAAAGGCTAAAATCCAAAAGTTCCTTCCAAAGTTTCTCACATTTTTTTGCTCTTTCCTGACTGTTTATCTAACTGATCCCATTATCAGACTGCCACTTCTCAGCTCCTTCACTTCAATGATTACTCAAAGTCCAATGTTAGCGCAATGGAAGTGTAAATACTCAAAAGGGCTGCTGGTTGAATTCCTGAGCTGCTTCTCCCTTATCTCACCTGAGAAACAATCCTAGTTTTAAAAAGGAAATCTCCAATACAAACCGTATTCGTCATGTGCTGTACAGTATGTGAAAAAAGTAAATGAGCGGCCCAGCACATGACAGCAATGATGGGGGAAAGTGTGTCCCCACTGAAAGGAGAAGACATACCATTAGCTTCGAGTCTCAGCTGACTTTTATCTGAGAGGAAAATCTAATTACAAGATTCAAGAGTTCAAGCAGCATCCGTCAGGTGACCTCATTCTGACAAAATGTTTAGAATTAAGTAATTACAAGTATTTATAAATGCTAACCAAAGCCCAAATTGGAAAGGTTTCTGCTTTACCAACAGTCAAAACTTAAAATAACTCTGAATTCATAGAAGAATAACAAATATGTGTCCTTGATGAAGCTGGAAAAAGAGAATAAATAGAAACTAAATTATTTGAATGAAGAAAAAAAAACAACAGTAATAATATTCTTTTTAAAAGCGTTAATTGTTAATTAAATAAGAAATAGACCTCATAATAAAAAGGTATGGATAAATATATGTTTTCTTGTAATGAACAACAGGTGTACAATCAAAATAATTTACCAATAATTACATATTTTTCATCAGATAAAAAGAAACAAATAGTTAAATGGATTAAAATACAAACAAATAAACGTATGATAATAATAATGATAATAATAATAATAATAATAAAAATAATAATAATAATAATAATAATAATAATAATAATAATGATAATAATAATGATAATAATAATAATAATAATAATAATAATAATAATAATAATAATAATGGAGATTTAAACTTGATTAAAATAGATACCTACTTAAAAGCACATTCACCACATAGAACAGTATTTTAAATAGTTAATTGTGTTTGTTTATCTCAGGAATATGCCTGTGTGTTTAGTAAACAATGCAGCGGAGTGATAGGTGTGTCATTGACTGCTGCACGGTCCAATGAGGGGAAGGCACTTCCCTTCACCATGCAAATGCTGACCTGATATTTCCTCTCTGCCCACTGTCCCAGAGCCTCACCAGCGCAATGCCAAAGCTGCAACATTAGCACGCCAAATTCCCCGTTTTCATTACCCTCAAAAGGGGCGACCTGTCGTCTTTTTTACCCTCCTTTCTTTTCCTTTCTTAAGCACACTGCAGCAGTATTTCTGACATGCCTAACATCGTGCTTTTTAGCGGGAGCTCCCACCACGACCTGTCCCAGAAAGTGGCTGATCGGCTGGGACTGGAGCTGGGGAAAGTGATCACGAAAAAATTTAGCAACCAGGAGACATGGTGAGTAGTTTTTAAACTTTAAGACGACGCTTAAATGTAAAGGCATTGGACGTTAGCATGAGATGCTTGTTGGTATCGCGGATAGGCTGTCCATGTTGCTCCTATCACATGTGGGTAAGTTAGCTTGAAGCTAACAATAGTTTACTATTCAGCGGGATGTAAAGTCTACACGTGACTGGCTAGCCACATGTAAACACACCAGGCTAATAGCAAGCTAACATCTTGTTTCCTTTATCGGACAGCTTTGCTATCTTAGTGATGATAATGTAATTTTATCTATATCTGCCTCTTTTTTTGCGTTAAAAGTCACAAGACTTCCAGCGCTACAGTAGTGAAATTGCGTAACGCTGCATTTCGTTCGTTGCGTATCATGCTAACTACGCTAACGTTACGTACGAGTCCCGTGTGATGGGTGCTTATGGGCCAACATTTGTACATGTGCTGCAGTGTATCCCCTCAAGCCCATTTTTCAGTCTAAACTATATGGAATAACCTGTTTAAACTTGAACGGACAGCTGCTTATTTAATTTCCCCTGCAAAATGTTATGTGTGAGCTGTAAACCTGCTAGTTTCAAAGGAACTGATTAATCCGGGTATACCAAATCTGACGTGACACCTTAATGCCTTCTCCACAGTAAATGGATCTGTTAGCTAGCTAAGACGTTAGCCCTCAGACCTGTTGATGTTATACAAATGTATACAGGCAGTGGTTCACCTTATTTAACAGTGTGATTGATGTAAGCACAACTGCTGTCCAATTTCTGCCTCAATGAAGTTTAACTTGCTGTCTTTTAACATGAATTTATGCGCGCATGCTAATACAAACATGGCTAATTGTATGTTATATGCTATAGAGAGGTTAAATCAACAATTAGAACCACAACAGTCGCTAACACATGAGTATTTAATGTGAAATATTGTACCTAAACTAAGCAAAATAGGAATAAAGATGTGTGTATGTCGTTCTCATTACTGTGTGTCCTGTAAGGGAAATCACATGCACTTAATTTGGACTCCTTTCCAAAGCAGCCAAGCTAACCCTTAGTTAAATTACTGGCTGCACGCTATCAGCTAGCCTCGTTTAATATTAGTTATAAAATGACCTTTAATACTTTTACTGCTGCCTGGCCTTGAAAAGTCAGTTTAGGTCATGTTATAATGTTTGAACTCTTCTACAGGATGACACACTACCTTCATGCTGCTCCACTTTGTTAATCTGAACACATCAAAACACTGTTTATGCGATGCAGCTTTAATCTCAGCATGTATCTTAATGTATGTGTGGCTTTGTGACCCTCTCATGGGCACTTAAATGTCATTGATTCAGCACTAGGAAATAATGCACTGCACTAGTGTTTTGTGATCTTCAGTGAACGGAGTTGGATTGTAATATTGTATTGTAATGCACTCAGGATAAAAGCATCCACTAAACGAAGGTTACTGTTTTGTAATCTTTCATTTTCACATAATTTCTTTAGATAAACAGGGCTTGTAAAGGTGTCTCGACCCCTTTATCCCTCCTAAGAGCATGTCTGCTGGTGGTGTTTCCACCCACAGCTCTTAAAATCCAGGGAAAACTCTGATTAACCCTGCTCAGGTTCCTCTCTAGGGAACACAGCTGTTTGGGCGACACAACATCCAAAACAAAGATTATTTTCCGATCCTCACCGATTAACAGAAAGGTGAGAATGGTATGCTAATACCCGCTCTTCTCACAGCTCAGACGCAGGTTTTTTTCCAGGTGACTCGCAGAGGGAGCGCATTCCTGGGAATTTTTTTTTTTTTTGTTCGAGAGAAATTTCCAAATAAAGGTGTTGTTGCCCTTTTGCCTAGAGGGCAGGGATCCAGATGTGTTGTATACAACCAACAAGTTATTTAAAGATGCTGAGACCCATAGTAAAAACGATAAATGCAGTAGATTCAGGAAGATGGAGAGCACAAAATAATAGTTTTTGTTATGTCCCAGATGTAGCTGATGTTTTCTGTCTCTTGTGTGTCCGTGTTGTGTTTAATTTTAGCTGCTGTGGCAGGAAGTGTTTTGCTCAAGGTTTTGGCTGTCCATCCTGAACGCCTCAACATGCAGTTTAATGTTCACATGTTCTTACATCTCTAGAATAGAATCCCAGAAAACCGGTTTCTAATCCAGAGATTCTCTGATACACACAGAGATAGTGGATTTCAAAACTGGGCCTTTTTATAATTAAACAAAATGATGCCTTGGTTATCCTAAATTGGTGTATCCAAATGATGTCCTAGTTAGCCACAGTATTGCCTTCAGTTGGCTTTTGGTTTCAGTAATACACTTCTTGTTCAGCCCCTTTCAAATACAATATAATACACGTCCGTCCACTGGGTGTGAGCTTTTATTCTCGGTGATTCAACACCTTTACAGACTGAGTGCTGGCCTTGTGACTGCAGCCTTTACATCTGATCACATGACTGAGGACCCTCACACAGGAATGTTTCACACACATGCTGTCTGCCGCAGGTAGTGTGTGTCCTTATTTCTACTCGCATGAGCAGAGGTGCTCGGCCCTGACTTGCCCTAACACTCGAAGCAGCTCAGTCCCCATAAGTCATCGCTCATAAATCCATCGTTAGAGCTTCATTTAAAAAACCTGAATGACCTTTTTAATCTGTAAGGGATTAGGGAAAAATGTTCTTTTTTGCTGACGTGTTTCCCTCTGTGTCACTGAGACAGTGTGGAGATCGGGGAGAGCGTGCGCGGAGAGGACGTGTACATCGTGCAGAGCGGATGCGGCGAGATCAACGACAACCTCATGGAGCTGCTCATCATGATCAACGCCTGCAAGATCGCCTCCTCGTCCCGCGTCACCGCCGTCATCCCCTGCTTCCCCTACGCCCGGCAGGATAAGAAAGACAAGGTACACACGCCACGCCTCTTGTAATACCTTAATACAAAGGTGTTAAACTTTAACCTTTTGACCGGGTCAAACTACATATGCATTTAAAAGAGTGACAGTTCCTTTTCCCTATTTCAGCATTGTTAAGCAATAGCATTTAGCATTTAACACCTACAACTTCCTGAAATTTCTTCCAGAGGAACTGCAGCGATACAGTTTGCACCGTTCTCTTGACACATCAGATGTTCCTGCAGGCGTAAAAAGAGCTTCAGAAAAAAACCTGCTTATCCTGTAAATCATTATCTGCTGTTGCGTCAGTTGTTGATGTAACTACAACAGCAATGCAGGTCTGAATGAAGCAACAACAGGCTACGTGTCGACGTGCTCATCAGTGTGACACATTTCCTTTGAAGCTGAGATGCCTTTTAGGGGTTTTCCCTTCCTTGTAGTGTGTTATATAAGTTTTTGTGCATTTGAATAGTCTGAAACATGTCACAGTAGAGGCACAAAATACCTGAAAATGAGCAGAACAGAGTCCAATTGAAAAAAACAAACCTGGTTTAATACATGTATTATTTTACAGTTGCAATATCAGCCAAAAATGCAACCTTGTTTTGGAATTGAAATCCATTTTTGAAACCTATAAAATTAGTTTAATGATTCAGAAAAAAAGGAAAAGCTTCCAATATTTTACATTTCCGATATCTTCTCCTCACTTACTCACCTCAAGCGACTGTGTCTTGATGCTTGTCCCAGAGTCGAGCACCCATATCGGCGAAGCTGGTGGCTAACATGCTGTCGGTGGCTGGCGCCGACCACATCATCACCATGGACCTGCACGCCTCTCAGATCCAGGTCAGTACCCCGACACATGTCATCTATTCCTGGGAGTAAACGGGGAGATAAGAGTTTAATGACGGTAGTTAATTAATGTGTGTTTGTGTGTATTTAAACCTACTGAAGGCCTTGTTTTGCATTACAGAGCCATTTATCTTTCTAATATTAGTGACCGTATTCAAATGTGTTTTCCTGCTACTACTAATATAGTACTAATACTCGCTCTTAGGCTTTCATGACAATTTCTTCCTTATTTAGTCTTGTATCTTAGGAAAAGACGCAAATATGTCACAGAATTTGGCATATAGGTGTAGAAATATAGCTGTACACATGATATATGTTGCTTTACATTGAATTGTGCCATGTGTTTTGCTGTAAAATGCCCCGTTTGTAATGTTCCATATTCCTGATCTTTTACCATTTGGTTTTGTAAGTAACTTTTGCGTCTTTTTTTAAAGGGCTTCTTCGACATCGCTGTAGACAATCTTTACGCGGAGCCCGCTGTGCTGCAGTGGATCAGAGAAAATATCCCAGAGTGGAAAAACTGCATCATCGTGTCTCCAGACGCCGGAGGAGCGAAACGGTGAGATGGAGCGAGAACTCGGGGACTTGATGAGCGTTTTAAACGATTATATTTGTATAATTTTCAAAGGAAGGCTGCAGTCTAATCCTCTGTCTAATGTCTCTTTCCCCCCGCGCAGCGTGACGTCCATCGCCGACCGTCTGAACGTGGACTTCGCTCTCATCCACAAAGAGAGGAAGAAGGCCAACGAGGTGGACCGCATGGTGCTGGTGGGAGACGTCAAGGACCGCGTCGCCATCCTGGTGGACGACATGGCCGACACCTGCGGCACCATCTGCCACGCCGCCGACAAGTCAGTGACATCTAAATACTTTTAATCCGTCTGTTCTTTCCTTGAAAGAAAAACAGACATCAGTTTTAGAATAACAAATACTATAATTAAATCCATTTCCTCCCTCAGGCTGATCGATGCCGGCGCGGTGAAGGTCTACGCCATCCTCACACACGGCATCTTCTCCGGTCCTGCCATCTCTCGCATCAACAGCGCCCCGTTCGAGGCCGTGGTGGTGACTAACACCATCCCACAGGAGGAGAAGATGAAGGCGTGCCCCAAAATACAGGTACTCCTCGAACACACACACACACACACACACACGCACATTAAGAAAACCATCGACTTCGAGACAAGGGAACCAGGAAGTGGTCAAATGCATTTCTTGGTTTTAGGACTCATTCCTGCTCCTTGTTTCCTCCAGGTCATCGACATCTCCATGATCCTGGCTGAGGCGATCAGGAGAACCCACAACGGCGAGTCCGTGTCCTACCTCTTTAGCCACGTACCCTTATAGAGTCCCCCCCACTCCCCACTCACACTTTTCAGCAGGCACTTCTTTGCCATATATCCTCGATAGAAAAGGCCGGAGGGTATTTTTGGCTTACCCCATGTGACTGTTGAAAGGTCACGCCCACACAGGAGACCAAGTTTATATTTATGAGCATTTTTTTCTTATTTTCTTCATTCCTGCTACCCTCCATCTGCAAGGCCTGGCCTTCACTTCATCCAAAGGCTCACTGTGTATAATCTGTACCTGATATTGAACTCACTTCAACGAAGCATTCCACGATGATTCGGACACATTCGGGCTCTTTCTGCTTCATAACGTGAAATAAATATGCACCTTTCCCCCCCTAAGTGTTTGCTTAACAGCTGCAAATGATAACCCGTTACTAGATAATGCTGAATACCTGTAATACTTTATGCTTATTGCTATCATGGGACCACAGTTTAAAAGCTGCACAAGTGGAAATCTGACAGGAGTTAAAATAAAAACTTTATTTGCTCACTTTCTTTAGTTTTTCTTTCATGAGTTTGCTGATTAATCTCTACCTTTGCAGTAAATATTCTCCCATATTAAGCTCTCTTTTGACACCTTTTCCCCTTTAATAAACTTGCTTAATAACAGACATGTCTGGTAAAAATGACGAGTGTAATACGAGGTGTCGTCGGGTGTTGAACCCACGTTTAAAAAGGTCACGAAAACAAATCGAGCCCTAAGATTGTTAAAGATTTCAGCCATGATTTATTATTAAAATGGTGCGATATGTCATCAGAGCTGTAATGGGTCACTTATGTTCCTTAAAGCAGGTTTCACTGTTTGCCTGCAGGCGGATTAAAGAGTTGATGGGAAAAACGTGATAATATTTTTTTTTTACAAATGTAACACTGAGCTGTTTTCTTGATAATAAAGCTTTGACAATGGCTTGCAGATGATCGTGTTGCATTGCTTTTCAGTTTACTTATAGGGACATTGCAGCAGTTTAGCATTGCATCTCTAAAAGATGGGTCATCTATTTGTTTAATTGTTAAACAAAAGCTCCTAACTGAGTCTAAAAGCATCTCCAAAAGTGTGCAGACTACACTTCCCACAATGCAACTCGATAACATCCCACTGGTACGTTTCAAGATGCAGATGTTTTGATGGATTGCAGTGTGTGAAATAACTGCCTTTATCACTTAAGTTCTGGGTACTTTACTGTTATACTATATTTACTCTACGATGGTATTTCCATTTCCTGTTTATATTTCTGCATTAAAATGTTTATAAATGATAAAACTACACTGTTAAGGGATATATGCGGGACTTGATTTACCTTGTCAAAATGGTTTGTAACTAAGTAAATCATCGTAATACTTTTACCAACTATGAATTAAAGTGACTCCAGTGTTAACTGATGTACAAATATAATTGTTTTAATGCTGCAAAGAATTCATTAAGGGAGTGATGCATGGAATAACCATTAAACTGAACTGCCACCAGGGGGCGCCATTTGTACATTAATCTGCAATCAGCAGCTGCAGACAGATAAAAGTAATACATAGAAATGATGTGCTTTTAAAGTTATTTTACACCAAATTTCGTTGATAAATAGCTCATTTGAACTAAGACACATTCAATTGAAGGGGAAATAAAGTAAAGGGGTGCCATGTTGACATAAATCCGGATAATATGGTATATGGATTGGATAATTTCACTAACAAAGCATCAAAAATCAATAAATCCATTTATTTTCCTGAATCTGTGGCTCCTTCAGGGTGTTTTTAATGTGTTATTGAACAGATGAACATGCAGGGCTCAATCTCTCCAGCAGGGAGCCCCGGAGGCCGGCAGCGGTGATGTCAGATGTCATTAGCATATTTCTGACTATATCTGATGCTTGCGCAAAGACGCTCCACTACTGCTGCAGCGCACCGACCAGAAAGCACCCAGCATCCAGAAACCCTCCGGTAAGCTCCATTCAACAAATACCTCCTATTGTCTGAGCTGTTACTGCCTGCAGTGAGAGTGAGGAAGAGCTTGGAGGAAGATGATGCGCCTAATCTAAAGAAAAATAGGATAATAACGCAGCGTGTTTTTGTGTGTTTAACAGCTCATAACACAGTGTAATGTGACAGCAGGTCACGCATGTGTTTCTGTGTCTTTGTCTTACCCATTCAAAGTGGATTTTCCTTTGTAGCCTTTTATGCACGGGGATCCGTTATACAATGACTCTACGCGCGCATATTTAGCCACGGTGCGTTTTTGGGGTATATTTGTTTTTATTGTGGAGTTGAACTTGGATTTTGAGGCTTGCATGAAGGCGATCAGGGCGGTGGTTCCTCCAGATTGCACCCCAAGGAGGAGAAGAAGTACGTGACAAGTGAATTTGCGGATGTGAAAATCCCGAGAGGACCCTTAAAACCAAACTTTATATTTTTTTGGATGACATTGTTTTCATCCTAACAGCTATTTTCTACATAATATGCGCGCAAGAGCTTCTCTCTCCCCCCCCCTCCCTCCCTCCCTCCCGTATTTATTTCTCGGTCATCGCAGCATGTGGACTCCTTTTGTTATGTAAATGCCCTTTTTTCCTTTTTTTTTTGCACTGGCTTCATTGTCTGGATCAGCCCGTCCCCTGTGTGCAACATCCCGAGCTGTGTGTGTTGGATAACGGGGACGGATGGCAGGCAAATCACGCTGTGCAGAGCCGCAGGCGAACAAAAGGAGGCGGACGCACATTAGAGGGAAAAGTAGTCCGCATTTGCGCATGTACTTAAACTCAACAAATGGGTTTTTTTACCACTGAGATTTAGGCAACGCCCTTAACAGAAAGTCTGGGTGAAGCACATGTCCAAATAACATTGGAAAAATAGATACATATGTTTAGATCTTAACATGTGCTTTGTTCTGATTTCACAGACTACCTGCAACAATGGATGACAAGCCTGACATTTCAGAAGTGCAGAAATTCGACAAATCGAAGCTAAAAAAGACCGAGACGCAGGAGAAGAATGTCCTGCCTACACAAGACGGTAGGGAGAAGCATTACATCACTTTTTACTGGCTGTTTATGTTTAAATTTGACAAATCTAACAATCCCTCCTCTCTTCCACAGTCATCGAACAGGAGAAGGCAGACAAGTCGTGAAGCCCCTCCTTCCCATCATGCACTGTACACCCCCTTCCTCCTCCTCCTCCCGCATTGCCTTGTTTTCAGTCACTTCTTTTTAGATGTATAACTTTGTAACCGAAATTATGAAACGATAACCACGCTGCACAGCCTGTTAGGGTTTGGGCCCCGTCCCCCTGACGCTCGTACGCCACCTTCACTGACGATGAGTAGGATGTGAGGCAGAGGAGGGGAGCTGCACGTCCTTTCTTCACCACCACCTAATGACATCAAGGTGCAGCAGACGGAGAGGCCTCGGGGACGGGGCGTGGCCTGCGTCCCAGGAAGCTCCACCGCCGTCTCACACACCAAACACCCTACTTCCTGTGTGGCTGCTTTTGCGCCCCGAGCCATGGCGTCAAGCTTTTAACTTTTTTTTATTGTTTCTTCTAATTTTCGGGAAATGCACAACTTTGTTTGTACGCTGGCCAAAATGTAAATGCCCCCCCCCCCCAAAAAAAAATGGTCTGTTTTTTCTTCTGTATGTACACAAGGATAAACATGTAAAAGATTCCATCTAGATCTGGGAGAAGGTCTCTTATGGACCTGATTTGGGCTTAAATTTGAACGCCTTTTTTGTCAGACGCATTCGGGATAGCTTTAAATCTGTCTCGTCTGAAATTAGGAAAAAAGCAATTGATTCAATTTGTTTGCTTTCAACAATCCTTGCAAAAATTGTCAAAAGTTTCCAGCGGTCATGTTACTCTGCCACAAACCATTACCAAAAATGGAAAACCGTGAAATGTTGTAATAAAAAAGAATTTGTTACTAAAAGATTTGTGCTACTTCTTCTTCTACACACTCTTTACCACAGTCCTCCAGTTTGCTAACATTATCGTAGCTCAGACTCACTCGTTTCACAGTTGCCAAACTCTCCTCCAGCATTACTTAGGGATGAGGCTGTGCAGCATTATGAGGCTTACATGTCTCAAGCCCTGCAGGGATTTACCACCACAGTAGATGAATTTTGCATCAGTGAGAATGAAAGCTGTTTTGTTCGAGCACCTGTCACGAAGGTCTTCTCTCGAAGAGGTTGCTCACTTTAAAGTTTAATGCAGTCCTGTGATCCAGGAAGAAGACTCTTTCTGGACTCAAAACAGCAGTAAAAAACAACTTATTGCTCCATCTTTTTAAAGGACTTATGTTACAAACTTATATGGTATGATACAGTGGTGGGATTATGGGCCCTGATCCCAGAGGACAGTCTCGAGAGGTTTACTTACGTCCTAAATTAGCCACCGCCTATAAGCCTTAATGTCATTAGCATGACGTGGTTGACATTCCCTAAACAGCATGCCTTTATTTAATGCTAACTAGCTTGTGTTCAATAGCGTTAGTGACCTTTATAGGAGGAACCCTCTTCCTCCCCACTTCCCTAAACATGTTGAATTAGTCAGCATGGTTGTAGCATTTTTAGCTAGCAGCTAGGAGTGTCACATGGGACATGAGTCGACATTTCTTTTGAGCATGTCATATTATGGCAGCGTTTGTCTTTATCGAGGTTGCTCAGCTGTGTCTTTGCATGCCGATGGACGATCGATTTCGGATGGGGTGATAGTCGGTGTAAGTGGATTGGTGTTAAGTCAGTTGCTCTTAATAAGGCATTAATCTGTGAGGAGGAGGAGGGGAACGTGGGCCGAAGATGGGATTAACAAGTCCCTCTGCATGCTGCATGGCTCCACACACCCCTGCACCACGGAGAGAGGAAAGTGGCAGAGGATTTTAAGGTGGAGTCACTGTCCACTGCCTGGTTACCCATGGCAACAGCTGCTGCTGAGTCACTTCCTGGGGATGGGCGTTGTGATGCATAATATCCTTACATAGGCTGCTTGGAATATTTAGGAGATTAGCACATTATAACCGGGGGGTTGACTCATTACCAAATGCCATTGTTGAAGCTCCATGAGCAGGCTGTTGCGGAAGGGGTTAAAGGGACAGATCACAACAAAAGTGTCGGGGTATATTGGCCGTAGAGATGTCTGACAAAGGAGTCCAATGGAGGCGTTTCAGGCAGGGTTTGGTTTTAACTAATTGGTTTAACCGAGACACAGACTATTGGTTACTGAACGCCTGATGCATCTTGTACAGAAAAAGAGGCCCTGTGTGTCGCTATTTGAAGCCCTTATCTTAAAGCCATCAATCCTCCCAGCATCACTAGCATGCGTTCAGAGTCTTTTTGCAGCTTCATTGTTGGACAGGAAATAAATAAGCAGCTGAGCTCATTCACCAAGTGTCCCTCTGTTATCTGTGTTGTATATTATCTGCAGGTTTGCCGAGTCAATTATCCTTCTTTCTCTCGCTGGAGACCAACACTGCTGTTCATTTCCATGGCAACTACCCACCCAGGAGCCACATTTAGCATTGCTACCAAAGCAGGGACGTGCCACGCGCTAACACCTGACCATTTGCTTGAATCAACTCAAGAAGACGGCCTTAACAGGAAATATATGTTTGTGTCATTCTTGTCTGATTTTCTGTGGTGTCATTGTTGAGCGATGGCTCTCTCAGCTGTCCGATCAAAATTAGCCTCAGTTATGCACCATTTGTTCCTTCGCTGTGCAAACTCTCACCTCTTTATCGACACATGGCAATGACACACACATGAGGAATGAGCAGCAGTGTTTTAAGAGTTGAGGGCTGTGTGAGTGTGTGTGTGTGTGTGTGTGTGTGTGTGTGTGTTTGAGCTCACAGGATGTGACTTCAGAGTGTAATTCAATACAGCTATCAAAGCGCCCAGGGAGTCCCACACCGTCTGATGCATGAAACTAAATCTTAACCCAAGCAGAGGAGAGATCTATAGGGGGATTTTCTTATCAGGCTCATAACAACAAAAAGCATATCTAGATACATGCATGCATACGAGGCAATGCTTTCCAGACTTTTATTTGATTGTGTGCAAGAAAATGTGTATCCCTCAAAAAGTTTTAGCAGTCGTGTCTTCATGTGTTTACTGGTAAGTGCTGCTCTGCGTCCGGAGTTAGCAGGGAAGCAGGAACTCAACTTTTAAGAGCACCTTTCTGAAACAAAGACACAAAGTGCTCTGAAGAAAGGAGAGCAAAGCAAACAAGAGTCAGAAAGCAGGGGCCTGTTGGCTGCAGGAAGCACAGAAACAGCAGGTTTAAACGTAGCATAATTACATCAGATCCTGTGGATTGGTAAAAGTCTGTTAACAGTTAATTGCACCATCAAACGGATGCAATAAGTTCAGCTGGCTTGTTAATAGTCATTGGGGCAGAAGGTGGGCGTGGCCCTGCAGCAGCAGCCTGTCTATAGCTGGGGTTGATCATCACAGACGTGCTCGATCAGTCTGGCCCCAGATGGGTTCAGATCAATGCCGTCTAAATGGTGGTCCATAATGTTGATGCATTAGTCAAAGCAGAATCGATGCATTACAGCAGGGCAGAATGTCGGCATTGTGACTTGATGAGGTGCTCCTGAACACATCCTCTCCGAGTGTGACTCCTGCAGCCGTGCATGCATGATCACACATGAACAGATGCATGTGCGTGTGTCACCTCGGTGTATCCTTGAGGTGCAGACACCGAGAAGCTCTCAGTGGCTGCCCTCCTGAGGGGTTATACAGAGTGACAGGCTTGACATTTCCTCAGATGAGACGCTCCCCCACCGCAGGCACACTATGCATGGCTGCTGCAGACACCTGGCACTTTTGGTTTCTCTTTCACAAAAAACACCATGTAGAAAATGTCTTATAGAGTTCATTCTTTGGTAGGAGAATCCCGTTTCTGGCAACACATGTGAGGCTGCAGTTATATTTTGTCATTAACAGGATGATTTCTAAATTAAGTTATACATATAAGCCATGAATGCCTTTTTTTTATGGATGAACCCCCTCAAACTTCCTCGCCTTCACATGTCTGAAGATAAAAGGTTGATGCTTTAAAAGCACCAGAAATCCTTGATTAGGAACTTTTCAAATAATATTTTGAAATCAACTCAGCGAAATATTTCTGCTTTATGAAACCTTGAAGGATTGTGTGTGACCCTGGGACTCTCGGAGGCGAGTTCCCCTCTCTTGAGGAGTGTTGATGATGAGCTTAAATTACCCTGGCAGTCCCTCTAGAGAGCTGCTTAATGATGGCCCCCTTGCTAATAACAAGCTAAGTCATGTTTTGTTTTCATGTGAGTTTTATTAAGCAAAGAAAAAACCCTCACCTGTGACTGAAACACAGATCCAAAGTTACTGATACCTTGGATGATAGATATCCACGTCAGTCTTATCCTTTGTGCCTCAGCTTGCAGTATCTATGAATCATTTTCACAAATGATTGTTGTACGGACACTTTTTGTTACGGTTCAGACATGCAAATGCAGGTGAAAGGCCCAAGGACACCTTTTCAAACTCACAAATTGTGATTGATGATTCTGTATTTGGAAAGGCCTTCACACTGTCCTGGCTCCAGAGGTGGAAAAGGTACTCAGGTCTTTTTTTCAGTAGAAGGTGCAATATCCCAGTGTAGAGAAGTTGAAGTCATGCATGTAGAACTTTACTTAAAAGCCCCAAAAAGTATTGGTTTCTATAATTGAGAGAGGTTGTTTGCCTCATGCTGCTGCTTACAAATGAAGCCTGTAATGAATGGTGTGTATCAGTGTGTATCATGATGGTGGAGCTTCACTGACACTCTCTGTTTCTCTCTGCACATGGGCTAAAGGAAGGATTGTTATTAAGTAACACAAAGCATGTAACATGTTTTATCTGCCATCCATCAGCTCATTATGTTTGTTTTATCGACCCGGAGCTAAATGGCAAGCTCATGCAGCTCGAGATAGCTTTGAAGCTGTTCCTCCCGTCATTCTCTCTTCAGGCGCTCAATAAAGCCTCCTCATGGCGTTACATCATTCGGAGACATGAGACTTGCAGAGTTGCTCAAAGGATGTTGCTCAAAGGCTTCATTGTGCAACATCTTGCTGGGATCTGAAATGCACACAGGATTCTATCCCCTATAGGCTCTAATGAGTCATGTTGAGCGCATGAAACTCAAATGAACACAGTTACATTTGGTTGTAACAAAAACACAGCTCTCTGGACACCACACCCAATATCTACTTAACCTCATAGTGGTTTGACATGGTGTGTATGTTGTATTTCCTGTTGGCAAGGTCAGTGCAGTGGCGATATCGCCTGCCGGCATGGCAGTGAGTCACAGTGGGCCACGGTCAGGCCGAAGCTGTATCAACAACAGCAAGGAAACACTTACAAGGTAACACAACGAGGAAGCACGACTCCTACCATCATGCAAGGGGTTTGGACCATTGCACTAGTCTCTATAATTGTAAATAAAGGTTAAATATATCCCCCAACTCTAGAGAATCTGTTGTTTGTTGTCAGGAAATCATTACAAAACCAGAATGGCTCTTGGAAAGCACCGACTCCTGCCAATGGTGCTCTTCGGATGTCCCATCTTCCCTTGTTGGAAAGTCCAGAAGTCCAATATATTTCCCAGAGACATTGAATTAAAAAAATTGTTGTTTTTTGGTTGTTGTAAATATACATTTTCCTGCAGCGCAAATGCCATCTCTTGCAATGCTAACGGTAACAGACATAACTAGTATCTGCCCTGTGTTTCATGTACCCTTCAAAATGTACTAGGTTATTTTTGGGCCCATGCTTCACCCTTACTTAAACCAAGTTTTATGTAAATACGGCACATCTGTAATCCGGCTGACAGACTTTTGTTCTAGCTAACCTTGGCTAGCAGTTTCAAACTAGGCTAAGCTAATGATCTTGTATAGCTTCATATTTAGAGTACATTAATGAAAGTGGGGTCAATCTCGTAATCTAACTCTCAGCATAAGCACAAATGAGTATACTTCCCCTTCCCCTTCCTGTTAATTATTTATTTGAATGTTTGCATTTTATTCCGCGAACCTCTTGGACAAAAATCCCTTTATTCAGAGTAGCCCATTTATGTCCAGAGATCGATTTAAATGTGGTGCATCTGAGCTGAATCCATTATGAACACAGCTACGCAGGGGGAAATAAAAGCTGATGTGTGGTCTGCTCGGAGTTAATATACGGCACACACACATAAACACACACCTGCATTCACGCCCACAGACCCAAGCTCATGAATGCCAAGAGATTTAAAAACCTGGAGAGCTGATTTTCCCTTCGTTAGCGGAAAGTTTGGCTTCATCCTGAGATTTATTGAAGCTCAAACATCGGAGATCTGAGAGTGTGTGTGCACAGAATTATAATGATATCATTGATCTCTTGGCTCATTCTATCACTTAGTATGCAGTCTGGATGTCCAAAAAGGCACCCTGAAAGCTTGTTGTTTTCTGGCAATTCATGTGCTTTGTTGAGCTCGAGGTATGCTGTAGCCTTTTCTGTCAACAACCCAGCAAAGTCAAGGACGTCGACACAACAACTTAAGCTACCATTCTCTTCAGGCATTCGGGGAATTCTGGACCTCATGTTGTTTTGTTTAAAGGAAGTGAATACTCTCACTGAGAACGCATAACACAAATGTTATCCTATTGAAAAGCCATTTCCCATTGTCATCCCCCAATGAATGAAGGAACTATTAAATCACTCCTGCACATAGAGGCCTTTCGTTCAAGCCTTGAGAAAGTTTAAGTCTCCAGCATTGCTGAGCATGACTTTTGACTCTGCGAGTGAATTTCCCAACATGGATCCAACCGACTACAAGATTTGTTATCATCACAGTGGTTTGCAAAATTGAGTCCAATTTTTCAGCCTCTAAACCCACACATATTCTGGATGATTGTGTTTGAATCCAAAGGTCATGAGTTGAAGCCCAAACCCGCAACATTGCAAATAAATTGTTTTTCTATAAGTCGACTTCAGGATCCTTCGGGGTTTTTACCCCACATGGAGGAATGGGCATGGACTGCCGCCAAAATCTGTTCGGCTTCCTTGGCCTCCTGAGTGTCCCAGCATGCCTTTCAAAATAAAAATTGAATAAGGCCTTTGTTTGCTAGCTCCATCCAAAAAGGGAAGTCTGGCTTCATTTCACTTCCCCTCATACCGTATCAGTATTTACTGTTGTGGCTGCTTTCAGTGCTTACATTTCGGAACGAGTTTGTTTGATTGCAAAAAAAGAGTTTCACACTTTAAATGTCACTGATTTCAATAATAGTGTAGAGATTGTTTTTGGTTACTAGAAACAAGCACTGATTGTCATTCTGTGGCTGAACTGGGAGTCTTTATGCCATTTTCATGGTAACAGATGCAAATTTGCGATGGATACATGACTGAAATTATGTGTGACTGTTTGAAAGTTAGAAATAAATGTATATTGTGTCCAACCTGAGGGGATTAAAGCTCCCACATAAGGGATGAATCCTAAATGCTGATTTGAAAACCTCTGTTCAATCATTCATATTGATTTGTCAAATCTCCTAAAAGAGATGACTCAATAACAGTCTCTTGAGACAATCAAAAGTAAACAAACTTCCCAGACTGTGACTCACTGATACTGAGTGAGACATTTATGGTCACACCCAATCAATAAAGATAACATCAGATTAATTTTATAGTAATCCTAATTATAAGAGAACAGCCAGTGAGTATTATCAGACTGTTAATCTCTGGAGATTATAATGTGTACATGAGTCAGCAGATTAATGTCTTTGCAGCACAAGAAGGAATGGCAGCATTTTTCTTGTTATTTTAGGATTTTTGTGCAAATAATCTACTTCTCAAGGCTTTGCTCTAAAATAAGACCCGCTGGAGTACTTTTGTTGTCGCTGCACGAGGAAGTCAAAAGAGGTGATTGTACTTCCTGTTTTTAGGCGCTAGTCTTTGGCTCAGCAGTGTGCCTTACTGCCAAGTTTCCTCTATTGGAGAATCAAAGGTGAAGCTGAGGTCTCCATTAATGAATTATAGAGGTCTGTGAGAATATTGTTTGTTTATGGCAGTATTTAGTTCTCATGAAAACAAGCCAGAGGGACAAAATGTGAAGAGGTTACACACGACTGCAGAAAAACAACCAATGAGGAAGCGTGCTAGGGATGCTTGTACTGTAAATCAGGAAATGGGACATCCAACTAGCTGCTGTAATTCCCCTAAATTGCTCAGTTTGAGCCGTTGCTGGGTGAATAGAATACCAGATGCCTGAGTGTCCCTCCGTCTTTGCAACGGGAAACAGCCGGTCCCTGTGTCTTTTTGTCCGTTGAGGCCCCCTCCTAACATAAAGGCTTTAGTCAGACGTGTGCCTACATTCCCTTGCGCCCCCCACCTCCACCGGCCCAATCCAACTTGGACTGGACTCCCACCCAGATGAGCACCGACTCACCCTCTTTGTCTGCAGATCTGGCACATGACCTGCTCTGGCAACTGGCATCGTGGGCAGAGCACCAAACGCCACCCACAGACCTATTGTCCCCCGTGCCCCTAAAATACTCCCTGCGCCCCAATTTAGGCACGTTGCCAAGGCGGGCACAACAACAATAATGGCGTCATGTGTTGTGAGTGCGGAGTAACGGTTTTGATGGAGAGCCTCAGCGGGCATGCTTTGGCACCATCTGGATTGTCTCAGCGTGGCGGTATCAAGACAAATTTTCAGGGAAGTTATTGTAATATTTTGACAGCAGCATATAGTTTCAAAACGCCATCATTACCTCCGCCCACGAGGGTATGCTTTCAGATCAGTTTGTCTGCCTGTTTGTTTGCTTGTCATCAGGATTACAAAAACTACTGGCACGATTTTCAGAGCAAATGGTGCAAACGGTCCAAGACAGCAGCCTCCCTCGCCTATCCAGAAACAACCGCTTTGTGTCAAGAAAAGCAACGTATATTAGGGAAAAAACTGGTTTACTGCATCAGAGGAGACCTGAAAAACCGCGACACAGATACTTGACCTTACAAGTATGTACATGTTTGGTTTGGCAAGACCAAAATTCAGGTCTCATCCCGTGTGTTGCACAACAGATTAGCATTCCGATGACCGCGATGAATGTAGGCGGGAATAACTGATGTGGGAGAGGCGGGAATGCAAACTGTGAACTTGGACACCCCGGGCATCCAGGGAAAACTGAACTAGTTGGATGATGGTTGGATGATAAGACCTTCATTTTCATTTTTTTAGACATTCTTTAATGATTATTTACTATAATAAAAGCAGCTCAATGAAGCCTAAAATGCTGTGAAATTAAAACTCCTGCAGCCAAATATTCACCAGCCTGAGCCAACTGAGCTCCACAACCCCCCCTTGTTTTTATTTGATTAACAGGCTGTATTTCTCCTCGCTGTGGCTTGTTATGAACTCTTTTTGGCCCACAGCTCCGATGAGAAATTTGAGACAGAACAGCAGAGGATTACTGGGAGAAACAGAGAGAGAAAGTTGGGTGGAGAGGAGGAGAGGCCTGCCACGATCGCAAGAATCCTCCTCTTCTCCTCTTCATCCACCCTCCCCCACCATCTCCTCCTCGGAGGTCAGAGTGGGGTTATTCCCCAGAAACAGGCCCACCCTCGATCTCTCTCTTTTCATAACAAATCTTCCCAAAATACAAGAGTACTCATGGGCCGGGGAGCCTGGAAACTTATACAGACTGTTGACAGTGTATGTGCAGGGTGATGTGTGTTGTATTATGTCTGTGTGAGGTCGGGTGACCGATTGTCATCTAAAACAACTCTGAAAAAATCCCTTCTAAAGCAAATAAAGCTGCTAATGCTCGGTGATGCATTTGCAGAATCTCTGCATACAGCAAACTGTAGTTAGGAATGTAAATAGCTCATTTGTAGTAAGCTGGACACATTTAAATGAGATGATTTGCTGCAAAATGTGCTGGTGTGCCCGAGCTGCTGTAGCTTTGGATGTGTGCTCGATATTTGTTGTTGTTGTTGTTCAGCCTTCCCGAGGCTATCCTCAATGACTCTGCACAGTCTAAATTAGTTTGCTTCAGTAATTCCCTCCCATGTTAAGTTAAGTGGTAACAAAGTGGTTTTATCAGTGTAGCTTAGCATGGAAAATGACGTAGGAAACCCACCCTGTCTTTGAAGTCCTGTGCCTCTTGTTAAAGGAACAATGATAAACAGTCTGCTAAGTGTGTTGACATTGTGACGTGAAGTGGAGATTGACAGAAAAGCAGTTTTAAACAGCCTCCGGTTAACAGTAAAAACATAGCAGTAAAATGTCTATACGACCATTTCAACAGATTCCACCGAGCTAAGTGATGAGATTAGATAGCGTTCGAGTCAAACCCCACAGTGCAGCCTCCATAACCCCCTCAGCATCTGATATGGAAACAATAGGCTCTCACATTCCTACACCCTGCAGACAGTAGACGACCTGAAGCTATCAGAAGCTAATCAATTTGCACAGTGACGAGAACAGGCCTGCTAAATGGATTCCGTCATTTGCACATCTCTGTCATATCAGGGCTCGGCAGCGGGAGAGAATGGTTGCCAGAGGGGTGATATGGTTTAGTTGGATTGCAAGTCCAGACTCTGTGCCAATAAATAGGACAACTGGTGCTTCTAGCTACAGAGAGGCTGCATGTCGGGACGCTCTGCAGGGCGACGGATTACTTTTCATTACTTTCAACAGAACGGACATGCTGATGTACGTTTCTGACTGCAGCAAGAGCTCAGGGTGCTTTTGTGGTTTGATTTGAACTGTGAGCCTAAGAGCAGAATGTTTGACGTTTTCATTTAAAGTGTCTCTTTAGCTATGAAAACTCCGAATCAGTTTTTAAGTGGTCAGGTGATATCTTGTATATGTTGACATAATCAAACATCCCCAGCACCCACCAGACTGTCTGAGAAAAACACACAGACACACTAATCCATTCTGACAAGATGTTGATAGTGTTGCCAGATGAGAGAGATGTGCAGGTCCTGACAAACTCATTTAGCATGTGAGTGAGGCTGGATCTTACGTAACTCATGACAGATAGAGCAATACACACTGAGAAAGATGGTATTTTTGGTACCTCGGGGTACACCATTAATCCAACTGCTGTGCTGTTGTCAGAGCTGAAGTGGACATCATATTATAAGCCTTCATGACAATGCCCTCTAACTGAAATGCATGCTTAGTTAGCATAAAGGAATGACACTACGAAGCACTAGGAAAAGCAATGTGACTTTCTGCAATTTCACTGAAGTAGAGTATAATTGATAAGGTAATTGTAGGAAATACGCCTTTACTTTCTTGCTAAAAGAAACTCATATTTTTAGGCTACATATGAAGCTCCAGCTAGGAGATGTTAGCTTAATTTAGCATAGCAACTGGAACAAGCTGACCACTGTAGTAATGTAAAGGTAACAAGCATCACTAAAGCTTACTATTTATTATGTTATAGTCATCATAATACTTAAACCAAAGTGTTCAAATGACATGGGGATGGTACAGTATGTGTTGTATTGTGATGTGGATTTAAGAACTTGCAAATACCTTCACTTAACCAGCACTAATGCATTTAACTGAAGGTTGTAATCTGTAAAATAAAGCAGCCATACATGAGTGGGAGTGGACGAGGCCCGGAGGAATTGAAACCTTGTGTTTAAAACTTGAGAATTAAAAGGTCAGAAGAAAGGGGATCTCCTCGCAGACAAAAGCAGAGCAACCTGTTTACATGGGAACTGGAGCAGCTGTTGGGATGACAGATTTTGTCTTCTGGGCCTGGGGTCAGGTCAAAATCACTGACTAAACTTCTTTAATAGCACTGATCAGGTTAGCGTTTAAACAGAACCACTGCTGGGTAAAAAACAAAGTAGGATGGGAATTTCTTGAGATCATATTCTGCCCAAAGCCAAACAAAAAAAAAAATCCATGACAATTGTTTTTCGATTCCTGAAAGAAATATGTGTCCCACAACATCCAATTCCCCTCCGTTATGAAAATGCTGATCCAGGATTACAGCTCATCTCCGGGTCATAATATCAGCAGCAGTCATTTTAATAAACATTACAAGGGAAGCTGAGAAGAATTGTCTCCACCACATGAACAGATTGCAGACTAAAATAAGACTCTCCTCCATTTATCAACACTGTGTTGTCATGGAAATGCTCGTCGGGGCCCAAAGTGAGCAGATGGCGCGAGAAAAATCGATGGCTGAGACTCAAACGAGCTGATCCGCCGATTTGCTTCAGTCCCAGGGGGAGAGTGTTTGGACTCGCTCTCAGCTTGTGTTTCACCAGTGTGTGTGTGTGTGTGTGTGTGTGTGTGTGTGTGTGTGTGTGTGTGTGTGTGTGTGTGTGTGTGTGTGTGTGTGTGTGTGTGTGTGTGTGTGTGTGTCTGCAGGGTAAAATAGAGGACAGGCTGTTTTTGTCTTTTTCTGAAGAAATTCCTAGATTGTAAACATCGGGTGTGACTCGCCTGGTAGAAAATGTTAGGACAAACTCTATATATTGGTTTTAATTTTTAGGGGACGATAGGGACAGAACACGTTAATGAACACAAGTATCTCAAACATTTGTAAACATGGTAGAGTTGGGAGAAATGCTAATCAAAATATGTAAAATAAGCACATCAATCATCTGGAATTGGAGTTGCATGCCCATAAAACTAGATGATCACTGTCTCCTCTATTTTAACATCCTTGCTCTCATGCAATGTTATAATCCTCTCTCAGCTCCATCTCTAATACTGTCACCATCTATCATTGATATTTTCCCGAGGCTTTTATTTAGAAATCTGCCGCACTAAAAAAAAATAATCTCATTGTTTTCCTCTTTGCTTATTGAATTCATATCAGTAGTGCTGACTGACGGACGGATATTCAGACAGTCTGGCCTTAATGCAACTTTCCAATATTACCCATAATCCACTGGGGTACATCTGTGCAGACTAGTCCTGGTGTAATGCTTAGAAGCAGCCAATCAGACCTAGTGTTATGTAATCCCTGCATCCATCCATCTAGCAGCACAGTGAAATCACACACACACACACACACACACACACACACACACACACACACACACACACACACACACACACACACACACACACACACACACACACACACACACACACACACACACACACACACACACAGAGACTCCCATCATTTTATATTTGAAGTGAACTTGAACGAGACTGCTATTCTCCCTAAAGACACATTTTCCTCTCTCCCTTTGTCCGTCAGCCTTTCGGCCCTTTAAACACACACACAAGTACACACCATACACACACACCAGCCATAATTGCAAACATTCCTCCACCCGGAGCCAACGTGTCCTGCTGTGCATTCCTCAGACATTAGCCCGAGCCGCAGCTGCAGATGGGAATCACTGTAATTGCTTCTGTTGCATTTATGTCGTCAGACACAAACACTCACATGTGCATTAACAGTGACGTGTACACCTCTGGATGTTTGGGATGTTATGAATGTGTTCTGTTGGCTCTTTGGGACACTGCTCATGTGCAGTATGAGGCCCAGAATGTATATATTTTGAAAGTAATACCTTTATTGATCACACAGCAGGGGGTCTATGGCAGTCAAATACATTCTTCTGGTCCCAGTGAATATGAAGCCATTTTCCAGCATGTTATTCTAAATCTAACATCTAGTTTGATGTGCTATAATGTAGCCAGGGCAAGTTATTCTGGAGCATAACTAATGGGTACTGGTAGATCTTGGTCAAAAAGGAGCACATCATTTCCTAAAAAGACAAACATCCTTTCCAATCTAAAAACTGTGCATAAATGTAGTCCCTCTGTAGAAAAACAGTTTATTCTGGCGATGGAGTAAGTTTGGTTTTCAGCCTTGAAACCACATCAGGAAGTAACTATAATGAGCCACATGTTATCTTGAGATATGGAGTTACTCACGCTTTGTGCCCTCGATTGATAAGGCTTCCCAACTGTTTATGCTGCATTTCCAGAATGAGTTCTAAAGGCTTTATTCCGCACACTTTCAGGTTCATATTTGTATTGTGTGCTTTAATGTTCAAAAAGCTCTTTATTTTTCTCATACTGCCTGTGCTGCGGCACCTCTTTTCACCCTCTGTCTGAAACCAGGGTCTGCTCTGATTGGTTGAAAGCATGAGGACCCATTTACAGTACTGTGGTCAACTGGAGAGAAAGCCTTTCCCACTTCACAGCCCCTTTCTGCCAGTTGTCCATTTTCCTTTCACTGTACAGTATTAACACATCCATGGCGGGAAAAGCCAGGCAAGCTATTGTCTGATGGGGGGGGGGGGGGGGGCACCGTGGTTGGCAACCAATAAGAAGGCCCCCCTGCTGCGACGGCTGTCGTGCTGTTCCACTGATCTGTGGGCATTCTTGCTCATTAGCGGCCTTTGTTGTACGCCCTGTGTGTGTGTGTGTGTGTGTGTGTGTGTGTGTGCGCGCACATTGGGTGATGAATTGACTGTGGCAGTTAAAGTAAATGGAAGGTAATGAATATGTATGAGACTTCCAGTAAACAGTGTGGGGGCATCTTTGTGGCGCTTGTTTGTGCGCGGCAGGTGCATCAAGCACATTCACTGTTTGTAGTGTGACAGCTCTGAACCTTCACCTGAGGTCAGGGGGTGTTCTCTCTTGTTTTCGCAGCGTGAGCGTCCACAAAAGAGCGTTTCCCTCTTCTCCACAGGGAGCACAAACACAGCCTCAGACGTGTCGCTCTTACCTCATTTTCAGCTTCCTGCCAATGGCCCGCATGCAGCCATATTTGGACACAAAGGAGCACGCTCCCGTTTTTCTGTGCAGGAATTTCCCAATCTGGCGCCTTTATATCTGTTAATCCAAGCTGTGATAACAGTAATAGCATCTTTCAAGGGAGGGAGAAGAGGAAGAAAGTGAGAATAAATAATGTTTCCTCTGCACATAGCTTCCAGAAACTCTGAGGGCTGTTAAATATTTATCCTTCTCACTGTTTGCAGAAAGGGAAATTCAGTATATGTATCCTTTTGTGGTGAAATAGTGGGTTAGAAAAAGAAATGAGAGGTCATCATGAGTGAAAGTATGTGTTGCATCACATCATCCATGTCAGTATCAGCTGGATTTTGGATTTTCATTCCCCTCTTTTTAGTTTTTGAGGGCAGGTATAATGGTTTCCAAAGCATGAGGTCAGCTCTGAGGAATGTGGGCAGTCCTTTCCTCTGTTACACTGAAACCAGTCACACCACAAGGACAGAAAGTTACCACATCAAGAGGATTTCAAAAAAACCGTCATGTCCCTGAACTGAAAATATGTTGATTTTGGTTCAGAGAGCAGCCATTGTTTTAAGGAATGTGAGAGGAATGGTGGGTTTATTAAAGCGAGGGCGGCAGTCACATAACACAGCTTTTTACCAAGGAATATATATGAATCTATAATTGATTTTATATATAGCATATTGTATTGAATTATACACATGTACTGTATATTATAAGTTACAGTACGTTGGGTCTGTTTTGCTAAATTATTGAAATTCTATAAGTTCAGATCATGGCGGTGTCGCAATATACAGCTATTGACGATAACCGTGATATTTACAAATGAAATATTTACATTTTGTTAATAATACATGTAAGATAATATTGTGTAAAACACTACAGAATAAATAAAACCTGACTTGTAGCGTCAAAATTCCCAGCACATTTTAAGAGGCTCATCACTGCGACTTGATCCAAATAATAAACGGTGCTGAACTTCAATCTATTACATTGTTTTCTAAGGAAATAAATTAAAACAAATACTAAAGCAGGACCTTACAGATACAGAGAATATCTGATTCATATCACCCTCTACTTCATATTTCACAGCGCTGCTCATCATATCTGCATTTTGGAATATTGAATGTTGAAAAAAGGTCTGCAGGCAGTTGACACCAAAACCCCAAAACTGCTGCAGATGTTTTGTGTTTTATGCATGCAATATTTTTTCTGTGTGACCCACATTACAAAATGTGTTCTTTTGACTTCTTTGGCTCACAGAATAAGTGGTTATTCCCCTTAAAGGGGCCCTATTATGATTTTGCAGGGGTTCCCCTTTTCTGTAGTATGTTTATGTGCATGTAAATGGTCTGCAAAGGCTCAAATCCCAAAGTTAGTGTTTTAACGGTAGATAGGCTTGATTATAAAATCCAAATGGATGTATTACAGAGTAGACTAGCCATTTTTTTCCCGCATGGTAACAGAGGAAGGAGACACCGATAGAGTCAGACAGAGAACCGAGAGCAACCAAACTATCTACACTTCTGCATTGGCCCTCGCGAAGGAGGAAGTGGGATGGCTGACTTCCTGCTGCCGGCAGAGGTGTATAAAGAGGTCCTTACCCAGAATCCCTTGCGCGAATTCAAGCAGCAGAAAGACAGGAAGTGTGACCGGGCTTGATAGCAGCGGGGGCTACTATTTGTGAGCGCAGAGCAGACAAGAACGTATCTGTTCGGCTTCCTGTTGGTTGTTTTGTCAGATGCGAGTGGCTCAATGTGTCTTTATGTGTCAAAATGAACAGTTTGTGCTCTGTGGTCGCCACGTGGCTAGACAAAGAAACCTCCACATGGGCTGCGAGTGTGTGTGTTTCTGCAGCTCTTGAGTCACATTGCCTGCATCAAGCCATCAGAGATTGCTGTTCAGCTTTTGCAGAGGACGAAAGGGGGGATAAAAGGCTGCAGCTGCTGACTCCACATCAATCTTGGTTTGATAAAAACCTGATGTGGAATTTTGGCCCTCGCCTCCTTCCTTCCTTTTTTCTCCCCCTGGCTTGCCAAATAAGGCCACATCTGCTCAAATGTGAGCTCTACGTCATAGGTGTCGCTCAGTGTGCGTCGACTGAAAGAATGAGCAGAAAGAAAAGTTTGATGTCCCGCTGACTTGATCCCCTAGTTTTACTATGAAATGCATGACATCATCTCCCCCTCCTCCCCCGTTCCTCTCTCAGTCCTTCATCATTCCTCTCTTTCTTTGCCCTGCCTTTTTCTTTCATATGTTCACTGTTATGAAACCTTTGCTGTAGCGTGGAGAAACATTTCCCCTTTTTCTCGCCTTGTCACAGCTGCTTTGCTTCACCTTCTGTCAGTATCAGAGTCCACCAGATTAACCCACTTGTGGTGTGTTTAGACCAAGAAACTAAATGGCAAATTACTATTTATCAACCTCTGATGTGACCGCTGGCTTGTAAAGAGGTCAATTTGTGCTTGTTTTGATGCTGGGGTGCACGAGAATTGAGGACGGTTTTAAAATGAACCATGTTTTGTTGCTATTAAAGCACATGAGACTTAATTCAATATTTTCGGTACATTTGATTAAGTTATATCACTTTTTGTCAATGTAAATCAATTTTAATAGATCCTTTTAAAAGTTAGTTTCAAAAATAAAAGTCCCAAAACAAAATTATTTTGGTATGTTTAGAGTTTCTTAACACCTGTTGTCACGGTGTTACAAATAGGTGACAGGCTAAATGTTTATTTGCTTTGAGGCTTAAAATAAATATTTGTGCAATTGAGGAGGGTCTTTTAAGAGATTTTGAGCCTTATTTCCCGCAAATTTGATACATTGATTTTTTTTTTTCAATGAAAATCAATTTGAATAGGTCTTATGAGTTTCAAAATAAAAGCACCAAATTGTTCGTTTTTAGCCCTAAAAGCAAATGTTTGACATTTAGTAAGCCTCAATGCTAGACACCCTCTTCCTGTTGTGTTACTTCCTCTAAGCTGTGAACAAGCACATTGTGTTTTTTTACTTTAAAGTTCCTCTTTTGGACGGAGCTCAGTGGCTCAAAGGGAGGAAGTGAGATGCAGCGATGTGGTTTACCTCACATCAACCCAGAAACAAAGGCCTGCAGTTCAAAGCCAAGGCTAATGAAAAGAGCATGACCTGTCTTCAGATGTCCCCTCTTAAAGAGAGTGTGTCTATGTGTGTACCATCACCCTGATATCATTGTGACAGCAGCTTTCATCCCGTCAATAGAGATTCAAGTGACCACCACCTCCGTCTGCTGCAGACTCCTCATGTTCAGCAGTTCAGAGGTGAACTATTTGTAGAACTGGAGGAGAAAAACCAAACATGTGTGATGTTGGAGTGTGTGTTCATGCTGAGAGTGTTTGGAAACGTTTGCTTGACCTCTGCACTGCAGCCTTTACTCCTTTAATTAAAGATAATGATGCTATTTTCCACTGCAGTGTTTTCTAATATCTGTTCTGTGCTGGTTATCTTCGTCAGCTAAAGTTACAGGGGCATAAACACTGAAACACTCATCAGAGGTTATGGTGCTTTCAGACGGTAAAAGGGCAACCCTAGATTCTCTCCAATGTTGCTTTGCCTCCAGGATGAATGCTAACACCTGGTTGCTACATTTTTTGCAAGTTAAACGCCCAGAAAAATCCAGGGCTGCAGGGTATTTGCAGATAAGGACACCTTAAGCATTTAGAGGGGCTATTTTTGTTTGAGGCTTTATATTTTCGGGAATAAATTCTACTTATTGTGCCTTTAATTCCCTTGCAAAGCACCTATTAGCTATAGCCTTAGCTTATTTCTCTATCAAACCAAGCTGTAGCTGCAGACAATGTGTGATAACACAAGTAAGGGTTTTTATTGATTGCATTTCGCTTTCAAAGCATGAAAAATTGTCTGTTTTTAAATCTGATTTGCTTATGTGTTGCCACTTAAATCGGATGAAAGCAGATTTCACAGTGTTTTTATTTTTGTCCAGACTGTAAGTGTGATTGCACCTTCTTGTCACCTAAATCTTTTCACAGCTCTCTCATCTCATGCCTCCAACTAAACATGTTTGTGTACAGCATGTGTGTGTGTGTGTGTGTGTGTGTGTGTGTTTATGTATTATTTAAAAGTGAAAAAGAGAGAGGGGGTGGCTCCTGCTCCCCTGTTGGCTGGTAATATCTTTGCCACATGACCAAACAGGATTTTGTCAGTGCTTTAGAGTGTTCACACTAACACACACATATATTCAGTAAATGCATTTCCAGGTCATCCCACACTTTCCTTCTACCTCAAACTCTTTGTTTCATACAGTATATCCGTGGTTCCTGGAGCTCCTAATCGTGCATCCATCAGTCGTCTGAAAGTGGAGGACAGGCGCCGAGAGGAGAAATGGAGGATGTCGGAGGGAGGGGAGGAATGTGTTTGTTAAATCTGCAGGGCAGCGAGAGGACGAAGAGAGGAGAGGAGAGAAAGAGCAGGAAATGAAGGAGAAATAGAAGATGGAGATAAATGGAAGAGGGTATAAGAGAAAGGTGAACAAGGACTAAAGGTAGAGAAGCATCCTGTCCACACTCGCTGCAGGCCCATGGATCTTAACTGTGGGATATCTGGAATTCAGACTCAATCACACAACGGAAATTACCAACGAAGTGAGGGGGAGAGAGGGGGGAGTATCAGGCTAAAAATCTAAAAAGGACAGTACATGCTGCCCTATGTCCTTTCTCTTACATGAACCAATACATTGTGTTCCTCATGCACTGGTATTCTGAAGGTTTCCACAGAGTTCATAAATCCCTCTCAGATGCTTTATATCTTAGAGAGAGAAGATATGACAGTGACGAAGTCCCGTTAGACAAAAGCCCTCTGATTTACACACAAGGCACCGCCCTTCAAGACAAAAGCCACTTCAGCTCTTATCTTAACGCACTTATATAGCCTGACCTGGTCATGCAGGTAGATCTTTAACTGTGTCTTACCTGAAAGTTGCAGTAAGCCTTTTTATGTAGTTTTGATTAGATAAGCCTGGGAGTTGTGTCACTTTGTAGGGTTATTTTTTGCAGAAGACGACTACGATATATATATATTTTTCATACGTTCTTTTCCTCCCTCACACACATGATAACACACACTATTAACTTCACCCACAGCTGAACCAAAGGAAGCCCCTCACACCTGTGCACATGTGCAGCCTCGCCCCTCCACTGTGATCACATTTCAAATGCTACTCCAGTGACGCTGCACAACTGTGAGCATCCCAGGAGGATGTGGTTATTTGTAACCCTGAGATGGTGGTGGCGGATTTCCCATAAGGCCGAGCATGCGTCCAGTTGGTGTGTGTTGGACAGGGGGGGATTTCATGGGAAAACAAGTGTGGTGAATCAATGTGGATTATTCACTCGAGGGAACATATGGCTGTGACCACAAGGGATTAGCATGCACGTCCTTCAGGAAAAGTCATGATAGTAAAATCCACTTTTATTCATGTCACTGTTTTGAGTGTTCAAGTTGTTTGGAAATAAGCTTACAGTTTGATGCAACCTTCCTTTGAACTATTACCAGGAAGTGGGTTGCTTCACATCACAAGGATCCAGTTTTCTTACCAAGAAGCGACATAAACTGTGTGTGTTTGTGTGTCTTGTGATCGTGCATTTGACTCCCCTGCAGGGCAAACCACACACAGGCCGATATCAGTTTGAATTGTTTCTAGGGTTTTGTTTCAAAAGGACAATATTATGATGACATAACACTCGCTGGTTTATGTGGTTGCATGTTTGGGGAGAATCATTTCCTGCCTGAGGCGCTGCACGACTCAATAATAAGTATGAACTAAAGACTGTGACACTTTGTCTGCTTTAAAATAGAAACACAGACCCGATCAGTGAGAGCAGAATGAAGCCTGTGGCAGAAACACAGAGAGGAAACACAAAGACATAAAAAAAAATGCTCTCCAGTCATCTGTCATCACCTTCAAGGTCATGATGGGTGTGTGTGTGTGATGGGTAAGGGGGCAGCAAGGCAACCCCCTGTCACACACTCACTCGCACGCACACACCCTGTCAAAAGCATTAGGAACAGACACACAATAGAGGTTGATTTTACCTCTTGACAGATTAACAGAGATCCACCAAACCTAAAGTGAACCCATTATATAGTGATTGAGCACATAAGATAAAATACAAATAAAACAATACAATGCATTTTAGTGCACTTCTCCTGCCATAAATACAAAAAAAGGCAACAAATAAATATAGTTGAGTCTATTTAAATCTTACTGTATTTATGGGATAACAGTTTTTGTAAAATGTGTCATTATAGGTTTTATTTTAGCTTTTTTTTTTGTAGTTCTTCTCTGGTTACAGAAACAGAAGGAGGAAATGACATTTTGTATGATGGGTAATTTTTCTTCTTCTCCAAAAATAAGTCAGGCCTAATGTATCTCAAACATAAACACAACCTTCCCTTTTCTACCCTCGCTGATAATGTGTGTACAGTCCCTAAGTGTGTTTTTATTATTGCACCAAAGTGATTCATGATTTCCTGAACACCTACTTTTCTTTGATGCTCACACACACTCTGAGACAACAGAACACACTCTTTGTGCTGTGTGAACGTGTGTGTTTTCATGTTGCTGGGGGGGTCTTACTATATTGTCATGAATGTCTGCCGATGAAGAAACTGATCACTTTAACAAGAAAAGCCCCTCCTTAGGATTTGTCAAGCAGCCCAGTCCAGTCCAGTGTGTGTGGGTGTGTGAGTGTGTGTGTGTGTGTGTGTGTGTGTGTGTGTGTGTGTGTGTGTGTGTGTGTGTGTGTGTGTGTGTGTGTGTGTGTGTGTGTGTGTGTGTGTGTGTGTGCTCATGCATACATGCCATCAAGGGTGGCGTGGTCTTCTCTAGAGGCGGAGACAACAGAAGCAGGATGTGATGACTCCTCTTCTTCTTCTGAATGCTGAGAGAGAGCGCCACCTATCGATGAGGGATGTGAATATAAGCAGCATGCTGGTAAAATTCCACTCTCACACACGAGAGGAGTGTGTCCTAGTACAACAGGCTGCAGCAAAATTACTTTGTTGATATGATCCCTGGAGCCTTGTGTGTGTTTTCAGGAATTGCAGTCATGTGTGTGAGGAGGGACAAAAAGCAGGGGGCGTGCAAGGTGTCGACTCCTGGAGGAGGATTGTCTTTTTGTTGAAAGCCAAACTGGACCCCACCCATCTCAACACACACACACACACACACACACACACACACACACACACACACACACACACACACACACACACACACACACACACACACACACACACACACACACACACACACACACACACACACAATTATTTTAGATATGTAGTTACTTATTATTAATGCTGGGACATGTCTCCATGTTTTAATGTTCAGAAAGCTCTTTATTTTTCCCATACTGCCTGTGCTGCAGCACCTCTTTTCACCCTCTGTCTGACACCAGTGTCCAGTCTGCTCTGAGTGGTTAGCCGAGCATTTCTGTTGTGATTGTTCAACCGCCTAGAGATGTCCCGCCCCTTAACCTATCAAATACAATGTGTTAAAGCGCTAGCCAGTAAAAGCGTAAGTGCTACATAGTGATGTCACCATTTTCTGGTAGTAAACAAAGGAGTCCAACGGAATTGTTTCATGCAGGGGGGGAGTGTGTGGGAGAGAAACTCCCTCTTCACACAATCAATTTTCCCTCCTACCTCTATTGGCCCCAGCTGAATCAATCTTAAAGCTCATTTATAATATGGGATTAAAATGCTGATGTCATTCACAGTTTATGTAATGTCACACTGCTCAGCTGTTTATATGTCATGCAGCTATTTCTGTGTGAAAAATAACATATATAATTAATGGTAGTGCTTTTAAATGTGAATTAAAAGAATATTTTGATGTCAAAACTCAGATTTTGTGCTATTTTAAATGTGATTCATGGACACATATACAGCCCAAAGTATATGTGTATCACAGATTATAAACTGGACTACAAATCCTGTCATATCAATAAAAACGGCATGACAAATGTGCAGTTAATGAATCCTACAAAGACATTTTTTTTTAATTCAATAGCTTTCAGGGTACATATTTATATTTGGTATTTTCCTTTTTCTGATTTGATAAGAAATTAAATAGGTTACGTGCAGGTATTGCTATGTTTGTGCCAATTAACCAGAACAGGCCTGTTATTGTGACACAAACACAGATTAAACAGAAAGGATTCAGGATGACACTCCCCGTATCTAGATGGAATCATATAAAAGAAAAATGCATTGTAATTCATGCTCATCTTCAATTCTCTTGACATTAGAAACAGACCCGAGCTTTAATGAGTGAATTCTGTGAGGCTGCAGCACCATCTAGTGGTTCAGTCGTGCACTTCCTGTTTGAAAGACAACAACATCCAACATGGCGGCTCCGGTGTCGACATTCCCAGCTGGGGAATTGATTGTTTGAAGGAACTGAAAACCATGAAGCATTTCAGGCAAAACAACTCAAAAAGGGTAATGTTGAATGATGCATTCTCAAAGGGCTTGTATGCAAAGCTGTAGATCTGTATTTGGATGTTTTGTGAAAGACATTGTGCATGAGGCTTTGTGTTTTCCTTCTTGTCTCCTAAAGAATGCTGATACGTATTTTAAATACCTAAAATGAAAACAGCAACATCTATTTCTAAGTATTTCCTTCAACATTATAACAGGAGAAAAGCAGAGAAATTAAGGAGCATTGCTGCAGGTTTAAATGCATACTTCCTTCTCTGTTTCCTTGCAGCCACCATGGATGCCAAAGAAATAATCCACTGTGCTGTGCAGATAGAGAGATCCCTCACAGACAGGAGCTATGGGAACATCCTGACCCTGCTCGGTGACCTCTATAAGTCGCAGGTCACAACGGAGCAGCTTGAGACGACAGACATTGTGAAAGTACTGTACAGGCTCCTGAGAAGCTGCTCTGATGACAGCGTGAAGCAGACAGCTAAAGGCTTGTTGTCTAAGTGGAAGAGACAGTACAGCAAAGAGACACACGGAGTGAAAAGCAGGGAGGCTGGAGATGGAGGCGTTTCCAAGCAAGAGGATTCCAACTTTGAGGTAGAACATGCTGCTTCCTGTAGTTTCTCATCTGTGAGATCCAAATGTGTCCAGCTCCTCCTCTCTGCTCTCTGCCCTGAACCTCCTGATCAACACAAGGCTGCAGATCTGGCTACAGATATCGAAAAGCACGTCCATGAGCTCCACACATCCAGCCAGGTGAAATACAAAGCATGTGTGAGGAGCAGGGTGGCCAACCTGAGGAATCCTAAACACAAGCATCTGCGTCAGGGCCTCCTGAGCGGCTCGCTGTCCCCTGAGGCGTTCTCCCAGATGTCTGCAGAGGAGATGGCGGGCGCGGAGCTCCGGCAGCTGAGGGAGGAGTACTCGTCCAGGGGGGTCATCGAGAGGCAGCTTCCTCATGGAGTAGAAGGGACACAGACGCATAAGATAAGATGCAAAAACTGTGGGGGGTCGGACTGTAGGGTGACGCAGGTGTCCAGGGGGGCTCTATTTCTGCCCGCGTGGGTGAAACAGAGCGGCCCCGATGACGACTCCATGACCTTTGTGACCTGCAGCGGCTGTGGGCAGCAGTGGTACCACAGTGGCTGGGTCTGCCTATAAATCGACAGCAGGACTGCAGAGAAACAGAGGACATTATTTAAGTATTTTTGGAGGATAATGGGTATTTTTGCATGTTTGAGCACATACTTGACATTTAAATAAGACATTTTTAAAGATGCATTCTTTATTTCATACGTGCATTCACCAGTAACTCCATTGTTAAAAGCTCCAACGTGGCTGATAACCGGGTGACTGCCTAATGCAGCTGCAGAGTGAAACCACAGCTTTCAAAGAAGTTGCTTCATCATCTTCCTACTGCTGAATCATTTCCTGCCTCCTGCACTTCATCTATACTTACAGTAACTCATTTAGATGCTATTCCTGAATCCTTTTTCTCACGTGAACGATTTCTGGTCAGGGGAATGATGTGAAGCCACTTTGGAAAGACCTCTGACCTCACTAATGTTTCATTTTGTGGTGTTAAGGTACTCTGTCGCCCCTACTGTAGGTCATTAAATTGCCGCCCCTCGCTTCCTATAATATCCCATTCATTTAGAGCTTCAGTGGATGAGACATCTGATCTTAGAAAAAATTGAGCATGTGAGTCAGTAATCCCCCTCCCTTCCCCCATATCCCATGATCCTTCACTTCATGGTGTGGTACAATGAGTAATTTACACGTCATCGTACCAAACAGTCCGAATACTTTGAGAAATATCTATTTTTTTAATAAAAATGGTTGGTTCCTTAGCTGAAAGTGGGGTTGATATGCACATCTTGGCTCAACACAAACTTTTTGTTTCTGAATTTGTTATTTAAAGGCTAAATTAGGCAAGTCCAAAGATAAAACCCTGATTCTCACGGTTCTCATGCGGCTGTATTATCTTGTCAGTGGTCGTTCGGTATCTCAGCACTGTGGCTTCTCAGATGCTCACTATCTTTTAAGTGTTAAGTGACTGATTCCCCGCTGTCAGTTCTGTCACTCACACACACAAACAGACAAAACACACAGACAGACCGCAGACAGAGGTAGGAAGTGTTGGGCTCCTTTGGTTAATCTTAGTCCATCAGTAAGAGGCTTGAACACTGCATGGTTATGATTATATTGAGCATTTAAAATGCAAACATTTTATTGCAATAACACAGTTATATATCCAGTTCATGGAATTGGTTTCCAGTATTTTCCTACTGTGTCAGATCACTTAAAACAAATTTGAATGCAAACTGGTCTGAAAACTTGTCGAAAACATGAATGAAAAAGAGTATGTAAGCAGTATAAGACTATTTAAAATGAAATAGATTCATAGGTAAACTTATAAAGACAAATAAATTAATACACTTTCCAGTAAAAATAATAATATTATAAATGAAGTGAAATCTCCATAAGCCTATATATCTTGCCACAGTTTACAGGTATGATAATGAAACTCTTCGAGAACAGATGTTAGTTTCGGTGTAAAGGGAACAATAAATGGTGCATTCACTGACATCCACATGATGAAGAGGCGTGACTCTCCCCGGTCATGTGAGCGTCATCAGCGGCTCCGGGGCCAGAGAGCTGCCGGGACACGGTAACGCCATGTCACCGGCTGACAGATGCACCCTGGCGGGATGAGGGACGGGAATCTAAACGCAGAATTCGGGCAGTGACAGCGACACCGACAGGTACAGTTATTAAGATGGCCAAACTTTACTAGTAAGTGTCAGAAATGTGATGTTTTCCCCTGTCGTTTTTATGGGACAGTAAAGTCGCAACTGTTAGCTCACCCATTATCGGACAGCTACACGTTATGGTAAGGCTTCCATTATCGGACAAACCTTTTTTTGCTTTGCTTCTTTTCACAATTCTATCAAAAATATTAACGGGGACCCAACACAAGAAAGCAGTTTCAAATAATCAACCATGTGTATGAAAGTGTATTCGAGTTTAGGTGTGATACCACCTCTTCTTTTGAACCAAATCTGAGCAGCAGTACCTTGAGTCACGGTTAAGCTAACACAATTTTGCAGAGAAGTACATAGTCCTGATAAAGCTATGAGAATTTGCTTGCTGAAAACAGCAAAAATGGCGCTGTAAAGTCCTTAAACAACGCCTTAACAATATTTAGTTTTTATTAATACTTATCACTGTAAGTTTGCAATGTTAAATCGTACTGTAAAATGATGTTTCGACTGCTATAACCCCTATAGTAAATGTAATCCTGCGTGTGGTTGTTTTAAGGAAGTATTCATGATTGTAATGGAAATAAGCCTCCCAGCATTCCCCTGAATGCAGCACATGACTCGTGTGTGTGTGTGTGCCTGTGTGTGTGACTGTGTGTGTGACTGTGTGTGTGCCTGTGTGTGTGCCTGTGTGTGTGACTGTTTCCATTTATTCCTGCTTTGATGGCATTTCTGCTTAATAATACGTGTTTGTGTTTCTCCAGAATGAATGACAAAAGCAGTAATGCAGTCTGTGTTTAAAGATGTTTAAACAAAGACATAATTCACCCAGTTTTTGCACCTTTGGCTGAACGTGCTTACTATTTACAACCAGCCCATGTGACAGTTCATTCATGTATTTAATCTCTGCAAAGCAGCCTAACAAGCAGGGGATTAGGCCAATTCCGTCCTAATTGGGTCGCCGGTTCAAGTCCCCGAACAGACTTGAAATATGGAAAGTGGACTGCTACTTGGAGAGGTCCCAGTTCACCTCCTAGGCCCTGCTGTGGTGCCCTTGAGCAAGGCACCGGACACCTCCAATCCCCCCTCCCCATTGCTCCCCGGGCGCTGCACGATAGCTGCCCACTGCTCCTAGTACTAGGATGGGTTAAATGCAGAGGACTAATTTCACTGCGTGTGCTCTGCTGTGTGCATGTATGTGACTAATAAAGAGGGTTTCATCCTCCGACTCTATCTAATTGCCTGCAGACTGCACACACATAATTTGTTGTGACAGTTGTAGAAGGGGTGGTTTTTCTTGTTTAGACACGATAAATCATATTAAAAAGTTAATCCCCAACTCTATTAACCTCTTAAATGTGAGAAGATAGGGAGATGAATATCCTGAGATTCTGGACCATAAAACAACACATTAAGATACATGTACTTGAGTTTTAAGAAATTAAAAGCGCCCTATCATCTAATAAGAGCCACATTTAGTGTATTTTATGCTAAATAAATAGATTTTTGGTGGCGTTTTCCTCTAAAGGCAGTTAGTCACAACACAAATACCATTATCATTAAGTCTAGATCTACAAGAGTAGCTCAAAGTGTGTAGGCCAATGACAAATACTCAAATATACCTAAAGTATAGCAGTCAAAAGCATTCTTAGAAGTACAATTGATTTCAAAAGCACATGTAACACAGGACAGTTGAACTCACCCACACACACTTGCTGATACCGTGACAGACAGTGATGTATGAGGTGATGTTGCTCCCCCTGCTCAGATTTCCTCTCCTCCCTCAGATTTGTTTTGGTATGTGGGAGGAATGATTGCTATTTAGCTTAAACTGGTATGTTAAACATGCATGAGTGTGTGGTATCAGATTAAATTGATGCTAAATCCTTGGATTATTAGTCATTTAAGCTGAGGCTGTAAGTGGGTGAACTCCTTGCAATGTGGTGACTTGCAGAGGTGGATTTACTCTTTATTTCTCTCATACTGCCTGCACCTCTTTTCCCCCTCTGTTAAATCCTCTCTCTGTTTTACAGATTGCTGATGAAATGAAGATCTGATATAACGGTGAGTTTGAATCTTTGTTTCCCCTGTTGTTAAATCACTTTGGAGGACTTACTTCCTGGTCCTGTGATCAGCGTCCATGTGATGTACAGCACGCATCATTTCATGCATTTCAACACGTGGCGTAGGAAGGTCAATAGTCGCGTAGTGTAATCACTGGGGTGCGACTGTTTTTAATAGGATTAGTTAACTGACTTTAATTGCAGTCAGAGTGAGGGGTCATGTAAACAGAAAGTTAGACTTTCTCCCAGGCTGATGAAGCTGATTGTTTTTATCTCAGGTCAAAGCAAACACAATAAAGTCTTCCTGCAGGAAAACCTTACTGACATGTTGGCAGGCAGGACTTTCTCTATGGAATCAATCCAGAGTAGACTTGAAATCTGAAGAAATAGAGGATAGAGTGTGTCTGCTTTCTAAATTGACTTTGAGTTGATTTTCTTGTGCTCCTCAGGTGCTTCCTCTTTCTCCAAACTCTCCCGTGCTGATCCTAAAATCTCCGGCCCTCCGCAGCCACGATGTCCAAGTCTGCCCTCCTGAAGGTCATCCTGCTGGGCGACGGCGGCGTTGGAAAGTCGTCCCTCATGAACCGCTACGTGACAAACAAGTTCGACTCGCACCTCTTCCACACCATCGGCGTGGAGTTCCTGAACAAGGAGCTAGATGTGGACGGGCACCTGGTCACGCTGCAGATCTGGGACACGGCGGGCCAGGAGCGTTTCCGCAGCCTCCGCACGCCGTTCTACCGCGGCTCCGACTGCTGCCTGCTCACCTTCAGCGTGGACGATGGCCAGAGCTTCAGCAACCTGAGCAACTGGAAGAAAGAGTTCACATACTACGCTGACGTCAAGGACCCGGACAACTTCCCCTTCGTAGTGCTGGGGAACAAGCTGGATGTGCCCGAGCGGCAGGTGTCGGGAGAGGACGCTCGGCAGTGGTGTCGTGAGAATGGAGGCCACCCCTACTTCGAGACGAGCGCCAAGGATTCTACCAATGTGGCGTCTGCGTTCGAGGCTGCGGTGCGTCGCGTCCTGGCGATGGACGACAGAGCGGATCACCTCATCCACAGCAACACGGTGGACCTGCAGAGGAAAAATCCGCCTGAGTCCACCTGCTGCTGAGCGGACTCAAAGCAAGTCACCCCTGTGGTGTGAGACACTGAGGAAAGAGATACTGGGGTTTGCTCAGTATCTGGAAGCAAAAACTGAACATTTTGCGCAAATATTCTTCCACACGAGACACCCAACTCTGATCCAGATCTTTGTTGGGAGTGTGCTTTTTAATTTATACAAAGCTTGAATGGACAGTTATTTGACTGATATTTCTGAGTTGTATTGATTTATTTGTCACTAAGGAACCTTAAATAGATGTGTGTGGACAAACCGGATAGTTTAAAGGCCTTGAGGGAGGTATTGTGACTTTGGTTGAAACGCTAAGTTATGTCATCTGGAAACAAACTGCCAGAAGTAAAATTTTTGACGTCACTGAAGTGTTGGCCCACAAAAATAGAAGTACTCTTATCTGCCTCTAGTGATTCAACAGTGATGGTTCCTTAACAATCAAATTAATATTTTCTGGTATTTTTTATAAATAAATTACAATTGGAAAACAACAAAATGTACAATGTTTAAATTATGTCTTTTACTTAGTTTTTTGTCTCTTATTTGAGTTTAATATGTCTACTAACAGCCTTCTTATTGTCTTTTCCTCTTGACATACAGCTGATATAAAGGTACCTAAAACTGTAACTTGTCTATCAATTACAGGCAGAAACCACTCTTTCTGGCACTACATTTGATAGTTTTTCAAATCAGTTTTTCCAGATACAAAGATTGCTTTCTGTTCTAATTGAATAATATTGCCAAACCATGTGTGTTGATTTAAAAACCCAGTGATGCCATTAACAAATGTATTGTTTCACTACCCTTCTTTCACTAGCCTTCTTCTAACTATAAAAGTGGAGCACAACAGGAAACTCTGATTACTTTGTGGCCTTAACATTTATTAGAAATGTATTTTGTATGGTATACGACTCCCACTGTTAAATAAAACAGTCCCCATCAATACAACTGGATAAAAATGTGTCGTGTGTTTTTATTCACATTTAATTATATGTGTAGTAATCTCTTTCGTCCACACGATGGCACCCGTGTATTAGAAATGACAGGTTCCACAATAACATGGATAAGCTCCATCTGAAATGTGTTTAATGTGCTTTAAACCATAACATATGAACATATGTAGAGTAGAGTTTTTTCTGGGAGTAAGGTGGGCTCACTAAATTATATATTTAATACATTTCAGTTTTGTTTCGAACAGAATTGCTCGGCAAATAAGGGAGATACTGTCTGCATGCACATAGTCTAATCACGCAACAAGTGAAATCACCTGTGTGGGTGTGTGTGTGTGTGTGTGGGTGCGCGCGCTTGTTCACAGGAGGCAATCATGTCAATAAGCTTCACCTGTTACGAGTTTCTTCTTGATTACAGCCAGAAAATGCTTCCAACCTAAACCTTCAATTGTTTTTATTTCCCTGTTTGAATTATTTGTCATTATTTTACATAGAAGAACAATTTGGTTTACATGCAGATAATTAATCAGGAAATATTTTAGAAATGCATTAATTAATTAAAATATTCTATTCCTACATAAAAAGGGTTTCAACTATCAATTATAAAAAAAGTGAGGAATGATTTGGTATAAAATGTCAGAAAATAGTAAAAAAAAAAAAGGCCTGTGAATATTTCTCAAAGTCCAAAAACATGGCTTTAAATGTCTTATTTTAACAAGCAAAATATATTGAGTTTATTATGATAAAATAGGGCCAACCGCAGGTTATCTACATAATTGAGAAGCAGATGTTTTAAGACCATTAAGAGCCAGGTTTTAATGCCTTAAATATACGTGTGATACCATAAACAGGACGTAAAAAATCTAATCATTTTAGAGACCCGAACACAAGAACGAGACAGGAGACAAACGGTGTCACGATAATAAAAAATATCGGTTTTACTAGAGAAGGTTACAAAAATCATCACTATATAGGAGTCATAGAACTATTTCCAACTTAAAAAATCAAACCATAATGAAACACCTACAGGGACTACAATGCCATCAAAGTACAATGGAGTTTTCTTTAGAAAAAGAGTGGGTGGAAAGGGTAGGGGGGTGTAGGAGTAGGAGGAGGAGGAGGAGGAGGAGGAGGAAGAGGAGGGGAGGGCAAACACCGCCTACCATAGTTGTCAGAACATTTGACTACACATCACCTGAAAAACTGCAAAGACACAGTCATGTCTCCTTCATGCAAATAACGAGGAAACGACAACACCCTGACACGCATCGTCTTCTAGGAAGTTGAAGTTTGCCTTTACATCAACCTGGTGGCAAAGCACGTATATTTATCAAACAAAACACACATGGCAATATAGTCCTTTTTTATACAGAATAGACAACTGCACACATGGACGATACTGACATGCTTCATCTCATCAAATCTTCTTCAGCGTTTTTTAAAGGGGCCCTGTTATGCTCATATTCAGGTTCATATTTGTACTTCTCTTGGGACATATCTCCATGGTTTAATGTTCAAAAAGCTCTTTATTTTTCTCATACTGTCTGTGTTGCAGCACCTTATTTCACCCTCTGTCTGAAACCAGAATCCAGTCTGCTCTGATTGGTTAGCTGTTGTGATTGGTCAACCACTTAGAGATGTCCCGCCCCTTAACTTATCACGTACAATGTGTTGGAGCGCTAGCCGACATAAGCGACTGCTACACAGTGATGTCATCATCTTCTAAAATTAAACAAAGGAGTCCAATGGAGGCGTTTCAGGCAGGAGGGGAGTTTGGGAGAGAAACTCCCTCTGGAGGGGACACAGGGATTTTAGCCTTTGCAGACCATTTACATGCACAGAAACCTAACAGACTACAGGAAAGGGAAACCCAGAAAGCATAATAGGGCCTCTTTGAGGGTTGACTAACCAGTGTTCGATATAGAATATAGTTCATGATATTTAAACAATATCTGATTATAAAATCAATGTATGAAAATTCCTGACTTGATTTATTTCAGAGTGTAAACACTTTCAAAAAACTTGTTTGGCTGGCCATTGGAGAAAAAAAACCCCCACAAATAAATCCATAAAATTACTGAATCACAAGATTAATAACCCAGCTGCCTAAAAACTGATAAAACATTGAAAACGTTTCCATATTTATTTTTTCTTTACATTTGAAAATGTATACGTCACAAGCACCTCGATCCATCGTGTCATATCATAACTGCACTGTATCCCTCTCACCACGTTACAATTATTATTTATATCAAATGCAGAACTAGTATTTGAGTGCTAAACACATATCTCAAAGGGTACATTTACATATATCTGTGGAAAAAAAGAATAGAAGAGCATGGTGCAACACTGATTGTGTCCTTCTTATTTTAAGGAAAGTGTACATTTTTTAAGGGTTTAGCTATTTACAGGTGGAGTTCATTCACAAGAGGAGAAATTTGAAAAGAAACTATAATTGTCACAGGACAGCGTACCAATCCGGTAAATTACGTTTAGCGTCAAAAGAACAAAAGTGGCTAAAATCAGATTTGGTTTGATACCTGAGGTGTGTGTCTGTTTTGTGTTAAAATACCATTTATCTTTGATTTGTTGCCGCTGGTGATAAGTGTAGCGAAAAAGGACTTAAATGGACTTTCTTGCAGAGAGTTGGACGATACCACCCAACCCTTGGCAAGAAAATACGCAGAAGTTCCCTTCAATATAAAGTTGCTACACCTCTGGTCTGAATAAATGGCAGAAAAATAAATGTGTTGTAATGTAAATGCACAGTAATCCTTGAGAATCTAGATGTTTCTATGAGACAGAGGGGGGTTGTTAAGGGATTATCATCCTCCCTTATTTTTTAGTTTCGTAGTAATAGTGCAACAACGTATCGAGCATTAGCAATAAAAAGTTTAAAATGGAAAAGAAAGAAAAACAGTGGGCGCGAAAAAACATAAAGAAGAAGAAGAAGAAGAAGAAAAAAGTACCTGGCATACTTCTCAGAGAGTATTAAAAAAACAACAACATTCGTACACATTCGCACAATATATTCATATATATATGCATATAAAACACCAAAAAACGGAGGAAGTTGGTCGCTGCCTGACGACAGTGAGCAATGTTTTTTTTTTAAGGAGCTGTTTTTTGGCTCCTAGCGCGAGGCCATCACAGCCGGGACCACGTTCACGAGCCGCCGCCCTAAAAGCTCGGGGGAGGAGACGCTTCTGAACGGACGCACCGTACCTGAGCGAGCACCCGGCGGGCGAGCTCTCCCGTTCTGAAGCATCTGCCTCCAGCCGCCGCCTCTCCTCGCCCTCCACCCTCCTCCCTTCGTCGTGGAAGGGAGGAAGGTGGAGGACCAGGAGGGGCTCGGGGGACTATCAAACATGGCCGAGGTGGTTTGTTTTAACAGAGGGAGGGGTTGGGTGTCGCGGGTTGGGGGGTGTGGAGGCGTGGAGAGGACACAGGTGAGGAGCTCTCGTCCTTATGAGTAGGAGGAGGAGTTCTGGCCCTCCTTGGAGCGCGCCTCCGCCTCCAGGTCCTGGTCGTCCTTGGTCTTGATGTCCTGGTACTCGTGCGTGGACACGGCGCTCTTCAGGTAGGCCCAGTTAGCCCCCAGAATCATCAGGTAGTGGATCTGGAGAGGAAACAGAAGTACTTAAAACAGTTCCAGTATGCCGATAACATAAACTCTAGGCTTATGTTTTACTACGTATTTACTTCAAGTTTGAGGATTAGGGTTAGCAGTGCCGATATGTGGCTAAATATGTTTTCAATTGGAGACCATAACTCCAAAAAGCTAGTTTAAATAATTGTTTGAAGGTATACAATTTTACAAAAGTTCATGTTTTAACTTTGGGCTTTTTGTTTGCCCAAATTCCTCTCTTACTATCCTGAAAGCTGGAGCTCATCACAGTGCGGAGGGGGCGTTCAGATGATCCACCTCAACATCTGCTTTTAGCTTTTTTTTAGCATCTCCATTTCCCTGGACGTAAAACAAAGCGGTCCGCCTCCACAGCGGAGTACAAAACACGCTGACCCCGTCTCCTCACACTCACGCAGCAGAGGCTCAGATTTGAACCCTTCATGCTGACATGCTCACAAAACGTGTGAGAGGCGGAGGCGCTGCACATTCTCACTGAGCGGCCTTACCAGCGCGATGACCGTGGCTCCGGCGCCGGCGAACGCAACGATGTAGAGGTGGTAGGAGAGGTAGAACTGTTGGGAAGAGACAGAGAATTAGAGAGGGGAGATAAAGTCAAATAAAAAAAAGGGACGGTTAGTCCTCTCACCTCGCTGGTGTTACAGATGTCTCCCAGTGTGGCCCCACAAGCTTTTCCCGGAGTGGCGTTCCAGGGAATAATACCTGCAGGATGAGAGAGATAAAAACGTCAAGAAGCTTTTTCCTCCCCCGAGACTGCATTAACAATCGGATTAAGATTAAAGAAAACCGCTGAGCCCCTCCCACGGGGAAATTATGGGTCGTTTTTTCACTGTTTTTCAAAGCCAGCTCGTACGTCCCTTTGACTTTTTTAGCCTTTTCATCCTCATTATAAATAAGATAAAAGCTTGGGTAATAATTTGCCAGTAATTGGGGTTAATATTTTATACAGTGTAGTAGCACGAGTGCCAGTGCAGCATATGTGATCCTCATCCTACTTTGCGAGCGGGCCAGCTGTCCTTCAAATGTGGGTCACATCCCCTACATTAGGCCGTCACAGATATGCAATCATTGGAGAGCGTTACGCTACGTGCCGTAATACTGCGGGAATGTGGATTTTCATAGAGATCCAATCAGCCTCTCAATAATCTAATGTATCTGTTGACCTCTTCCTATATAGTGAATGACTTTTAAAGCAGAGGGATGAATATGTAAAGTGAAGAGCAGGGTAAAGCCTTGTGGATTATTTTTCTACATTTTGCAGGTAAAGATACACGTGTGTGGAAGCACCAGGATGTCATGTGCAAGTACTAATGAGATATTACTGACCATATATTGTGGTTTTCATGTCGGCCACCGTACTATGCGTCTTTCACAAATAACAAATCGGAGTTTGCAAAACATATATTATATTCGGGGTTTCTTTTTTGCTTCAAAATATCAAGCTTGTGTGAAATATCTTTACCACTTTAGTTATCAAAAAGTGATTGAAATGACACTTTAAAACAAGAGTTGATTTGTTTAAATCCTTATGCAGCGTGTTAAAGTATTATCCAACTATTTACTTCTTATATTTAACACCACAATTCCCATTCTATTATATTTGCATAAAATTAGTGCTGAAATCAGTGCATTTAAGTAACTTCCTAAGTATGATATTGAGCCTTAAAAGGTTCTTTCTTTCAGTTAAATTGTGGTTTTATTAACCAAGTTTCAATCTGTAATCAGGAGGGGGGGAGGGGGGCTTGATTAGCTCAGCTGTGCTGACACAGAGCAGTATAAAGGGGAGGCTGCACTCACACACTCGAGGGTTGAGCAGAGAAAACACCAGCACGCTGCAGGAGACTGCTCTATGGGGTTTATTAAAATACCAAACAAATAATCGGAGGGCCATGAGGGAAAATCCACCTTTTCATCATGATGAATTGCTCTTTAAATTCCCTTTTATGCTTTTTGAGCTTTAGTTTCAGACAGAGGGTGAAAAGAGGTGCTGCAGCTCAGGCAGTATGAGAGCAATAAAGAGCTTTCTGAACATTAAAGCATGGAGACATGTCCCAGTAGAGACACAACATACAAATATGACCCTGAAAATGTGCAATATAGGGCCCGTTTAATCAAAAATGACCCAGAGAAACACTACCTGAAGATTGAGAGAAATAAATTAAACATAAATGAGTGCACGCAGGACAGCTTACCGTACTGCCTGACGTCCACACAGATGGACTCAGGCGAGGTGATGTTGGAGTCAGGAGACCTCATGGCAGCGCAGGTATTCCACATGTTGAAGAAGAGGAAAACGGGAATAGCCGTGAAGCCGAAAATGGCGAGGAAGGCCAGGAACAGGATGTAGGTCAGGAACATGAACTGAGGAGAGGAGGAAGAATAAAAACAATAGATTAATATCTGGTCCTTTTGAGTTTTCCCCAAAAGTTTTCAAAGGGAAAAATGGGTTAATATCAATCCTTTAAGAGTCCATGTTTAAGCTAATGTTACTGGACATCTGCAGCAATTAGTGTAATAAGGCCAGAAAGGACAAACTGTGCCAGAGTTGCCCTCAAGGGCTGGCAGTGTGTGTGTGAGTGTGTTTGCATATGTCTTTCTTATGAGTCCATAAAGTGTGTGATTGTGCCCAGCAGCTCTTCTCATGATCGGGCTGGTAACCTAATAAATGTTGGCTTTGTGTTGCTTTTTTGTTCAGCAATAACACTATCAAGGACACATCAAAGTGATCAAATCTACAGGGCTTCATCTGTATCTGGGTCAGTGGGTGTGATGATTTGCAGCAGCTGCTCATCTGTGTGTGTGTGTGTGTGTGTGTGTGTACATACGTAGGCGGTGATGCAGCGTCCACACGCGGTGGTCTTGAAGTCGCTCTGCAGCTCCTTCTTGATGGCGCTGGTAGTGTAAAAGCCCTCAGCCAGCAGGATGATGGCATACACGAAGAAGAAAGAGGCGATGCCGTAGATGATGTACTGAAGGATCTGGATGCTAAAAACACAGAAAATACATGAGGCTTTGGTTTTAATGCACTCGTTATTCACTTATTTATTCACCCATTGGACTCTGCCAAGAGCTCATCAATGATTCATCCTGCTCCTTTAGTGTCCATGCGACACCTTAGGGCAGTGCAGAAAGACTTACACCATGGTGAGGGTGGCGTGGTCCGTGGTGATCGTGGAGAAGTGGTTCTCCAGCATGGTCAAGGTGCCGCTCAGCGCCACGTGGCCGCAGCCGCAGAACAGCGCCACGCCTATGAAGGAGAGGATGGTGGCCACCAGCGAGGCGTAGGGCACCCCGCCCAGACACTTGATGCAACACTCGAAGCATCCTGCATGGGGGGGGGGGGGGGGAGAGAGAGAGAGGAGGAGTAAACCACTGATGCAATGCTTTCCTGAAGTTGGAAAATTCTCTAAAAAGCTTTATTGTGTCAGATTTACAGTGAAAACGCATGCTTTGAACCATCAGGAGCAAACAGAGCACACTGCTGCATCACGTCTCGTACAGTGGCTCGGTGATGACACTCACTGCAATGCTTTTTTTGCAACCATCATGTGAAGAAACACGAGTGATTTCACTGCTCAAGCTGAATCGTGCATGCGTGTACTGTGAGAGCGTGAACAGCACTCATCCCTGTCAGCATGTCGAGCGGCTAATCATAGCATCCTTCTCCGTTAGTGTGCATTCACTGCAAGCTCAGCTGGGAGTGCTGAATATTACATGTGAGCTGCACTACATGCTCACAAAAAAAGACTCAACCTCCCCTTTGTCTTTAAAAAAACATACCAAAAGAGGTTTTTATTTCATGTACATGCATATGTCATGAAGTCAATTTTATTTCAAAATAAAAGTCCTTTTCTAGGGAATCAGTGAGGTGATTTTTGGGCAGCAAACACTGAAGATTTCTGGAGTTTCACTTGCAGATGAAAGTGAGAATAAGACTCAGGATTTGCCTCTTTACTTTTGGTTTTCGGTGGAATTCAAATTGGATGAGATTGGTCTGCACGTCTTGCATGTATTTGATTGTTTTTTGTGCGTTTTCACATCTTAAAAGTCATGATACATGATGGACAGTTATTGCTTGTGTTTGAGCGTTGGGGAAACACTGGTCTTTCTGCTCTCATCATGGTGAGGAAGATGAAGAGGAATATAAAAGGGAAGGGAAGATGAAACATTGAATCGAGCGCAGGAGCCGCGTCTTATATAACAGCCGTTTTAAAAATAGCTCCTTCAGCAAAGCAGGAAGTTATTCTGTGATGTAGGAAAAAAAAAAAGACAAAACTAACTGTCTCGTGTGTGTGTGTGTGTGTGTGTGTGTGTGTGTGTGTGTGTGTGTGTGTGCCATTTTGCTGTTTCCATGACAACCTGCTCCATTTGGCAACTCTGAGGCATCATCGTTATTATTGAATGTTCAGAAGAAGTTTGTTTGTCCAATCCAAATATCTCTGATCGTGAAGCTTTGAGTACACAGGGCGATGTGCTGTGCTGCGTTCAGGGCAGGTAGTGTTACACATTGTTATTGACGGGTTTTAAAGAGCAGATTGATTCCCCGCTGAGGACGGAGTCATCGATAGCTTCACTACCGGATTCAGGTTTCTCAACGTGAGCAGTTACATGCACAAAAACCTATTTAACACACTACAGGAAAGGAAAAAACCCCCAAAAGCATAATAGGGCCTCTTCAACGTGACAATGAAGGGAAAAGGAACAAATGAAATGAGCTAATTATTGAATACCAAATCCTTTTCCCTGACTTTAAAAGTAGTTGGTCTGACTTAAAGGGGCGTTCATGTGCACTAACCCTTAAGTGCAGATAAAGAGCATGGGTGTACAGTCAAATCTGACATATGAAACTACTATATTAAGGACTTTTTAATATGATTCCACAAAATGGGTTTGAAATTGTGCAGAATAAATGAGCAGATTTGGGGATTTTGTATCCAACCTGTCTTCAAGTTCTTTCTGATAAGAGCTGTTGTGCTGATGCTTGTATCTGACCTCTGTTCGGGGTCATGTGCCGACACATTGAAAACTCCCCTCGCTCCGTGTCTGAGTGAATGAAAAACCCTAACTATAAATCTAAGATGCTCAGGCTCCCCTCCGAAGTGCGCTGCCGCTGAAGACCGCGCGTTGCGTAACCAAACGGTTGCATAATACATCCAAATCCTATTAATGTTAATGAAGAAAGCGGGCTGATGGAGAGGTGGAGCTGATAAGACTGGATGACTCTGAAAAATCTGAGCCCAGAAAGAGGCCAGGTCTCGGGGGGGATTGCAATGGACTCACTGGTCGATACAATGAGGACCGGGAGGCTGTTTAAAAGCTGCACTGACACTCCCTCCTGCTCAAAAACAACAAGTACTTTCATTTAGAGAAGAGAAGATAACATGAAAGTGAGATATAATCCTGCTCTTTCAAATGCAAATCAGCAAATTACCTGCTGGCGTTATCTTGGTATTCACGGTGTCATTTCAAGATGGGGACAAGAGAGTTTAAGAGTATACTTTTGAGTTTAAAAGTGAACGACTGGTATTTAAAGCCCATATAACTCCTGCTGTCCCCCATGCAGCTTCCTGTATCAACTCACAGGTTTCCTTTAAACACTTAGCTGGGTTCTCATCCGGTCCGCCTGAGGGCTTATGTGACTGTTTGTCAGCCTCAGTTTTTAAAGTGCGCTAATGGGAAGCAGACAGGCCGGAGTGGTCAGCTCCAGCCGGCCTTAATGGAAATCAATGGGCTATTCATTAGAGGAGAATTTAGGTGACACACAGAAGCAGGCCCATCGCTCCCGTTTTATACCTCGCTGCCTCTCACTACATCTCGCATAGCTGCTCCCTCTATGAAATATGGCTGCATGCCCACGCAATACTTACAGTGAGCCGGCTGGAGTTAATCGCTGAGACAATATGTTACGCTCCTGCTGCATCATATATCATCTCAACCATCGCAGACCAAGGAGGAGGCCAGGTTTGTGGGAGCACTCTCTGGGCTGGATTGCCTATATTGAACACTTTGACACCCCCTGCTGTGAAAGCGTGTTCCTCCCCAAAACTAGGAGGTGTCCCCGTGCTTTAATTAGGATTGCAATGTGCAGAGTTTGACAGATAGAGGCCTGCTCTTTGATTGTGTTATAGACAAAAGAGAGGAGGAGGAAAAATGAGTGGTAGTGTAAGCGAGGAGAGGTGAACGGAGAGGAAGGAAGAGATCGATATAGAGAGCGCGGAGGAACAAAGGCAAGGAGGTGAAGAAAGCGGAAGAGGATGAATCGAGGATGAACAGAGACAGAGCGAGAAAGTGTGAGTGATAAAAAGCACTGCTTGGCCCCGGGGCCGGCAAATAGCAGTTGCTATAGCAACGTGTTACCCACGACCCAGTTCAGCAGTAGCGTCGTCCTTCGCTTCACACTCACACACACACACACACACACACACACACACACACACACACACACACACACACACCGATGAAGAGTGATGTAACCTTGATGAAAAAAGATTAGTGCTAAACGGTGACATAAACAAACACACGGTGTGAGGAGATGCAATGCTAGTCGGGTTTTCGGGAAAAGTGGGTCAGACATATTGAATTGTTAGACATAAGAGGAGGAGAGAAGATTGCCTAATTTTATTATTCATGCACGTACTTATAGAATTCATGTCAAGTCATTGATATGCAGCTAGCTACACGATATAAAGGAATCAGAAAATAATATTTAAGTCTCCACAAACTCCTTGAGTCCAAAACAACGTGCTAAAAGACGCTAAAAAGCTAGAGGAACTGCACAGTCTGGTCATAGTTCTGTGTTCTGTGATAATTAGGATATAACCACCACATTTTTACTTTAAAACATTATGAATTACTTGTCATTTTGAAGCAATATCACGCAGCTTTATCCGACTGTTAACGATTTGTCCAGGGTCTCATTTCCCCCCGCCTCAGTATTCCTCGGTTTTTTGCACAAAAACGCACTTGGTGACATCCAAAAAAACATTGTCCACAGAAGCAGAAAATGCACACAGTCAGAACAAAACCTTCATTTGTTTTTTGTTTGTTTGTCTTTTTTCATTACATTCATATCTTCTGAATAGACAAGAGACATTTTCCGAGCACTCATTGTTAGAGACGTCTCGGCTGCTGGCGTGCTTTGTGATTAAGTCTGCTTCCTGTCAATCACATGACACCCACGACATGAAAAGTGACATAATCCCCTAAAATGCATGCCGTCTTACACACTAATATGGTCGTATTGGGTTTGAATTTGGAGCGTTTGCATTGAAAATAAACCTTTTCGCGTTAGTAGCTGCCATGTAGTATCACCTGCATTTATATGTCTAGTAACATTGATTTTCTTGCTGCAACGACTATAAATCAGATGTAAATACAAACCGAGAGGAGATAACAAACTGTACGACCCAGTGGCACTGCATGATTATCGCCAACTGTTAGTACGCACATCGCATCTGCCAGGAATAACAGCGTTAATAAAGCTTTGTGAATATTTCAGCGGCCGGTCTGCTCCCCGCCTGCAGCTCCACTCCAATTTAAAAGTGCTGTATTCATTATGGGGCAATTTCCTCGTGGTGCATTATGGGTAAATTCCCACAAGAGTTGAGGAGGATGTCAGAGACAAAGAGAGACACAAAAAAGAGGAAGGTGTGCGAAAGTAAAGAAAGAGACAGGAGGGGAATGGATGGCTGCGTCTCCTCTGGTTGAGATGAAAAAGAAGCCCCATCTGTTTGATGACAGCACGCACACACACACACACACACACACACACACACACACACACACACACACACACACACACACACACACACACACACACACACACACACACACACACACACACACTGAAAACCTCATAACTCCAGCTTGGGAGATTTTCGGTCTTTCCACTTCAGTTAAAAGACAAAATGCTCCTCTCAGTCTTTAGGAAATGCTTTTAAAAACCATGAGAGACCATAAAAAATTCATCAGCAAAGAGTAAAAAACAAACGAATTTTTCTTCAAAAACAACATTCTACCTTGGGTCTTATTTTGGTAGTTTTTTGTAGTTGTTTTAATCAGTTGTAACAACAAAGTCAAATATCTCGAAACGGCAAAGATCCTTCATTGTGAGTTACTTGGTCAGTTAATACTTTATTGTTTAGTCTATAAAAGTAGCATAACCCTAGTTACTATAGTTTTAAATTGCTTGATTTGTCCAAGATTTGAAATCTGGGTTTAAAAAGTGGCTGCAAAAAGACGTCAGATTGCATAGAAGTCTATGAGAAAAGGACTTCACATTTTATTTATTACCAATGTAAACATTTTCCTGACGAGTTTATCGTCTCAATCTGTAGTTTTAAGTCTTCTTCAATACGCCATTATGTTCATTTTGTGAATTATTTAGAGTTAAATAGACAAAGAAGCAGAGTTTGCTTTCCTGGATATTTGACACCATCTTTTAGAGCCTGGAATGCATGTTCAAAAAGTTAGCTGTCATTCAGGAGATGCAAATTGTTTCCTTTCCTGTCTCATCTGATATTCGACACATTATCATATAGGAAAATGTTTTCAGCTTTGATCAAGAGAAAACAACAAGTTCCAGGTAACAGGATGACGCCAGCAGCCACCAATTTGTATTGTGTTTCCCACGGTACACAAGTGACCCTAATCTTCTGAAACTCTTGGCTGGTTATGCCAGCATTACGAGGCCACAAGGTCAGCATCTGGCCAGGCGTAATTGAGCACGATTGGACTCACAATCCCCCGCTCTGCTGCTGTGTGACCAATATTTTTATGCCGCTGATCTTCAGGATGTTGATTCCCCTCTATTCCTCCATTTCTGTGGCCAATATGGGCTCAACTCTGACAGCTGGATGCACGACAACAACACAAATCACATTAAAGCACAGCAGAGGAAACTCCACATAAGCTACTTAATGCTACATTAAATATTCATCTGCACTGTATGAGTTAAGTTGTCTCTTGGTGTTTGACTACAGTGCCTTCACACTCACGTTTTGTATCTTTAAGGAGTATGCAGGCCCTGGTTTGCAGAAGTGTATGGCTGTAGTTTGCAGAGACAGGAGACTAAAGCAGAAATGGCAGTTAGTCCACTGACTGCCTTCACAGTGTGAAACTGTCATCTCCGATCTTGTAAACATTGGGAGCAGGTTCACCTGTCCTCAGCTGCAGCGTGCCGACTCAGCGGAGCTATTACTTTGAGTTTTGTTCCACTTAAATGTGAAATGGTCCCTGTGGACAGAAGTGGCGTGCCGTTCGGACTGAATGGCTCAGCGGTTACGCAACAAACTTGGCTAATGTCACTTTCCCTGAGATGTCAAAGTAGTCGGTAGCCCTCCTCTGGCCTTTCCACCTCCCCTCCCCCCGTTGTGATAGTGGAGAATTACTTTCCAGCAGCCTCGGGGCCTACACCAGAACAATGTGTGTGTTTGAGTGTGTTTAAGAGTGTGTGGCACTAGAGCCCAACTAAGCACGTACTCTCAGATATGAGTTACTAAAGTTCAGGGGTGAAATGTAGCTGAGCCATTCTGCATAACGAATACTTCTACTCTGCTACTTATATGATATTATGATGCTAATACTTGACTGAGTATTTACACTGTAGTATTACTACTTATATTTAAGTAAATAATATTCTTCCTGCTCTGCTAAAGAGTCTCAATTACAGCAGCACAGATACACTTTCTGTGAAGACACATTGTCAAAAAATGTAAAATAGGCTCAAAAAGAGAAGTTTCTTTTAACACAATGGGACCCCACTGCCTGTAGCGGCACTCCATACAGGCCCAGTCACATATCGATGGCTAACAGTGACGAGTGCTTAATCGGCATCATGCACATTATGGACTGTGGATGAGAGGAGCAGATTGGGCGTCAGTGGGTGATGGAGGAAGGCCAGAGGAGGTTGGCATCTCTCAGGAACATGGCATGCTGCGCCATCCTGACACTTGCTGCTATTCATATACCCACTGCAGACTGGGTTCAAACCATAGACTGTGTATAGGTTCAAACATGGAGGCCAACATGGGGGGCTGATGAGTTCAAACTGTAATCTGTTGCTTCCTTTTAGGGCTTAACGGTCACTTTGGGTATCTTGAAACCATTTAGTCTATAAAACATCAGATGATAGAAATGTGGTGCAGCGATGAGTCAGCATTTTAGCACTTGCTGTCACCACGTCAGTTTTTTGGAGGTTTTTCTAATGGACAGCAGTCAAAATTGTATAGAAGTCTATGAGAAAAACCGACCATAATTCACACTGAATTTGCTAGAAATCGAATCAAAAATGTTATGATTGATTAACAATAAAAAGCCAGTAAAAAGCAAGTTTAAAGGGACTCTGGCAAGATTCATGCAGAATACAAACGACAGGTGACCACGTCCATACTAAAAACAGCTGGGTTTATGAATATGCAAGTGGAAAAAGTGCATTGAAATATAAATGTGGCCTCACTATGGGGACTCAGAGGGCTGAATATAAACAGCGTACTACGAGGTCTCGCCCACATATGTGCACAGAGCACTAAAATAGAGCTTTTCCTTTAGTGCAGGCAAAGCACCGACACACAGACATTCCCCTAAACCACTCCGGGTCACTGACACGTAAACAAACACACACACATTTACATCCAGATGGAGGCTGACAGCAAGCTTTGGGCAAATGGCTTCAAATGAGGAACACATGAGTCTCTCCCTGTGTGACGGCTTTCACATGCTCCTGCAACCTCACACACCTCCGGGGCCAGAGGAGAATGGGCGAAGTGTGTGTGGGAGATAGCCAGGAGAATCTGGACAAGACGGGAAGAGACGAGCAAGAAGGAGGAAAAGAGGAGATTGTTCAAGGATCAATTGAGTGTGTGGGAGATTTTCTTCTTCTTGATACTCTCATTGAAAAACTGCCATTTTCCAAAAGGAAAAATGGTAGAGAGCCTAAGTGAGAGGTGGTTATGTGTAACAAAGACAAGTAGGATGCCAATAACAGCAAGAGCACACATTAAAGTGTGTGTGGGTGTGTGTGTGTGAGAGAGAGAGAGGCACAATGAAAGTTTGTCCAAACCAGCTTCTATTACAGTCAGCGTTACACATGTTTGTCCTGGATTGACACGCAGTTTAGCAAATAGTATCCAGGTAAACCATCTAGCGGGGGATACTTCCATCATGATAAGGCTCTAAAAAGTGAAATAATCAGACAAACACATCAGCGTCGTTTATAGCTAATGTGTGTGGGCTATCCAAAGGTATGCGCTGCATAGTTAGCGCCTTTCCGCTAAATCTTAGTCCTTCAAAGAAGGTCAAAGATGCATCTTAAGGTGTCTCAACACTGGACACCTTCTAATATTTACTGTACACTTGGAATATTGTGCCAATATAGTGGGAAATAATTGAATGTGAAAAGGACTATTTATCACAGCAATGATCCATGAAGGATTACATGTTTTGTGTAATCTTAAACAAGTTGTGTTGTAAGGTCAGACCAGCAGGGAAGGTGACCTGTCCAATATTTATAAGCAACACAGACTAAATGTCAGCATCAAACAGAGGATGGCATTTAGCCCTGGACTCAGCTGGACTGTATTAGGTTTTTTCCTTTGAATGACCCTTGTATCTTCTTGGAGGTTAGGCCAGGTCTCCCTCACTCATTGCAGTAAAAATCTGGTGATGTAGTTTGATAAAATGTCAGGAAATATTGAAGAATAACCATTACAATTTCCCAGAGCCCGACTTGACACCTCCAGTTTGTCAAGCAAACATTCCAATACCAAAGATATTTAATTATATTTTAGAAAACTAGCACATATACATTTTAGGAGGTGGAATTATGTTCTCCTCATTTGCTTTGAAGAGTCTTTTATTTACTTTGAGTAAATTAACTTATTCGGTGGATACTTCCTTTTTGTCCTGGTTTATTCTGTTCAAGATTGGTTCATTTTAAGGATTTTTAGAGGCCCGAAGATGTGAAATATTAATTTTCTAAGTGGAGCTTAGTTACCTATGGAATGATCCATTGAAAATGTATAGTTTCAGCTCTGTGAAAACCAGTTATAGCAATAAAAACAACCAAATATTAAAGGAAAACAGCCATTTGTTTTTAGCAGCAACTTATACGTTGAATGGCAAGTGGTTTCCAACACTCCTAATTCCTGGCAATCAAACAAATATGCATATTTCCCAAAATGCGCTATTCCCTTAAAGGTTTCGTTGATTTGAAATCAGTGTGGAAACATCTTGCAGTTCCTCTCTAGCTCTTAATATCCTCCTCTGCTCAGGTGATTACAGATTTTACATAAGAACCGATGAGAGGCTGATTAGTAGGAAGTCTCTCTTTGTGCTTCAGAGGCTGCAGCACCGCTCTGCCCCTCCATGCAGAAAATTCAAACAAAACCTGCATCCATCCAGACGATGAGGTAATCTCTTACGGTTCCCATCTGAACATCATAACCAACGGCGGCGAGCCAGCGAGGCGTTATGCAAGAGCAACCACGCACACACACACACACGCATTCGCACAGGAAAGAAGAAAGGTGTGTGAACAGGCCAATCATTTGCAACAAAGGGGAGGACGGACAGACCTGAAAAATGGGCTTTGAAAGGTAAAGAATAAAAAACGTCACACGGAAAGAGCTTGCTCTAATCAAACCGTCTCATGCTAATGAAATCAGATTTAATGGTTCCTCAGAGAGCGTCGCTGATGTCTCGTTATCCGAGTCCTGAGCACAGAGTCGCTCCGCAGACATGCAGATTACAGATTATTATTATCGGGCGCAATCAGGCAAAAAAGATCAACCCATACCCACAAACAGCAGCAGGATTAGAGCATAAACCCTGCCTGTGTTCACTTTCCTGTTTGTAATTACTCTCACATCATGCATGGAGACACAATAGTGTTGCAATCAGCAACATGAGCTGTTTATCGTAATGAAGGCAGTCACAGCTAATCAACAACAGCAAGACTGTGAACGCAGCACCTGATGCTAACACAAGAGGTGAACACAGGTCACAGAAAAGTTGAATCAAATCAGACGTATGCAGGTTAAAGGGACTCTGTTTCTATTTCTTCATCAAATAGCCTCATTGAAGTTAGTTGTAGTGTTTTATTCAGCTTTTATTTTGACTCTTTTAAGACAAAAAGCATGACATTTGGTAAGGTTGGGAAGTTATTTTTGCAGATGTTGGAAGTCTAACTCCAGTTCCTCTTTCAATCGCCTATTTTTCTACTAGGTACTTCTTGTAAGAAGTAGTTTCCTGGGTTTTATTTTGAAAGGATTTTATGCATATAACGCGCACAAATTGTAATGTCTTGTTGAAAATGCACAAAAAAAGAGGAATGGCTTTCTAAATAAGGCTTGTACGAGGATACATACTGATACAGACATGTTGACAACAATATGTAATAAAAAATATCTAAATATGCTGAACTGAGTTAAACTTCATATCCTTTTGTTATATATTTAGCTAATACATGTGAGGCTTGACTTGATGCAGCAGAAAATCTAAGATAATTCCCTGTTGGATATTCTGACACACATCGGTTAGTTGTCACATCATGCAAGGGGACTTTTGTAATCCCCAAACGTGTGGCAGTAAGGAAGAGGAGGCAGCTCAAGCTCCTTATATGACTCTCGCCTTCTTGCCCCCACTGTAAGTCTTCAGCTTCTTAACACATGCTGTAAGCTTATGGTCACATTCCAGATGTCAAAGACACACACACACACAAATGATAACACCGACAAATAGGCCATCCTCCAATCCGGTCTATTTCTGTCCTGTGGTGTGGGTGGGTGCACTCAGTTGCGCAACACCACACCTGGAGCACCACAGAAGAAGAACCACATGAAATGGTCATTAAGGAACTCAGAGGGTTAATTGTTCATTTTAAACATGGCCGTCCTCCTGCTAGACAGTCCTCAGGGTCTTCAAACACACTCGCCCACTCTGTCAATTAGAGTAGCATGATGAAGGCTCTCGCTGTGCACGGCAGCCCGCCTCAGGAGACGATGATGTAATGTCTTTTTAAAAACATCCCGGACGCTCCCCGCTCTTCTGCGCCTTACGTCATACACACAAACTGTTACCCAGCAATATCACCAAGAAGTGCTGCAGGAACTACAAATATTTCTGACCTTTAACAGACAATGTGTGTTAGTGCTGGCATTTAAAAGTCACGAAAATACACCAATCTAGAATTTAAATCACTGTAGTAGGTAGGCTTAACCTAAAAATCTTAAAGTTTGCAACCAATTAGTAAACTTTAAGGTTCATTTTTACTCCTGGAGCTAAAAACATTTCAATATCTTCCCTAGTAGTAACATTATATACTCCAGATGCAAATTTTTTCCAAAATGGTAGCTTTTTTCTCATCAATAATCTTAATATTTGCTTCCAAAAAAGTTAAATTCCATCCTTTTTTCTTAAACTGAATCTTGTGGAATTTGGCTTGAGCGACAAATCGGAATACACCAAAAGTTATGCAATTTTGTACGCTGTTTTATGCTGTTTTTTTTAAACATTATTTTCCCCAAAAGTAACGTCATGCCATTTTGTGATGCTGGAGCTTAAGAAAATATAATTTTGTTTCCATAATATAAACAATTTCTAATACGGAAAGAACAATTCTGAATATCTAACTGAACATGGTGCATTTCCAAGCCATTTCCTATTTGCTGAAGCTAAATCACTTCACATATGTGTCTTTTCCAATGCATTACCTTCATTTGACCACATCTGCACACATAAAGTGAGTAAAGCCGGGGAAACACTGGCTCTGTGAGGTGAGAGTGTGTAAAGCCCTCAGGAGTCATACATGCACTCTGACTTGGTATCAGCTCTCTGACAGCCAGCAGGGCAAACAGGGCATCATGCCAGGTCAGCTGCAAGCCTGACTCTGCACTGATGTGTAAATAAAAGGCAAACTGAACGCCAATCACCATCAACAATGATGGTATCCCGGATGTAGATAAAACTGTAATCTGTACAAGATAGTATACCCATTAAAAAAAACGGTGATTTAAGTATCTATCAACACTGCTGTCCCTAAACAGAGGGAGGATTTTTTACTATAAGACAAATCCACTCTGTATGGGCGTTGAGTCCACCACTGCACAAAAACACACCTACACTTCTCCAACACACACATTCGGGAGAGAAACAGCAACAGTTTGTTTGGACAAAATCGAAAAACGTATGCCTGTAATTGGTGTACACATAAAAATCACATTTATTGCTGAATTCATTTTGATTGCACTCATTAATTCTGGTTTTATGAGCATGCATGTGCCTTTAAACGATGGTAATGTGCTTGTAGCATGCCAGGATTTAATGTGTGCACCCCCCATTAACATGTCTGGGGGATTGTGACTGATGGACACAGGCATCAGTGGTGCACCTTGCAGCCTCCATGCACCAACACACCGCTGCTCATACAAGACACACAGGCTTTCATATGTTGCAGCAACGTCGACTAATCAGATGACGGATCGGACACTGAGCCTCTGTTGGGGTGGTGGAGGGAGGGGGGGAGATAGATAATAATCGAGGCTGCTGCTCCACACCTGAAACAATGCAGCCGTGCACGCAGCGCGCCGCCTCCACAAACCCTCCGTCAGCCGCTCATTAGGCAGAAATAAGCTCGTGAGTGTTAAAGCAAATTGGCATTAATATATGCACCATAAAACCAGCCCGTGCACAAACCCGCCCACCCCTCTTCTCTTATTCTCCTCCATCTCCAATTCCCCCCTGTTTAAAGGCGCCAAATAAGGCAGAAAACGTCAAATATGTGCTTCATTTGCGGGAATAATCGTCCCCATGCGTTAAAATGTGTCTAGAAATCGGTGTTACGCTAAATATGGAAGAGAAAAAAATATCGCTATTGTCTCAAATGAGAAGCCATTGCAAGTAGGTTAAACCGCTCAGGCTGGCGCAGACGCAAATGTCTCCAAAGAGAAATGGAGAAAAACGCGCAAATGTCAGCGGCTGCTCGCGCTTACCTTTGCTCTCCTGTCCCTCGTCCTGAGTCTCCTCCGCGTTGGACTCCATGGCCGGCTTTGTTCCATCCATTATTGTAGAGGACTATAGTCTCCTTGTGGCTCTGGTACCTTACAGTGTGTGGATGGTGGAGCCTGTCCGGGTGGCTTGATGCTCGCGCTCTCTCTCTCGCCTCGCTCACTCTCCTCGCGCACACACCCTCCCTCCCTCCTCCTCCTCTTTTTCCTCCCTGTTAAGGCTTAGCACTGTCTCTCTGTGCACATTAACAATCCAGTCTCGAGATGCAACGGCTGTCAGACTGTGCTGGCCCCGAATACATTTCCTTTTCATTTATTTGATTTAATTTGATAAATGAATGTGTCGTTTCTGGCATCATGGTCTGCAGGTGAATTATCTTTTATAGTCTGTGCACCAGTGAAGCAGAGGAGGATATAAGGACAACATTTAACAGGAGATGTAAATATGCAACCTCATGGGTAACCAAGCGTGCATGAACACACACACACACACACACACACACACACACACACACACACACACACACACACACACACACACACACACACACACACACACACACACACACACACACACACACACACACACAGCTACACTCTCAACCGCCCACTCTCCATCTGGTGAGTTGAGAGAGAAGTGAGGGAGAGGAAAAAGGAGAGGAAGAACATAGCAGAAAAAGATAAAAGTGAGAGACAGGCAAAGGACTCTGTGTGTGTTTTGGTTTTATCTGAAATAAAAATGGTCATTAGCGCTATAGGAGCCCTATTGTGCTCCTTTTCAGGTTCATATTTGTATTTTGTGCCTCTACTGGGACATGTCTCCGTGCTTTAATGTTCAAAGAGCTCTTTTTATTTTTCTCATACTGCCTGTGCTGCATCCCAAGAATCCCCAAAATTAGGATTGTGTCTGACTTTATTGATCTATGGCAAATTGACAACTCTACTTTAAAAATAGAAATACTTTCCATGGTTCCCATTGTGGAAAACAGCTCCTCTTAGATTGACCAATCAGATCGTCTTCACTACTAAACAGCCATGTGTCTGGCTTCATTAAAGAGGGGACCCTTTGTTTGCCTCCGAGGACGCCGATTGGGTGTGAGCAAAATGCCACGAGCCAATCGGAAATCAGGCAAGGTGAGTCCCTGGACCCCTGAGAAATTATTAACAGTGAGTGGGGTGTGTTTATCCACGGAAGCGGGGGTGCTTGTTTGCATTATTCACCCCATTTTCTAATAATACCCTGAAACAAAGGGACGCCATCTGTCCTGAATCCTCTTTAATTTTGACCCACGTGGCCCAGACAAAGCTCCAGTTCAGAAACCCCCCTCCCTCCCTCCCTCACACACCCTCACACACACTGCAGACAAAGGTGACCCCACCAGCCCCTGATGTTTTGATCAGCTAACATGACATTTAGTGTCTTTCTTCGGCCCGAGGGCTGGAATTAACACCCAGTCTGCACCATATGCCGGTCGCCCATCACGCTCACTTTTTTCACATTTCAATGGCTCTCTGATATGGAGCCATGAGGAAACCTGATCCGCTGCAAGCATGAGTTAAAGTCTCAAGTCTTTATGGAGCATCTCGTGCAGTTTAGGAGAGCCAGGTGTGAACATAAAGGGAAAATAACTGACAGGACGTTCAGTAAAATGTGAATTTAAGATCCTAGTAAGGAAGAGAGCCTCGTAAGTAAATGTTAACGTCTCAGAAATGGGTCTACGAGGATTACGTATTTATTGATTTGTTTAATCTGCTTGTTTGTTCTGTTCTAAGAGATTAATTGTCTATAATGTTTATAAAAAATGTTTAAAATGTCCATTACACTTTCCAATCATCCACAGCCATGGTGTAATTAAGCACTGGGGACTGAACATAATGACACAGCAATTCAAAAAAACATTTTTTGTGCTTCAATAATGTCATAAATGTGTCAATTATCAAAATAGGTGCAAGGGTTCAGTAAATAATTGAATTGTAACCTGTATAACAAGCAGTCATTACGGATAAAGAAGAAAAAAGCAGGTAGATGTGGCGTAATTCAGTAATCTGCAGCAGGAAAAAGCCTTTCTTTGTAGAAGGAATGAATCACACACACACACACACACACACACACACACACACACACACACACACACACACACACACACACACACACACACACACACACACACACACACACACACACACACACACACACACTCAACAAAAACACAAACAAACTGTCAGCTTTGAGGCTTGGAGGGTGAGTTTCAAGTCCTATTTTCCTCCCAGAACCCTCATAATCCCCTGCTGGGTCACACAGATTAAGGCCTTGTCCAGAAGATGAGATACAGTGCACCCTGGCACTCTTCACCATCCCTCTGACACACACACACACACACACATGGTTGAATGTTTGGGGTGAGGCCCAAACTTCCACAGCTTTCTGATTGGACGCAGTTTTTGATGCATGTGCTGTTTACTTCAGCGCAGATCTGTGCAGATGTTAGTGGAAGGCGTGAAGCAAAGTGGGCGGGGCTTTATATCTTTTAGACATAACTCGTCATTTGGTTGTTGTTCTAGCATGGTGATAGACCCTAGCAATACTCATCATATTGTGGATAAGATTGGCCATTCCTCCCAATGGCATTATGTCATGAAAAGACTGGTGTCATATAATTTGAGTTATTCAAAAATGACCCCAAATTGATTTTGACCTTGATTCCAGAAACCAGAAACCTTGTGAATCTCATTGTTCCTCTAGGAAAAACTGCAACTTTTTACTGTATGACAAGTACAGCTGTTGTTCCACCAGTATCAGGAAATCGCAGCAAACTGTTTGGCTGACATCCCCGGGAAATGTCCTTTTAAACCCACGTATATTTTCTCCTTTAAGAGAGGAGAAGGCCAAACAAAAAGTCTGCAACCACGCAAGCAGCCTTTCACAAAGCGCCTTCATGACAACGCAAGGAAGACCTTTGAAAATATCTGTACAAACGTGTTGGTAATCCATCCATTTAAACCGGAATAAAGCCACATTACAATCCCTATGCGACATATCTCAATTGTTTCATTTAATATGTGGATGAAGAGAAATGGAGGAAATGATTTGGCCTTGTGCAGCTCATCGAATCAACTGTGTGCTTGTGTTCGGGGTCAAGAGTCACGTATAATCCCCTTCAGGCATATGACATGACAAATGAGAAACAATAAAGCCAGGTTCACCCAAGATAAATCCATGAGCCCAGCCTGCAGTTTCAACCTTAAAAAAAGTCATGCACCCTCTGACTTTGCTCAATCACATATCATCTTCATTTTATCCCATTCCTGAATATCAGAAAGCTCAGCTGCATGCACTTTCTTATCTTCCTGCACAACTCATGGCGTCCATTAAAGGGAAAGCCCGTTCAGGGGGCCTGTCTTCCCTCATTACAGCGATGACAGAGACGGAAAAAAGAAAGTGGAATCCCAATTTAGGTCGTCCCAAAGTAATGAGGACGTCGCAGCCCCTCCATGTCATCAGATTAATGGGAGAGAAGAAGGACGAGGACACAGCAGTCTCTGGACGCTTCAAATTCACTTCAAACTTCACTTTTGCACAACAGGCCCTCGTGACGGTCACATCCTCGACATCAGAGCCGTGTGATCGCACAGTGATGCCGGCTCCGCTGTTGCCATGGAGACGTCTAACACCTGCGGTAGGCTGCGCTCACTCAATGTTAGCGATGCTATCAGTACCCAGAAAGAAGAAAAAAAAACTCCTCATGTGGCCTCGCAACAGCTCGAGCCAGAAACCAGAAACTGAATTTATAAGATAGCCATGTCGGAGGGAAATGTAATCAGGGAGACGATCTGTTGACAAGCAGCTGATATATGGTTAAGGCTCTCTGTGCTGAGAGCATCAGAGGGACTCTTCTCTTGAGGACTTTGGAGTATTTGGTGTCTCTCCAAGTCAATAAGAAAGTATCCCCTAATTCAGCAGCAGCAGCAATCAACAATTGAGGGGATTGATGTTCATTTAGTACATTTTGGTCCCATATAGTGTAAAGTAGAGCATGTTCTGGGGCGTGGCTACCTTGAGATTGACTGGTCGATATCATTGTATGGTTTTCCGTGTTTTCGTCCAATCAATGAATGAACAAAGGGGCATCAGATCTCCGAAAGGTGAAAGATCACATTACAAGAGCCCCGGGGGTTGATAAGATACTGCTAACTGTCTCCTGTGTGATGCTCAGCTCAACAGCAGGCCTTAATTTGACCTCTGTACCGTCTAATTGAGACGGCTAAACATGTGTTGTGTCGGGCGCTGACACTGACTGTCAGGCTTTGAGCTGGAATCCCAGAGGCTGACCTCACGGTGACCCGCGGTGTCTGTAGGTACCAAGCGTCGGGAAATCACTGCTGACCATACTCGGAGCTATTTGTGTCGGACTCTGTCAAAACAAGGTTGTAGGTCGGGAAGGAGAGGACTGCTTCTGAGTCATGGGACTGGGAAAACCACAGTTACAATCAGGCTGCGTGTTGCTGCGCACATTTAAAAAATAGGATATTTACATATTTTTTGCTATCTTGTTTTTGATATAGAAATGACTGAATGGCTGAAAAACAGGTCATCGTTTGAGCAAACGCAAACATACAAAGACACCACACACACACACAAACAGCATCTCAGCTTTATAAGCCTCTTGCTGTCGCTTCAGGCTAATCCTTGCCATTTTAATGGGCTTCAGGCCGACTCGAAAAGGGAAACCTTTGGCACAGAGCCGCCTCGGAGCGTCGCACCTGGCAACGTTTCATCTCTCACCTGGGAAGTCCCTTTAATTTCAGTGTCAGTGTGTGTGTGTGTGTGTGTTTTATGGTATATATTCAGATCCTTTAATCTGCGGTGGTGATGGTGACCCAGTTTCCCCCACCCTCAGCCGTCGGTCGCCAAGGAGACGCTTCCCTTTCATCCCTACACAGTACCGTCGGATGCTGACAAAAGTTATCCGGTCTCAAACACAAGATATCAGCACACACACTTTGACAACAATCTTTCAATCTTAAGTGTTATTGTCATTTGGAGTTTTAAAGGAAGTATTTCTGACTGTGAGCCACAGCAGAAGCCGGCACATGAGCAACTTTGATGCAAATTCATGCAAACTAATCCCATCATGCTTCGTCATCACGTGCCGCCTGAAACAATTCAGTGTGCGCTGAATTTGCATGCGATTGCAAAGTTTGATGTGTTGGCGATCACACACACACACACACACATGATCATACACCAACTCTCTACTGGAACGAGATGCAACCATGAAACGAGAAATGGATTATTAAATGACAATTTGTCCGACAAAAATGCAGTTTTTAGCCTCCTAAATATCGCCATTTGCTGCTTTTCTGTTCTCCATATATCACAGTGAACGGGTTTGATGATATTTTATAGGCTAAACGATAAATGTGTGTGTTGGAGCGCTGGCCAATAGAAGCGTGAGTGTTCAATAGTGATGTCACTGTGTTACGGAAGTAAACAAAGGAGTCCAATTGAGGCATATCAGGCTGTTATTCTACAAAAAAGGCGAAAACATCTCTGATAAATCTCCATTATTTACCATATCTGACTCCTGTCAACACTGATGGCTTAACTCACACTCACCTCCACACACAAACACACACACACACACACACACACACACACACACACCCATCCCCCCGCCGCCCCTCCGTCCAGCAAAATTTATCCGACGAGCCACTAATCCCGCTGGCCCAGATTTGGTCCAAAGTCTGCTCCACATGATGCTGTGTTGACATCGTCATCCCAACAACTGCACTCACACACACACACACACACACAGCCCATGTACACACACCACCACGTACACGCACCCCTTCCCCACCATGTGACCTCTCCAGCAGTCATGTGACTCGCTGCACCTGTGACCTACTGTACTGACGTGCAGCAGCCAGCAGCAGAGTGGGATGAGAGCTGCTTCCACACCGTGAGTCACTGTGGGTGGGTTCATCGTCTTCATCACCATCACCATCATCATCATCATCACTCCGGGGGTGGCAGAGCGGCAGGGGGAGGTGTGCTGTCTGAGTGTATATATTTATTCAGATTCGGCCTATTTTCTGCCCGCGTGGGCTCGTGCGATCAGATGTATGACTGTTCACATGTGCCAGGATCTGAGATGACGCCCGCCCGCCTTGGAGCGCTGTGCATCGCAGCGTCACCATGGCAACAGGTTCTCTCAACGAGGACCACTCCTGACACATCAGTAGTAGCCGATGGGCTGAGATGAAAAAAATAAATAAATGCAGGACAAGAAAAAGACTAAATATGGAAGCAAATATGAGATTTAGGAGGCGGGTGCTGTGTGTTTATGGATCCTCTGCAGCGGAAAGTCAATGTACATCACAATATGAGGTGCAATAGCAAAATCTGTACAGAATAAAAGGCGTTTCTCTGATAGACTTTGATACTGGATCCACAACAGCAATTCCAAACTAACAGGAAGATGGAGTAAAAATGCTTGTAATGAAGAGAATCCCTTCCTTGTCCTGCCTGAGCTCCCTCCCCTCATCCTCACCTTAATGCATCTGCTCCTTCTCTTCCTCCTCCTCACTTCCTAGCTCAAAGGTCTGGTCACACCACCATTTGAATTTGCAAAATATGCACTTATTTAAATGAAAGGGGGTCATTTTCAAGACTAGCATGCTTCCAACGTTAGCACACTGGCTAAAGGTAGCTCTCCTACTACTCTTTAAGGTTTGGCTGCCTGCTGTCGAACCCTTCTTTCGATCAACATACATGTAAGTCCTCTACCTTGTTTTACGTCATGTCTGAATGGTCGCCCTTGATTTCCAAAACTTAGCAAAAACTCTTGCCAGACTTGTTCTAACCTTAACTATTGGATTGGACCTTAAAGAGGCCCTTTTCTGCTCATTTTCAGGTTCATATTATTATTGTGTGCCTCTACTGTGACATGTTCCATGATTTAATGTTCAAAAAGCTCTTTACTCATACTGCCTGTGCTGCAGTAGGAAAGGGAAGACTACATAAAGCATAAAGGACCCCTTTAATCTTGTTCAAATGGTTGCTTATTGTCAAGTTTAATTGGACTTTTATGCCAGAGTTGATTTAATTCCACATCCATCAGAGTTTTAACACTTTAAGATCATTTTGAAAAGCTGCCCTTGAGTCATATCAACACTCCTGATAATCACCACTGAAAATCAACACTTGTTAATGTTGCATAATGTGCTCTGCGGTTCTGAGCTGGGAGGTTTCCTGAGGACTGACTGAGTTTCTCGCCTGTGTTTGTGCTATTTATATGTATACACAGCATTTGATAACAGCACACCCCCCCAGAAATGTTCATTCATGCAGTTTTTTTCAAGCGTTTAACGGGAATTATAACCATTTCAGTGTATATGTGGACTGGTTTTATTTAGCAATCCCTATTTATTTATATAGCTATAATTAGGACACCATTGCTGCAGTTGAACTGTCTGCACACTGTTATTGTAATCAGGTCAGTGGATTGTTCCACTTTATTTCCCCCAGCTGAGTGATCATTAATTCCTTCAGAATAAAAGCCTTAAGAAATGTGCGGCCTTTGAAGTGTGTCTGCTTGTTGGCGGTTACATTCGGCATCAATTCTGCAAATCAGCGCGAAGCAAATCCTCCGGAGAGGATGCGAGAGGATATGCACACGTCCACTGAGACGAAGACTGCAGCGAGCACAAAGAGAGAATTCATGGAGGAGGGGGAGGAAAGAAGAGGAGGAGGAGGAGGAGGAGGGGAAGAATAATGATGGAGACAACTAGAGGAGCAGATGAAAGACGGGACGCTGACGATGATGAGACTAAAGTAGTAGTTTTGGGGGGGAAACATTCAAAAGAAGAGAAGTTTTACGATGGATTCCTGCTGAGAAATTGCTCCGGTTCATCTCGTCGCAGTAAATCATGTCACTCCACTACTTCCTGTCTGTTCTCAACTTCTCACCAGCCTGAAGGCGATAAACAGGCCTGCTGCTTTATTGGAAACAGATGTTGGAAATGAAAGAGAGAAACGGAGAGAAACGCTAGGAGAAGTTGTTGGATCAGAGGCCCCCTCAATGTCTGCAAATCACAAATTAGAAACCAGTAACCTCTGAAATCTGTTTATAATCGCAAATGTAATATGTGTTTGATTCGTTCTCCTCCTCCTATGATCAATGACTTCAAATTAATCACCAAACTACCAAAAGCATTCAAAAATGACTCAAAGGGACCCCCATAAAAAGTGAAACTGAAAATAAAGAAACATTCAAAAAGGATCCAAAAAAATGTTGAATTACTAGATATAGTTGCAAAACAACTACAATGCAACGCAAAAAGAGGCAACATCCACAGAAAGACTCAAAAAATAGATCCAGAATTATTACAGAGACGTAAACAATACAAAACGTATAAAAGTAGACGCCAAAAAGAGAGCAAAGTTCATAGAACCACACAAAAAATGATTGAAAGTAGATGCAAAACTACTACAAAGAGCACACAACCAATAGTGATGAGATGCAAAATGACTGAAAGTAGATTAGACTCTTTGGTCTTAAGTCTTAGACTGGGTGAGGGGCCCCTTACATATATGTTTCCACGGGCCCTTCGTCCCATGTGTTTGAATCTTATAGAAATGAAGAATCTCTGCACTTCCTGTGACACTTCCACAGAACACAACAGACATTGTCTTCCCTGTTTTCAACCCTGTCCAGCTCTTTAATCCACAGGGAGGGAGCTCCTAATCCAATCAGCATCAACATCTCACATGAGGAGCTGAGTGGGAAGGATACCAGTCACTTTTACTTCGTAATAGAAGACTTTTGCATGAGACATATTTAAAAAGACACTATAGGTTTTGGAGACCATTCAGGTGAAACTCACACACTTTTGCATGCACTTTCTTCCCCACACATGGAAATCCAGCTAACAACACATCTACTAATCCAACTAACTTTCTCCAGAGGGTAATATTGCTAAAACTCCCAAAAGGCAGCAAGAACTTTAAAGACTGAAATTGATTACCTTCGTTTAAAGTGATTAGCAGACATCCAAATGCGCTGCTTCACGCGCAAGCACACACGCGCGTCAGCGGATGTTGGAGGACAGCATCCCCTCAACAAAGCAACCAAAACAGTAGAAATAAGCCCAGTCCTTATACTGATGAGACACAAACAAATACAACTATAGATATTAGTTCACTTACCCATTTTCCAGCTGAAACTGACTCAAAAAAGTGAAAAAAGTGGTGTCTACAGGTTGTTGGGAGGGGTCTGCATATACACCACTGGACGTCCCGGTGAAGAATCGGTGGGGGTGAGGGGTTAAGGGGGTGGAAGAGTGACGTCACTGCATCTAAAAATGGATCAGACTCCTTAATCCTCTCCGAGTGTCCTGGTTTGTTCTCTCCCCACGCGCTATTTAATAGAAAAGAAAGCAAGTAGTATATTATTTAGAGGCATTATTTACCAAACTGCATTAATAAGCATTATTATTTTATTAAATCTCTCACACTTTTGCGTGATATTCCAATCAATTTGATATTTTCCTGCAAAGTGTGCATGCCAGCAATCCATTCAAGATTTAAGTGGCAGCAACTTTCAGTAAAAATAGATTTTAAATAGAGGACTTATTTTGGATTGTTTTTACAATGTTATGTTGGAACTTTTACTTCCTTAAGAATTTTAATAAATAGTATATTTTAGATAAAAATGTACTGCCCGAAAGCTGTTTCTTGTTGTATGTAGTTGATTGAGACAGTCATGTAGTGTTGTGGTGGTGTTAGGTCTCTGAGTAGGCTCAGAGTGGTTTCCGTAATGCCTGATGCTTTTTCACAGGAAATCAAATCAAGAACCGGAGTCCTGTTACCAAAAACAGTAAATAAAGAAATCACCAGCAGCTTTTGTCCAAACAGAAAACACTTTATTATAAACAGATTTGATATTAAAATCCTTCAGTTTAAAAGGAAAAGGGTGCCGGGTGGTGGAAGCACAAGATAAAACAGAATAGCGAGAACCCCTCCTGGAAACCACGCCAATGTCTTTGAAAGCGATGAACATCAAGCAACATCAACAAATCTGTCTTTGAGGAAAGAAGAATATCAGATGCGGTCATGCGGGATCGCTCCTAAATTTGAGGAGAGGAAAAGGGGGTTGGAAAAATAATGTTTGTTTTATACTCTTGGATAGTCGGTAGTGTTTCGTGTTTTACCCCGAGTGTAAAATAACTTGGATGCCGCAAACATCCAAAATTATACGAGCATAAAAAACATTTTCATTTGGAGCAACAGCTGAGGGGTCGGTGACATTTGGGTCTGGCTGAGCAGAAGATAATTCCTGCTACTTTTTTTGTGCTTAAAATAACTTGCACCCCTCAGCTCACCCACACTATTACTTCCACATCAGCAGCTTCAATCCAGTGGCGTCTCACAGCCAGATCAGAGGAGGGATTTCCTGCAGAACAGGCGTCACAGTTTCAGCGGGATAACGGGCCAGTACTTGGGCTGTTTGAGGTCACAGTGTCTGTCGAAGTTGAGCTGTATGGCCGCCTCCATGGCCTGGATCTTGGCGGCGTCCTTCCCGTAGAGCTTCTTCATCTCGGACCCTCGTCTCTCGCCGGGTCGCTCTGCAGGAGGGGCCATGCTGCTTCTCCAGGAGCTGCTGCGCAGGTCCTGGTCTGCAGGCACGTAGCTGTCATGCTCTTCTGCCTCGATCTGCTGCTGCTTCTCTGCAAGGACAAGAACAATGGATTCAGGGAATGCAGTGTGCAATAATGTCACATCCTTTCTCTCAGTGCCCTCTTTGCTTACTCAGCTCCTCTTTGTGTTTCTCCGTCTGGGCGAAGTACTGCCGCAGCTCCTCGCTGATCTCCATGTTGCTGACGTCACACTCGATCTCGCTGTCCGAGCTGCTCTCCTCATCCCCGTCCTCTCCGTCTTCCTGTCCCGCATTCCAGTCTGCGTACCGCTGGCTGTTGGAATGGTGCTTCTGGCTGTGAGTGTGGCCGTAAGCGGCCTCCAGGGCCTTCCTGTAGGCCCTCTGGTGCCTCTGGTGCCAGGCCATCGCCTGCTGGTAGTGCTGCCAGTAGCGGCTGTACACAGGGCTGGAGAACCAGGACATCACAGTGCTTATGTTCTCCTGCAAATGAGAAGGATGTATGGTTATTGCATTGTTTTTCAGACAGTTTTTGATTCATATAGAAGCTATTTTAGATACTTTTGCACACCGATGTTTCCAATTGGCAGTGATTCATCTCACAAACATTTAATGTGTTCCTACAGCTTAGGGGCAAGTTACATTTAACACTTTCTTATGCAACCAAAAATCAAATATAGACCCAATTCAAACCAAAATTGTACTTCCTCATGTAAGCAAGTAAACATCTGTTTTGAACTGCATGCATGATGCAACGAAAAAAATGTCCCAGTCTGGGATAAACAAAGTATTTCTGATTCTGATGATGTGGACAACTTCTCCTTAGGTCCATTGCTCTGAATATCCCTCATTTGACTTGTTGTTTTATCACTTGTCTACTTTTTCTAAACGATAAAGAAAATATACTAAGAGGAAGCAGCTAAATAAAAATGCATAAGACTACTCTGGTAATAATACGACTCTAAAAAAGTGAACTAAGGACTTAGGAGGAACGGCAGAAACACGCTGCTGACATTTTAACAACAGATAATGAATGCCAAAAACAAAATCGTGCATCCACAGTTAATACATGTTAAGTTTAAGAAGTATTTTCTTGCTGAATGCATCTCATTTGCGCAAATTTACCTCCATGTTGTGATGTGATGGATACTTCCGGGTTGATTAGATTTCCCAGCAGCCTTTGGGCCACGGTGAAATAGATCCTGTCTACTTGGCGCCATCTAGCGGACACCGCACACTCCTGCAGGATAGAATAAGATTGCTAAAATTGATCCTAAAAATTAAATTGTAGCATCAGAATCATTAGTAAATCACATAAATAAATGAAAGCAGAAAATACAATAAAAATAGAGAACATTTTTCAACTGTACAAGAATAATTTGAGGCAAATGTTATGGTAAAATGACAGGAATTAATCTGTATAAAAATATTTAGTCGTGTTGTCAGTGTTTTTAATGCATAGATTAGATTGCATAGAAGCATTCAAACACAGAGACGTATTTTTGAACATAATATCAAATGTAACATGGTATCATATTATTTTGTCTAATCTATAAAAAGAATAATGCCAAGATATTAAATGATATAGTTGTTACATATTAAAATATTATTTAACTCCAATTTAAAGTGAGTTGTAGTTTAATACCTTCGCGTTTGGTTACTGTCTCTTTGTAATTAAATAAATGTAATATTGAGGTTTTAATATCTTCAATTTGTCAAATGTTTTCAAGCTTTTTTTTGTGTCTAATAATACTCTTTTTATCCATGTTTTTAGCCTCTAACAGTATAGTTTTCCAGCATCTGGTTTAAAAAATGATCTGTTTTGTTTAAGGTGAAGCTTTAAGGATGTGGACATGGGCATGCCTGACATTTCAGGGTCAAAGGTGAAGTTTAATCTCTTTATCTCAGTTTATAAATGTAAATGATGTTCATGGATTACGTAATTTGACTTCACGTATACTCAAGCTGTTTCTATTGTCTGAAATTCCAGCAAGTCAGACCCCTACATTATCTCAATGAAAGATATATATATATATATATTTATTTAACTTAATGTGAGCAAGGACACAATGATATTTCAGGGCGTGGGTGTGTAAGACAGAGTATTTCTGCAGTGTGTGTGTGAGTGAGACATGTTTGAGTATATCTGGGTCATGCTTTGGCTCGGGGCTTCAGAGCTTTCAGAGGGATGCAAAAAGACAGATGTGGCTTTTCAAAACACATTTCCTCCTCTCATGTGTGACTGGATGAGTGAACACAAAAGAAAGTGTTTTTTTCTGTATTGCAAAACATGTTTCTCAAGATAATCATGTATTTCTTCCTTGAATACTTTATCAGAATGCTGTGTAAGTAGCAGCAAATGTACATAACTTGATAAGTGGATAATAAATGCTATATTTCATCATGCATTCACACTGCAATATCTTCAGGGTTTCCAAGTAAAGTCACACTGTTTTAACCACTGGGTTAATGGGTGGGGTACTATTTGATTACATCTTCAACACAATGCTGCACTAGGAAGACAGTGGAGGAAATCTAATCAGATTACTCTCTACTCCAGTCCCAGAGTGTGTTACCTGTGTCTCTGCAGACTCCTGAGAACCTCGGAGACACAGCTGTGCAGCTCCTGGAAATCTTTCTGGTTCTGTGTGAAGGTAGGTCTGCAGTGCTGAAGGAAGTATTTAGATCCTTTACTGAAGTAAAAGTACTTTATCTCTCAAAATGTTCTCAAAATACGAGGAGTAAAAGATGTAACGTGTTCCAAATTAGGGGTTTATAATCCTTTATGACGTGTTTGGATTATATTACTGCAGCTTTAAATTGCATTTGCCGCTGTAGATGTTGAAGGTGGTGGTCATTTTAAGTATTTGATACACTGTTGGGTAGTCTAATGTACATCCTCTTCTACATCATCATCATTTGTGTCTCTGAATATACCATGTTTCTTTAAAAACTAAAATGTTCATGAGTTTCTCCTTGTTTTCAAATACATGCACTTAGTCTTTGTAGGCCGGAACCATGACCTGTCAATCAGCCCTGCCCAGCAGCATTTACGTTAAATTTCTTGTCCTTCTTTTTGTATTGAAAGCTCATTATAATTATTTATGCACAGGGAAAGCCTTTTACTCCTCATGGCAGCGGAAATGGATCTGAGTACCGAGCATGGAGATCTGGCCCGGTTCTGGGAGGAGATCCCTGCAGCACAAAGGTTATTATTATTATTATTTAATATACAACATTTATTCGATGCAATGTCTTTCAAGTGAAGCCGTTTTTATTGTATTTATTTGTTCTCTTTTCTGACTCAGTTGGCAACTCCTGCAGGATGTAAATCAGCAAAGGATTCAGGCGACGGTCAGTACAGTGCTCCATAGCAGTGGTATTAATAAATGTAGTACAAGCATAAGAAAGCATTTTAGAAAAAGTAGAAATGTTGAATAAAAAATGTGGGAAAAAGCTTTAAACTTTTGAGAACTATCATCGCTTGAGCTTATTGAAAAATAATGATTGATATTTCTTTAGTTTATTGAATTTGATCTTCATTATGTGTTATAATTACATATTTTTGGGGGCAAAAAGTGTCCGAATTGAAACGGGGGACAGAGGGGATGACATGCGGCCTTTGTAAATAAGTTATGGTATGCACTCAATATTTTTAGACACACCTTTTAAGTTCCTTGTATTTTTTTTATTTGACCCCTCCTCTTCCTCAGCTCCTGCAGCTGATGGTGTGCAGCTCTCGTCTGGAGCAGAAGCTGGAGAGCTGTCTCTGGACGCAGAGGGTTTTTATTCTCATGGTGACGGTGTTCACAGTTTTTTGGGCAGTCGCTCTGTACGTCCACTTCTCACACGGCTACTCTATCTGGACCACGGCTTAAACCGAGGGGAAGGTTGATCTCAATGTGTCTCTTTTATTCTTGTCACAGCAGCATGTAATCAAAGCATTGCACATGTAAAATAAATGTGGAAATAAACAAAATCAGTATGCATATCCGTTTTAAAATGACTGTAAAGGGCTTTTACTTTTGATACAAACAGTTTATTTAGATTGTAATGCAGGACTTTTACTTGTATCAGAGTATTTTTACAATTTGGCATTACATCTTTCACTCAGGTATGATATCTGAATCTCTCTGTCTGTAAGGTGATGCATGTTTGTTTTGTAAATTGCAAAAGACGGACAATAAAAGTAGCCTTGACATAAAAGTTGAAGCATTCAGGTCTTGCACTTCCTTTCCGGAACACAAAGTAGTTTGAGGTTCATTTCTGCTCTTCCGCCTTGAGTGCCTGCAGCACTGTGACCCAGTCTGTCAATATGGATGAACTGACCCTGTTTTACTCTCTGATTCTGCCACTGTGTTTGGGCTCTGAAGGTACAGTACAGCAGATTTTCTTTACATCTATTAGTTTGTATTTAGTTAGGCGGACGAAAATCTTTTGAATTCACTTCTTCACTTTGGATTTGTTGCAGTGACCATAGTGAAAACCATCAGGAGAGGAACAGATGTCACTAGAATATGTGTTAATACTACACAGAGTCCCATCACCCTCATAGTGTGTAAGATCAGAACGGAAATGAGCGGAGAAGAGTGTCGTCTGCTGTTCCTTTACAGACGAGGCTTCGTGCATAAATGTGACTCCAGGTTCTCTCTAAAGATGGAGTATCAGACCGTTTCTCTCCACCTGATGAATTTAACACCAGTGGATAGTGGGAACCACACCTGTGAATGTTCTCACACTGAGGGAACATATGTCCTGCATCTATACATCACTGTGGAAGGTAAACATTTATTTTAATGTATATGATTTTTGATATGAAAAAGACAAACTACCATTGTTATTATTCTAACCATTTTCTTTTCTTTAAGATTTAGAGGATAAAGACGGCAGCATTTTAATTCAAATACCGATTCCAGGTATGATTGGTGTAACTGTATTCATCATAACTGCAGTCATCATATTGTGTATCTGCAGGAGAAAACATCACAGGTGAGAGACTGCTTTAATATCCAGAATATTTATTGAAGATAAGCTTGATTTTTCCTTGTGTATTTGGTGTTTTACTGACTTTCCTTTCTTTAAAGTGTCTGTTCAGTGTCAGCCACACCTGGATCATCTGCATGTGAGAATCCCGGCAATTTGGTGAGTAGTGCTTTCTTTGAACTCAGAAAACCGTCAGTGATCAGTATAAAATAATATATGAATCTATATAACACAGTATAGGAAAGAGAAACCCTCAAAAAGCATAACAGGGCCTCTTTAAAACAAATAGCGCATTAGGATTTGTATTTTCTACAGGATGAAGATGACCCTGATGACTCCTACACAGCCCTCCAGCAGCCAGACAGTGATCTCTACCAGAGTGTCTCTAACTCAGCCAATGATAGAGAGACGGTCGGTTTGGATTACCAGAATATACGCGAACGAGAGACTGATGCCAGCGACAAACTCTAGGGAAACACTTAACCCAAAAACAGCACTGTATAATATGTTGGCAACTTTTAGAGATGATTCTACAATAATACTCCTTTTTATTATTATCAAATCATCATTTATTATTAGAACATGTCAGCTTTAATGGTGGATCTTTGAACAAGACAAAGAGAAAAATGAGCCATCTTGTGTGTAAAGATGTGCCTCAAATCGTGATTTACTTAGACTCAAAAAAAGTGATTAAAATAATCCTTAAAAAGGGTTTATATTTGACAAAAAATGTGTGTATTTTTGCCATGTTGTTGGCTATAAGTGTTCAATTGTAATATACATTCCAACTGCATGATTGCTAACTGAATAATTAAAACCCCTAAAAGTCCCTCGTGAACAAAGTGAATTGACTTAAATGAAGTGAGGTTTTTTTCATTGTATGTAAAAAAGCAGTATGTAGACGACACCTGGTTTACTTGTTAAAGACGCGGGGAACCAGAATTGCTTCGAGCTGCAGCTTTCTATACACAGCTCGAGCTCAGGCTTCTAAATATGTGATGACCACAGAGCAGTCATCTTATTTCTGGCTAGTTTTGTGACATACAATTCAAACAAACGGCAAAACCAATGCAGGTAACACTTTACATTTGTAGGATTCAGTGACTGTAGACCTGCTGCTCTGCATCAACACAAGCAGAAGCTCCTGTTACTTTCTTTATTGACATTTCTCCCCACATATGTGAGAGTGTAATGTTTAGGTGTACAGAGAAGTGTGTCTTCTCTTCAGAACAGTATACACTCACTTATTGACCGGTATGGAATCAAGATGGCGACTGTTCTTCGTTCTGCTTCTGCCTCTAACCAAGTGCGAAGGTAATGTCTGGAAATATATTTTTGCAAATCGTTGTTTTTCTCTGTCTTTGTTTTAAAGAGGACATCTTAAAATCCACAGTAGTTTTTCTTTAGTGGGATTTAAAATATGATTTAGTGTTCACAAAATCCACAAATCCAGATGGTAACTCACTTTCTGTTTTGTATTTAAGGTATTTTGAGGTTAATATACGCCCTTCCACCTTTAATAGCGTATAAAGAGGACAAATGATGCTAATTTGCAGGTTCATATATAATACGGCCTGCAGCACTGTTACTCAGTCTGTCATTAAGGATGAACTGACCCTGTTTTATTCTCTGATTCTTCCACTGTCATTTGGCTCTGAAGGAACAGTACATCAGCTGTTCTTTACATATGTTAGTTTGCACTTTGTAAGATTGACAAGTATATTTTAAATTTGCTTCTAATCTTTGGATTTCCTGCAGTGACCATAGTGAAAACTATCGGGAGAGGACCAGATGTCACTGAAATATGTGTTAATACTACACAGAGTCCCATCATACTCATATTGTGTAAGATCAGAACAGAAAGGAGCGGAGAAGAATGTTATCTGTTCTATGAACCGTCAAAGGACTTTGTGCAACAAAATTACTCCAGGTTCTCTCTAAAGATGGAGAATCAGACCGTTTCTCTCCACCTGATCAATTTAACAGCAGTGGATAGTGGGAACTACAGCTGTGAATGTTCACACACTGCGGGAACAGAGATCCTCCATCTACAGATCACTGTGGAAGGTAAATGTGTATTTTAAACACATACCTTGCTTTGGTTGAACATAATCATTTAAAAATGAACAATTATAATAGGATGTCCACAGTAAAATATAAAATGATACTAATATTGTTTTTGTTTTTTTTAAGATTTAGAGGATAAAGGCGGCAGCATTTTAATTCAAATACCGATTCCAGGTATGATTGGTGTAACTGTATTCATCATAACTGCAGTCATCATATTGTGTATCTGCAGGAGAAAACATCACAGGTGAGAGACTGCTTTAATATCCAGAATATTTATTGAAGATAAGCTTTATTTTTCCTTGTGTATTTGGAGTTTTACTGACTCTTCCTTTCTTTAAAGTGTCTGTTCAGTGTCAGCCAAACTTGGATCATCTGCATGTGAGAATCCTGGCACTTTGGTGAGTATTGCTTTCTTTGAACTCAGAAAACCGTCAGTAAATGTGTATAAAATAATATATAAATCTAAGTATTTCGGGTCTGGAACTTTGGGACTTTAGCCTTTGCATACCATTGACAGGCACTAAAACCTATATAACACACTACAGGAAAGAAAATGTAAATTATCATTTGAAATGTGTATTTTCTACAGGATGAAGATGACCCTGGTGACTCCTACACAGCCCTCCAACAGCCAGACAGTGATCTCTACCAGAGTGTCTCTAACTCAGCCAACCACAGAGAAGACAGGTGGTTTGGAAAACCAGAAAATACACAACAGAGAGACCGATGCAGGCGACAAACTCTATGAAAGCAAAAGTCCCCCAAAACAGCACTGTATAAAATGTAATAAAATCCCAAAGCATTATGCCAACAAAATGAGCATATAGCTTGTTTTTAAATCCTTGTTATTGTTGTTTTTATGTAATGTTTCTTGTTCTTAGAGTTTTAGTTGATGAACTAATTGACAAAATGAGTATATTTGTGCCATGTTTTCAGCTATTAGTGTTTACTTATTGGAATTTGAAAATATCCAACTGCATGATTATGAACTGAAGAATAAAACCCCTTAATATGCTAAGACTTGAGCATGTGTTTATGTTTTGTAGATTTTAAAAGAACTCTGCCAACTGCTTTCGACTCCCCGGTTTAATTGCTAAACACGCGAGAAACCAAAACTGCATAAAGCTGCATCTCTATTAACAACTTGGGCTCAGGCCTCTAAATATGTGATGACCACAGAGCTGACATTTCCGTTTTGTGACATACAATTCAAGCTAACCTCAGGTCCAATGCAGGTAATACTTCACATTTGTTGCATTCAGTGATTGTAGAGCTGCTGATCTGCATCGACACAGGCATAAGAACTGTTAAGATACAGTAAGGGTGTCATCTTTTGAAAGCAGAAGCTCCTGTCAGCACTTCCTTTAATGTTATTCTCACCACCTATGTGAGAGTTTGAGGTTTAGGTGTACAGAGTGTGTGTGTTGTCTTCAGAACAGGATACACCCGCTTCTTGACCGGTATGGAAGCAAAATGGAGACTGTTCTTGGTTTTGCTTCTGCCACTGGCTGCGTGCGAAGGTAAAGGACAGAAAAATGTTTGTAAAAATCTATGCAATGTTTTTATCTGCCTTTCGTTCATAAGGACATCTTAACAGCTTCAGTAGGTTTTCTTTCGTGGCTCTTTTGAGATTGTTTAACCGCTTACAGATGTCATGCCCTTTAGCCTATCACGTTAAATGTGTTGATCAAGTGCTCCATAGTGATGTCACTATGTTCCGCAAGTAAACAAAGGAGTCCAATGGAAGTATTTCAGGCAGGGGCGGAGTGTGTGCTAATTTTGCCAGTTCTGTAATTTGATAGATTAACAAATATTGTCATAATAAGCTTCTTAACTCAACTTTTCTTGCAGTGACCATAGTGAAAACTATCGGGAGAGGACCAGATGTCACTGAAATATGTGTTAATACTACACAGAGTCCCATCATACTCATAGTGTGTAAGATCAGAACAGAAATGAGCGGAGAAGAGTGTAATCTGTTCTATGAACCGTCAAAGGACTTTGTGCAACAAAATTACTCCAGGTTCTCTCTAAAGATGGAGAATCAGACCGTTTCTCTCCACCTGATCAATTTAACAGCAGTGGATAGTGGGAACTATAGCTGTGAATGTTCACACACTGCAGGAACAGAGATCCTGCATCTACACATCACTGTCGATCTGAACATCACTGTCAATCTGAACATCACTGTGGAAGGTAAATGCAATATCACATCAAACTAAGTAGATTCTTACAAATAGAGCACATACCAGTGTCACATTTCTAACAAATATGTTTTTCCTTATTATATTTTAATACATAAAGATAAAAACAGTCCACCACAATTGCAGCTCCCAGTGATTTTGATCGGTGCAGCTGTATTCCTCATTATTTCTGTGGTTATCGCCGGGTTTATCTACAGAGCAGCACTGCAGAGGTAAATATTCATAACTTTTATTTTTATTTATATGAAAAAAGTGCGAAACAGCATCATTACTAATATATTGTTTTTTGACCCGACAGAAGACGCCCCAAACACACGGTAACGTACCTATACATTTAACATCTTCAGTTATGGTTTTTTTTATTTCAATTGAATCTGTTTTTAAATATATTTATACACGTGTGTTTCTGCAGGAGCCAGAGGACATAGAGCCGTACAGCACCTTCATGCGGAAGGAGAGCGGGCTTTATTCAACTGCCAGGATAAATATGATTACTACCAATAATTCAGATGTCCCTGCCACACAGCAAACACTTTCTGGAAGCGTGTGAAAAAGCTGTTGTCCACAAGAGGACACTGTTTTAATAATTCAGATCCTGGATATATACAGTCTTCGTAGCCAGGCATGCTGTGCTTGTGTTGCTGTTCTCCCTCCTGCTCTTTTCTCTTCTCCCACTCTCTTCACTGCAGCTGATCAGTACTTGCTGGTGCACCTGAGACTGGTGGCTGATTGGATCCCCTCACCCTCAGCTGGCCTATCAGCAGGCAGGGTCATGAAGGAAGCACCCAGGAAGCTTTCTGTCTCTCAGACTTGGATCTGCTGCTGACACCATAGCCTGCATGATCCTTTTGTTAGTGTCTGATTCTAGAGAGTATCTTTGTTTACTGTGGATGTGTGTGTGTGGTGGGAGATGGAGGCGTTAGGTAAGTTTGGGGTACCCTCTACATTTCATCATGTAGTTAAAACCTGTTAGACACGCTAGGTTAGTGGATTGTTGCCACCCCTGTGTTTTGCTTTGTTCCCAGTCTTAGTAGTGCAGAGAGTGAGGGTTTTTGTTTTGGTTTTGGTTTCTAAGGTTAGGCTTAGAGAGAGGCCTTGTTTTGTATACTTATTTCTTTTGTTTGGCACAATCTCCCTTGCCTCCTTCTCCTCCTCCTCCTCCTCCTCACTTAAAGAACGTTTGTTGGCAATATACTGTGTTGAAAGGAATAAACCTTTTTGTTAACTTCCACTCTGACTCTCTCTATTGGTTGTTGTGTGTTACTGTCCCCTGGTCCCCTAGCCAGGGATTCCCAAAGTGTGGTTCAGAAAGGATATATTTAAATGACCGTATGAAATTCTATTGTGGCAATTGTTGCATTTTGGGATGTTACTCCATAGTTGTGATGGAAAATTCTGAGGCAATGGAGACGGAACCCAGAGAGACACGGGAGAGCAGGAACTTGATGGCAAAACACTGATGGATTTGTTCGGAGTAACCTGAATAAAGTGACTCACTGCTGATAACATTCTAAGTTATAGACAGGAATTTCTATATAAGGGTGTGTTATCAGGACTATCGACCATTGTAGATGTGTGACGCAAATGTTCATCAGGAAATCTAGTTATTTGATTATTTACAAATGTGACCCATGAAGTGTTCTCATACCAAACGGATGAATCACTTTAGGATGGTTTTCAGTCTAAGCCTTCAGCAACTTTAGTGATTTTTGGGGTGAACAAAACGTTCACATGACGCACAGATAACCTTAAATAGTAGAAGTGTAACTCATGACTGAAACAAGTGTCAGCACCTGCCAGGTAGCACAGGCTGAACTGATACTTTACATTTACACTTTACATGTGGCTTTTAAATTACAAGAAAGATATAATATAGTGTTTCTGTAATACACCTTACTTGACATTTAAACCTGGCACTGTCCCACGAAGAGTGTTATCTTAATAACTTAACAGGTTTTACAGCATGGCTAAATGTGATATTGAAAATGAATAACATAGGGTTAGGCACTTCAACAGAATTAGAGCTAGGTTCTTTCCATGGTAAACAATTAAGTTAAGAGGAATTAGATGGAGACTTCCCCTTCAATGTGTAAACAAGTAAAAACTGATATCAGTGTTTGATGCCAAATAAACCACACAGTATGCTGGGAAATTGAGTGTACCATAACGTCAAGGGTTTAGCCCCGCTGTAGTCCACTCCTGGACTTCTAAACGTGCGTACATAATACAACCAAAAGGATTTGAAAGTTCACTCTCAGGGGAAATACACTTACTGTATATCTATGGGAACTTATACTTCTGCTCTGGGATTTTTATGTGACAAATAACTGCAGACATACAGTAAGTATAACATTGACTGGAATTCACAGCATTTACAATAATAATAATAATGTGATTTTTAAGTCGGATATTAACTTTGAAATTAGAATGTATTGAAAACATGTTGCAAAGCATCTTTTGATCACCTGTAAAAGTGCTTTTTAATCAATGTATTATAATTAAGTTAATATATTATCAAATTATGCTTAAAACACTAAAGCTAATCATAATGCAGTGAGGTCAGTTTTTAAATAATACATTTATTTCTACAAATCAGTGATAATTGAAAATGTAATTGTTTACATCTGGTATTTGGTGGAGCTGTCTTTAATGTGCTTTTGTTTTTACTGTTGGGCATCTTATAAAAGTACTTCATCATCCAGTGGATTTAGATTTACATGATGTATAAATAATATACATTTGTAATGTATGAGTTAATGTACTTGTAATGTTTTTTCCCTGATGTGACTTGCTGGTGTCATAACTCTGGACTTTTAGTTTCATTTCTGCTATATAAAAACAGGCTCTGAAGGAAGGGTTGAATTACTCTGTCCAGCAGCTCAGCAAGATGCTTTTGATTCTCAGCCTGACTGCTTTGCTGTTTACAGGTAAATGGAGAATTTATTTCACTGAAAACAGTTATTTTTTATATATTAGAGAATATATATCCAGCCCTTTTGGTGTCAAATATATAATATCATGTTGTCTATGTTTGATTTGTAGCACTGTTAGCATGATTTTGTGATCTGATAAATATGTTAAAGGCTAGGAAGCACTACTTTTCTTTAGACAATCTAAAATAAGCTTTGTATTTTATTCACAGTCAAAGTGTCTGACTGTGAAACACTTTGACATTTTACATATTTATGTTTGACTTTCACTCTCATGTACTGACACAGCTGTTTTGTTTTTTATCAGCCACCATGTCACTGTTTAATGGCTATGAAAATACGACAGTGGCCTATGGACAGGATGCAAAATATGGATGTGCTGTAGCCAACCCCAAAGGTGCGGAATACTGTGTTCAATGTTTTGATTGGTTGACTGACTGGCTGGTTGGTTGTTTGTTCAAATTGCAATATTTCCCTCAAGTAAAGTCCAAATAGGACTTGGAAAAAATTTGTTAACTGGAGGTTTTCCATTTCCCAACAGGTGTGCAGCAGGTGACATGGCAACGACTTTTCCCAGACAAGTCCAGAGCGAATTTAGCAACGTACAATAAGCGGTTTGGGGAGCAGGTAAATGATCCCTACAGAGGGAAGTTGATCTTCACAGAAGCGACGCTCAGCTCATCATCCATCATTCTGGCTAACGTCACCTGGGCGGATGAAAGCTGTTATATCTGCTCCTTCAACGTGTTTCCTGAGGGGTCAACGACAAGGCAGATGTGCCTGACGGTGCGAGGTAAATGCAACCAATTGAAGGGAGACAGTCCAAAAAACTGAATTGCTCTGGGATTCCCTCAATATAAATGCTCTACTACTCTTTTGAGTTGTTAATGAACATTGTAACACTGCTAGTAATCCCACATTTTTAGTAATGCAACAATATGTGATTGTCTCTTTTTATGTAACTGTAATCAGTTACTATTGGAGCCTGCAAAGCATTTAGGTCAGTGTTTTTCTTATTCTCTATGAAGGAATATCCAGTTTTAAAACAGAAGTGCATGCTCCCAGCAGTGACCCTGAGGCAAAGATGGATGAGGAGGAGGTTGTGTTCAGCTGCTCTGCTACAGGAAAACCAGCACCAACCATACAGTGGGAAAATCTACCTGAAGACGTCCACACACACCGGCAGCCGACTACTACAGTAACAAATGGAGACAACACGTTTACCAGCAGCAGCAACATCACTCTGCAACTCCCTGCAGGGTGGAAAGGACATGTTGACTGTCTGCTGAACAGCGGAACGATGGGACAGAGGAGGGAGACGATTCCTTTCTCTTTACCTGCCAAGAAGACGTTGGAAGAGGATGGTATGCATGACATCCTTTTATAAAACATGCTCTTTAGATAGCTAGGAGGATACTCTGGAAGATCAGTGTCCTGGGAAAGTTCCAGCAAGTTGCGTAATTATTATGCTGACTGACTGGAAGCTTGTTTACAGCCACCACAGCCACAGTGTTCTACGGTAAACTCCTATGCTGGAACTTGTGATCCTTTAGTCTGTCGCATGTTACAAGAAGTGCAAAATTCCCCCTGTGCGACCAGGCACGGCAAGCCATGGGACAAATTGTTTCAGTTTCACTTCTTCTTAGCTTTCATTATGAATACAAGTATTTGACCTTATCATCTCTGGGGGAGGGCCGTAGCCAAAACTGAATCCTGCTCTGTGTGTTCTTTGTCTGCAGGGAAAACGCGTACCACCTCTGGGATTGCATTTGTGATCACTGCTGTACTTTCAGTCTCTTTAGTAATCATTGCTGTTGCTATAAAGCTAACAAGGTGAGATATTTAACATTTGTACATTAGTCTCCTTATAGGGAGGTATTCCAACAATGTTTAACAAGTGTTCTTTCTTCTTGGCAGGTCAAAAACAACAAAAGAAAGGAAAAAGAGGAGAAATGATGAAATGCCTGTTCAAACCTTTAATAGAGTTTAATATACAAGCTACAAACAAAGTTCCATACATAGTTTTTAAAAATATCCTTTGCAGAGCATGTTCAGGAGTGGTCCAATGTTTACAAAAAGAACTGTCTACTTTCGAGTGGAATCCATCACATGTAGAAAGCGCTTGATATTATTCAGGGTGAGAGTGACTGCGGCAGAGTGCAATATTTAAAGTTTTCTTTAACGTGAAGATGTGAAAATCTGTTTTGGGGCAAGGTGTGCTGTGTGGGGAAGAAAGTGAAAGAAGGTACATAACTGGAAAATAAAAACATATATTGTTGAGCTCATTTTGCAGCAAATTTGAACTCTATTAAATGATAAGGTTTATATATTTAGCGACCAGGTGTTTGTTCTAGCCAACAATAAGCATATATACTGATTTATTAAGTCTAAATGATACGTTGAATTTAATGTATGTCACTATTTCTGCACTGTTCTTGGAGTTTTGCACTTTAATTTTGAGTCCTAATGTTATTTATTTGGCTATAGACCGCTTTTATCATACAGTTTAAAGAGTAAGGCTTTGTATTTGTTTAAGTACTCATTGTGTGTATTCATATGTGCTAATATTAATGTCTCCCAGTGGATTGTTAAACTCTTATCTGCAATACGTTCAATGAGCTTCTGTTGATATGTTATGAATAATTCATTCTCCAACTCTTGTAATATATTATAAGATGTTTGCATAATAAAACCAGAGGTGTAAAGTACATTTACTCAAGTAGCATATTGAGTACTTTTGGTAGTCGAAGTATATTTTTATGCGAATACTTTTGTACTTTCACTTGAGTGACATTTTGAACGCATTTTTACTGTAAAAAACAAAGTGGAGACTGAATTTCCTTTTCGGGGGATTGATAAAGGTCCGTGTAATCTATCCATCTCCACTTTTATTTCTGTTAAATATCAGACTACTCTTCCCACCTCCGTCGTTAATGAGTTACTTTCGATTTGGCCGGAAGCTGTCGTTCATAACTTTCTATTTGAGCGTTAGGCGGTTAAACGAGGTTAAGATGGCTCAACATACGGTTATATTTCTCTGTGCATTTGGACTATTCCAGAAAGGTAAGAAATTGGATGCACAATAATGTAATATAACCTTATTTTTTTGTATCTATTATTCTTAAACACTCCGCTGCGCGTGAGCCTTGTAGCGTCGTTGTTCTTTCGTTAGTAGGGTAATTAGGTTTTTGGCGGTCACATTTAAAAAAGACATTGTTTAATGTCATAAAATGTACATTTGATATCGTATTTAAAAAAGATACAAATAACTTTTCGAATGAAACGTCGACACAGGTAAGGCATGTTTATTTATATTGCATCTTTCAAAGTGCTTTACAAAAACGAAAGACATAAGAGCATTGAGGAGTAGTGCACTGGAAACACATTAACTCACTTCTAAAATGTTAATAAAAAGCAAAGAGAATAAAAATAAACATGAAACAGGCTATTAAAGAATAACAGGTGTAAAATGCATGAATAAAAGTTACGTTGCAGTGTAAGATATTAGTTCGATTTTCAAAATAAAATAACACTGAATTTAACGTTATAATAAACTCAGAATAATGAATTTATAGTTCGTTTTTAACTATTTGAACTGTATGTACTGAGTTTAAATTTTGAAAGTGTATGAGGATTATGTACATAAAGACATCTTGGAGCACAACTCATTTATTTTCTGCTATAAGCAAAATAATAATTCCACTCTGACTCCCTCTATTGGTTGTTGTGTGTTACTGTCCCCTGGTCCCCTAGAAAATGCAATTGCAGGCATTGAAAATAAATCCTCATTGTTTTTTTGACTATTTGAAGTATTCACTGAAACTGTCCTCTCGTGCAGGTCTTACTGCTCAGGTAGAGACTCGGCACACTGTGATGGCAGCAGTAGGAGATGAATCATGCCTACAGTGTCAGCTGATGCAATCCAAAAATGTACTGCAAGTCACCTGGCAGAAAATGCTCCCTGAGGGCGAGGACAATATTGCTACTTACACCAAACAGTTTGGTCAGACAGTGAATCCTGGTTTTAAAGGAAAAGTGGAGTTCAAAGATGCTGGACTTCAGAACTGCTCCATAGTCATCAAGAACGTGAAAGACCAAGATGAAGGATGCTATCGCTGTCTGTTTAACACCATCCCTGAAGGTGCTTTCATTGGAAGGACCTGCCTCCAGATCTATGGTAAGAGACTCTTCTCCCTTATTAAAAAACACATTTATTTTATGGAGTGGGGATGTCTTAAGAAGACCGGTCTTCCAAAAAGAGCCACAATGCACCGCGGTTCCCACTCCCTCATATGCCTTCTCTGTATTCAAATATGTTTCTCTTTGCAGAGTTGCACGGACCCTTCCTGCACGTCGTAGACTCAGTTGTCTCCTGCTCGGCCACCGGTCGACCTGCTCCCACGGTAACCCTAGAAGACGTCCCCCACTACAACTCTACATCTGTCGCCAATAGCAACGGGACAGTAACCGTCACCGTGACAGCCCGTCTCCACGACAACAGCGCAGAGGTTGTATGTGCAGCACTAGTGCTCTCTGCTCCTCAGAAGAAGGCGAACATGTCGATTCCAGAGGTCACAATGTTGGCTATTACAGGTGAGAGACACTTCCCAAAAAAAAATCCAAGAACATTGACAAAATCTCTATGGCTCACTGTTGTTATTTTCCAGGTTCTGAAGAGGACTCGGAGTCTGATAACTCTGGTTCTGGTAAGTCTTCCTGTAGGTGCTCTCAAGTAGGTATTACAATTTGATCTGTTTTTTGCTTTATTCATGTGTTTTCGTCTTCTCTCACAGCTTTGGTTTGGATCATTGTGCCTTTGGTACTATCCTGTGTGTGTGTTGTTGCAATCGCTGTCTTCCTGTGGAGAAGAAAACATCTGAAAGGGTAATTTTCTGCTCTTATTTTAGCAATTTTCCCACTGCACAACATTTTTTTTTACACCTTTAACCAAGTACATCTACTGAAACTTACACTTCCTTTATTTCATACCTTTAGATACTCTCAATATTCAGAATAATAATGCAAAATATAATCAACAAAATCGCCAGGGTCGGCTGTTCAAGTCCATAAGCCTATGTCTTGTTTTCTTAAATCCTCCAGTGTGCGAGAGAAGGACTCTGAGATGACCAAGACACCTCAGAAAACAACCACAGACCGTCATGAGTAAGTCAGTTTATCCCTTAATTATAAATGTTTATTTTGATTCCACCTTCCCAATAACTTATTTTAAACTGCCTGTTGTTTTTATTTGAAGGGTCCTAACACCGTTAATAACGAAAACGAACGAGGTACGGCTAAGGATGTCTTCTTCTGTGAAAAAACCCAAAGAATCAGGAACATCTCAAACATCTCTGAAAGTTAAAGCTAAAAAAAGGTCTTTTTCAATGATCCCAAACTAAATCTCTCAGGACTGTAGTGCCAAAACAGTTTTATAGTCCTGAAATCCTGTTTGATTTTTTTTACAACAACACAGAACTTGTCTGTAACAGTTCAGAGGAAAATACGTACACTGTCATTTAATGGTTTTTTTAAGCTGTGAACTATTATTTTATACATCTTTGTTTTCTACGTCTTCTTTTGTATTTTCACAATTCATTTGTAAAACCTGAATAGATTACATTTTAGATGTGCTTAGATATACTTTATTGATCTCAATTTGGGATTTCTTTTGCATGTAATTGCATTGCACATGAACTGACATAGAGTACACAATTTAAAATACACAGCAATAGAAAACATTATAGTAGACTCACCTACTACGACTACTACTACTAGAAAACAATATATGTTTGTGTGCAAATATGACCATTTTGAAATTATTGTTTGACTTATTGACTGGTTATATATATTATGAAGGTTTAAAAATCTCAAAACAAAATATCTGTTGATTGTGTCATAAATCATTACTTTATTATAGGATAATGTTACCAATAATAGGTCGTAAAATATCTGAAGTTTTTTTGTCGGTGTATTCTGAGATTAAAAAAAAAGTAAAAAGCCCCAGACAAAATGTAATTGTATTGTTAGTTTATAAAACACAGTGGTGGAATATGAAGTAATGAAAACCATGGCATAGTAGTAAGTGTGGTGTATTAAATCTGGAGATATACAACCTCCTGTTGTACCACATCACTCTCTGCACTCTCTATGACCTCAGAGAGTAACTAACTGTATATGAACAGATTTAATACACCACATAAGTAAAATATCTCCTTCTAAAAACTGTATTTTGTTAAGGTGCATTTTTTGGGGGCTGCGGTTGCACAGCGCAGCCACTGGAGGTCGCGCTTTCCACATTTCCTGCACAGATCTGATGCTAATAAGAGATCAGGCAGTAAACGCAGCAGACGTTGGCTGTTCCCTCTCTAGTACATGCAATGACCGTGTGATTGGGGGGGGGGGGGATAAATACCTTCTCTAGATTTTCAACTGATGAGCCCAGAGTGAAATGCTTTTTTGTGCATGAACTAGAGGGGAACAGCAAACACCAGTGTGATTTTGGTGAGAATATGACTATCCTGGACAAAGTTTCTGGTAAAGTTATTACAACAATATCTTTTATTTTTTGTTCCAATACGAAGATTGTTCCAGATTTGTAAAGTTTCCTTAAAACGATCCTCCTCCTCCTCTTTTATTTTATTTTTTCGCGCCACTGTTATGTCCCTTTCTGCGGCCTCACTCCTCGTGTGTTGTCCATCGTGTCTCGCGCACATCTACAGTCAGCTGTGGCTTCCAAGGGAAAAAAACACATACTTTTACAGTTTCAATGTTCTTGGAGTTTTGCACTTTAATTTTGAGTCCTAATGTTATTTATTTTGCTATAGACCACTTTTATCATACAGTTTAAAGAGTAAGGCTTTGTATTTGTTTAAGTACTCATTGTGTGTATTCATATGTGCTAATATTAATGTCTCCCAGTGGATTGTTAAACTCTTATCTGCAATACGTTCAATGAGCTTCTGTTGATATGTTATGAATAATTCCTTTTCCAACTCTTGTAATATATTATAAGATGTTTGCATAATAAAACCAGAGATGTAAAGTACATTTACTCAAGTAGCATATTGAGTACTTTTGGTAGTCTAAGTAAATTTTGATGCGAATACTTTTGTGCTTTCACTTGAGTGACATTTTGAACGCACTTTTACTGTAAAAAAACAAAGTGGAGACTGAATTTCCTTTTCGGGGGATTGATAAAGGTCCGTGTAATCTATCCATCTCCACTTTTATTTCTGTTAAATATCAGACTACTCTTCCCACCTCCGTCGTTAATGAGTTACTTTCGATTTGGCCGGAAGCTGTCGTTCATAACTTTCTATTTGAACGTTAGGCGGTTAAACGAGGTTAAGATGGCTCAACATACGGTTATATTTCTCTGTGCATTTGGACTATTCCAGAAAGGTAAGAAATTGGATGCACAATAATGTAATATAACCTTGTTTTTTTGTATCTATTATTCTTAAACACTCCGCTGCGCGTGAGCCTTGTAGCGTCGTTGTTCTTTCGTTAGTAGGGTAATTAGGTTTTTGGCGGTCACATTTAAAAAAGACATTGTTTAATGTCATAAAATGTACATTTGATATCGTATTTAAAAAAGATACAAATAACTTTTCGAATGAAACGTCGACACAGGTAAGGCATGTTTATTTATATTGCATCTTTCAAAGTGCTTTACAAAAACGAAAGACATAAGAGCATTGAGGAGTAGTGCACTGGAAACACATTAACTCACTTCTAAAATGTTATTAAAAAGCAAAGAGAATAAAAATAAACATGAAACAGGCTATTAAAGAATAACAGGTGTAAAATGCATGAATAAAAGTTACGTTGCAGTGTAAGATATTAGTTCGATTTTCAAAATAAAATAACACTGAATTTAACGTTGTAATAAACTCAGAATAATGAATTTATAGTTCGTTTTTAACTATTTGAACTGTATGTACTGAGTTTAAATTTTGAAAGTGTATGAGGATTATGTACATAAAGACATCTTGGAGCACAACTCATTTATTTTCTGCTATAAGCAAAATAATAATTCCACTCTGACTCCCTCTATTGGTTGTTGTGTGTTACTGTCCCCTGGTCCCCTAGAAAATGCAATTGCAGGCATTGAAAATAAATCCTCATTGTTTTTTTGACTATTTGAAGTATTCACTGAAACTGTCCTCTCGTGCAGGTCTTACTGCTCAGGTAGAGACTCGGCACACTGTGATGGCAGCAGTGGGAGATGAATCATGCCTACAGTGTCAGCTGATGCAATCCAAAAATGTACTGCAAGTCACCTGGCAGAAAATGCTCCCTGAGGGCGAGGACAATATTGCTACTTACACCAAACAGTTTGGTCAGACAGTGAATCCTGGTTTTAAAGGAAAAGTGGAGTTCAAAGATGCTGGACTACAGAACTGCTCCATAGTCATCAAGAACGTGAAAGACCAAGATGAAGGATGCTATCGCTGTCTGTTTAACACCATCCCTGAAGGTGCTTTCATTGGAAGGACCTGCCTCCAGATCTATGGTAAGAGACTCTTCTCCCTTAATAAAAAACACATTTATTTTATGGAGTGGGGATGTCTTAAGAAGACCGGTCTTCCAAAAAGAGCCACAATGCACCGCGGTTCCCACTCCCTCATATGCCTTCTCTGTATTCAAATATGTTTCTCTTTGCAGAGTTGCACGGACCCTTCCTGCACGTCGTAGACTCAGTTGTCTCCTGCTCGGCCACCGGTCGACCTGCTCCGACGGTAACCCTAGAAGACGTCCCCCACTACAACTCTACATCTGTCGCCAATAGCAACGGGACAGTAACCGTCACCGTGACAGCCCGTCTCCACGACAACAGCGCAGAGGTTGTATGTGCAGCACGAGTGCTCTCTGCTCCTCAGAAGAAGGCGAACAGGTCGATTCCAGAGGTCACAATGTTGGCTATTACAGGTGAGAGACACTTCCCAAAAAAAAATCCAAGAACATTGACAAAATCTCTATGGCTCACTATTGTTATTTTCCAGGTTCTGAAGAGGACTCTGAGTCTGATAACTCTGGTAAGTCTTCCTGTAGGTGGTCTCAAGTAGGTATTACAATTTGATCTGTTTTTTGCTTTATTCATGTGTTTTCGTCTTCTCTCACAGCTTTGGTTTGGATCATTGTGCCTTTGGTACTATCCTGTGTGTGTGTTGTTGCAATCGCTGCCTTCCTGTGGAGAAGAAAACATCTGAAAGGGTAATTTTCTGCTCTTATTTTAGCAATTCTCCCACTGGACAACATTTTTTTTACACCTTTAACCAAGTACATCTACTGAAACTTACACTTCCTTTATTTCATACCTTTAGATACTCTCAATATTCAAAATAATAATGCAAAATATAATCAACAAAATCGCCAGGTCGGCTGTTCAAGTCCATAAGCCTATGTCTTGTTTTCTTAAATCCTCCAGTGTGCGAGAGAAGGACTCTGAGATGACCAAGACACCTCAGAAAACAACCACAGACTGTCATGAGTAAGTCAGTTTATCCCTTAATTATATATGTTTATTTTGATTCCACCTTCCCAATAACTTATTTTAAACTGCCTGTTGTTTTTATTTGAAGGGTCCTAACACCGTTAATAACGAAAATGAACGAGGTACGGCTAAGGATGTCTTCTTCTGTGAAAAAACCCAAAGAATCAGGAACATCTCAAACACCTCTGAATGTTAAAGCTAAAAAAAGTCTTTTTCAATGATCCCAAACGAAATCTCTCAGGACTGTAGTGCCAAAACAGTTTTATAGTCCTGAAATCCTGTTTGATTTTTTTTACAACAACACAGAACTTGTCTGTAACAGTTCAGAGGAAAATACGTACACTGTCATTTCATGTTTTTTTAAGCTGTGAACTATTATTTTATACGTCTTTGTTTTATACGTCTTCTTTTGTATTTTCACAATTCATTTGTAAAACCTGAATTGATTACATTTTAGATGTGCTTAGATATACTTTATTGATCTCAATTTGGGATTTCTTTTGCATGTAATTGCATTGCACATGAACTGACATAGAGTACACAATTTAAAATACACAGCAATAGAAAACATTATAGTAGACTCACCTACTACGACTACTACTACTAGAAAACAATATATGTTTTATAAAGTGTGCAAATATGACCATTTTGAAATTATTGTTTGACTTATTGACTGGTTATATATATTATGAAGGTTTAAAAATCTCAAAACAAAATATCTGTTGATTGTGTCATAAATCATTACTTTATTATAGGATAATGTTACCAATAATAGGTCGTAAAATATCTGAAGTTTTTTTGTAGGTGTATTCTGAGATAAAAAAAAAGCTAAAAGCCCCAGACAAAATGTAATTGTATTGTTAGTTTATAAAACACAGTGGTGGAATATGAAGTAATGAAAACCATGGCATAGTAGTAAGTGTGGTGTATTAAATCTGGAGATATACAACCTCCTGTTGTACCACATCACTCTCTGCACCCTCTATGACCTCAGAGAGTAACTAACTGTATATGAACAGATTTAATACACCACATAAGTAAAATATCTCCTAAAAACTGTATTTTGTTAAGGTGCATTTTTTGGGGGCTGCAGTTGCACAGCGCAGCCACTGGAGGTCGCGCTTTCCACATTTCCTGCACAGATCTGATGCTAATAAGAGATCAGGCAGTAAACGCAGCAGACGTTGGCTGTTCCCTCTCTAGTACATGCAATGACCGTGTGATTTGGGGGGGGGGATAAATACCTTCTCTAGATTTTCAACTGATGAGCCCAGAGTGAAATGCTTTTTTGTGCATGAACTAGAGGGGAACAGCAAACACCAGTGTGATTTTGGTGAGAATATGACTATCCTGGACAAAGTTTCTGGTAAAGTTATTACAACAATATCTTTTATTTTTTGTTCCAATACGAAGATTGTTACAGATTTGTAAAGTTTCCTTAAAACGAGCCTCCTTTCAAATGTATGCACATAGGTTATTCAGCGGTTTGCTGTTTAATATGACGGGTCTGATTCAACATAGAGAAAGTAAATCATTTCTTTCGTTCTTCCGCTTAGAAAACTAGATGAAACGCTCAACGACTGAAATTACGTAAACTTTGCGCGTCCCCGCGAACACGGCTTCAAACTACGGAAAGCCTTCAACCCACAACACACCACCGGAAACTCCGCGCACTGCTCTTGAGTTAAATCCGAAGCATGCTGCACTCTCACACTACCTGCAGCTCAGACAGCACCTCACTAGCGGGACCTCACTCAGGGTTTCTTTGGACTTTCATCTGCCAGAGGGTGAGTTTGGTGCCTTCTTCCCGTTTTAGCTGCAGAACCCAACTTGAAAATGTTTGTAGTTGGTTTACTTCATCCAGGAATGTCAAGACACCTACATTAGTGTAATTGTGAAACTGTTTGGGCTGTGTCTATAAAGATATTAATCTAGTAAAACTGTGAATACAACATTTAACTTCTAGAGTTGTTGTTTTCCCTGAACATCTACTCGTACACCGTGTCATTGACCTACATTTCAAAATAAGTTTAAATCCGCAGCAAAGTTAATTACCTGTAAGCTCAATTGACTTGCTTGCACCCTTATTTATAAACATCTCAGGGTTTTCTCAGGGTTTCTGCACGTATAAGTCCATTTGTACTGTTTTTCTGTGGCTGAAATTATTATTCATGATTACAATTATTAGTTTCAGCCTTCTGTTTGTGAACAAATATTTGGAAAAAAAAGTGAAAAAGCTCCCTCCCAGTTTTTTAAAATATAATGTGATGTACAAAACACAAATGTATTCACTATAATGTGTTTATAGGAAGAAGTCTGAAACAGCATTTTCAGATTATTTCTTCTAATCATTGCAGCTGCACATCTGGATGCAGTTTAGGATTTCAGTCCCTCTCTTGTGGGTGTCAGCTCTCCTTGTATTGAAACTCATTACCTTTGTTTAAGCTCTACCTGCTGGTTTTTCACAATAAAAGCCCTTAGAATTGATTAATGGGATCAGATTTGAGACATCAGTAGTGGAAAAGTGGTTTAACTGAGCTGAACAGAAGGCTACATGTTAGAATCCAGATGTTTGGCATTGTAAAAACAAAAAAGAACACACAGCCCACAGTTGTGGTTTTTAGAGTCTGATCCCTGCTGTTTCCAGCTTTTTGTCCAGAGAGTGTAAGGGTGTGTGGATTTACCCTCCACACACCCTTACAGACACTCCTGTTGTGATCCAGTAGTGACTCCTCATTACACCTTGCATCACCGCCCTGTAATTTCCTGTGTGTGGATTTTGAAATCTGCAGGTATTCTAGACATCAAAGTGCGTCGGCTTGTTTTTACGCAGGATGATCGTGGCTTTACTGCGCGTAGATTATCACGTAAAACCTGCATTAGACCTTAGGGCACGTGTCCTGACTCAGCGTCTGTTTGTTGTTGACGATTATACATTGCAGTACCATGGCAACAAATCAATGTTAGAAGAAATAATCAGATTAAAGGGGCCCTATGATGCTCATTTCCAGGTTCGTATTTGTATTTTGTGCCTCTACTGTCACATGACTCCATGCTTTAATGTTCAAAAAGGTCTTTATTTTTCTCATATTGTGTCTTTTCGCCCTCTGTCCGAAACCAGAGCCCAGTCTTCTCTGATTGGTCTGATAGCTTTGCCGGATAGTTTTTTTCCAGCGCTAAGTAAATAGTGTAATCTGTTATGATGATGTCATGGCTAATGTCATCCCTCTGTTGCAGCAGGCGGGGTGAGTGAGATGCAGACATTGTACTGACCAACAGCAGCTCAACAACACGGCACATCTAACCGGGGTAGGTCTGCATCACAGCCTCCTCATCGCCATAGCTTCTATACACTTTTTCTGACAGTGTTTGTGTTTTACAGCAGCAGCCTGGATGTGATTCTGGCTCAGTGTGTGTGATGGTAACCCGGCCTCAGTGTGCGATGTGTGGACCCGCCCTCCTGTGTCTGCTGCTCTGGATCTCAGGACTGGCTGTTTCCAGGACGCAAGGTATGTTTATCATCCCTTTATTTTCCTATTTATGAGAGAAAAATCTAACTTTAGTCAACTCTGCTTCCTCTTAAATAAAGTCTCTTCTGTTTGAATTCATTTGAGCCTTGATGATGCCCACAGAAGCATCATTTCTATATCACTCACTCACCGTGATTGACCTTAAAATGCCACCAAAATACAAAATGTCTCTCTGATTTTAGGTCAGGTAGTAGCTCCTACCAGTGTGACTGCAGAGGCAGGCCGCCCACTGCTGCTCGGCTGCAACATCACCAAGGAAGCGGGCGCCACTGTGCGGCAGGTACGGTGGCTCAACAAGGAGAAGAAGGTCCTCCTAGCGTACGAGCAAAGTGAGCCGGTGCGCATCAGCATTCAGGAGCCCAACGTGCAGCTCAACGCCTCGCACAGCAACAGCAGCTACATCACCATCCAGAGGGTGGGGTCCAAGGACGAGGGCTGCTACAGCTGCATCTTCGACGTGTATCCCAGTGGAACGCTGGAGGGGGCTACGTGTGTCAGTGTCACCGGTCAGTCCTGATTAAACCTCACCTACTTCCACCCTAATATTATTCTGCACACCTCACATCTTTGTTGCTCTTTCCACGGAGACAAATTAGGGTTACAAAGGGAGTCTGTTTTTCTAACTATATCTCCTATGAGACAGGAAGTGGAGGGCTAATGTCTAAACCTGTAGACCTGCAGAGAAGAAAGCCCACCTAGCGAGATACTGTAGCACTTCCTGTTGTTCCCATTAAATGTGCGCACACAGTTTAATTACAGCCAGGCTCCTGTCGTTATTCAAAGCCACAGTGCTGTAAAGTTTTTACCGTACAGCAGAAATAAATCAACAGACAAATAAGCAGCAGCACGGACAGAATCAACAACAATATATTTATCTTTCATATTGACTTTTGTCAGGTAAAGTGAGCCTAGAGGGGAACAGGACGGCGCAGAGCGGGAAAACGGTCACCCTCTCCTGCGAGTACAGCCTCCCAGAGAAGGTGCAGCAGGTGTTGTGGAGGAAGACGGCGGAGCAAGGAGACACCTCCACCGTGGCCTCCTACAACAAGCGAGGCAACCACAACATCGAGGAGCGTTACAGCCGTCGGTTCAGACTGAGCCGGACGCTGGCCGACACCAAGCTCACCATCCAGGACGTGAGGATGGTGGACGAGGCCTGCTACTCCTGCGAGTTCCACACCTTCCCAGACGGCACCAAGAGTGGCTCCGCCTGCCTGTCTGTCTATGGTGAGTGTGTACTAGGTGTGTTGTTATTGTATATAACACCGAGTCAGAATTCCACAAATTCGGAGTAAGTGGATTGAAATCCTTTTTATAGAATCTAGGTTAAGGATCTTGACCTACTTTAGGATCCTTTAAAGTTCCAATAATAGGGAAATGTAAACACAGGCTCTATTATGTTCTGTGCATGTGTGTATTTGTACTGTGTCGTATTAAAAAAATATACTGACTTTCGCATCAAAATATACTTCCATGTATCAAAAGTGCTGCATAAACAGTGCACACCTTAAGATCGTCCTGGAAACACTGAGCTGAGAGAGAGAGAGAGAGTGTGAGTGTGAGTGTGAGTGTGAGTGTGAGTGTGTGTGTGTGTGTGTGTGTACGTACATACATCCAACACATGACTCAGGAAAAGGAAGTAAGGAAGCGCCTTTTATAAACATACCTCGAGGTGAAAGGTCATTAAACTTCTGCTCTGGAGGCGGCGCTCGCATCTTGCCTCTTTTTTCCCGCTACTGTGCCAGAGAGGTGTGAACCACAACGTCAAAAGCAAAATAAGAAGTGGTTTGCAATCGTTCCAGGAAAGTGAGTGGCTGTTTATCAGCCCCAATGTGTGAGTTTGTTTGGTGTTGACAGAGGGAGTGGTGTGGCAGAGGGGAAAGATGTAATTAATTTGGGAGAAAGCCGAGGGGATGAGTGGCGCGCTGTTTTCCAGACACAAGGCTTCAGTGTCTCCTCGCTCTACTAAACAGGCTCTGTCTCCAACAAACACAACAGTACAGTACAGTTAGTAAAAAGCTGCTTTGCCCACTGGCGGCCGGTCGGGGGACAACAACTGGTGTCATTGTGGAGGGGAAAGTGATTGACAGGCGACAGACCATCTTGTGTAAGAATAATAAGCAGCCACTGATCTGTCTTTCAGTTCTACCCAATCCAGAGGTGAGTCATGTGACGTCGTCCTCGGGGGTCACTGAGGCCAACTGCACGGCCCGGGCCCGTCCCGTAGCAGAGCTCACGTGGGACATCCCCGGGGAGAATCGTACACTCGGACCGCCCGTTTCCTTCGTCTACGAGCAAGGCGACGGCACCACGGTGGTGACGAGCACGCTGCTCATCCAATCAGCGATCAAGGACCTGTCCGTCACCTGCGTGGTGCACCACCCGGGTCTGGTGAAACCTCTGACAGTGCCCCTGCAGACAGACGGTGAGACCCTAATATTTAAAGCATGTAAACCTGTCAACAGTGGAGGCACAACATACAAATACCGGCCTGAAAATGAACAGAATATGGCCTTGTTAAGATATTCTGTGGAAAATCCCAGGCATTTTGTCTGAAAATGTTGCCAAAGTGTGTCATATTTCTCATTCCTGCGTGCTGAGGGGAAGCAGAAACACGCCTTTTGTTTTCCTCATTCTGAGATATTTTAGTCAGGCGTAATTATGGCTGCTTTGGAGTCCAGAGTTGTTATTCAGGGACCACATCACCTCACGTTTCATCCAGACGTCTTAAACTGTGTTTCACTGTAAGTGTGTGTTTGCTGCAGTGGTTCCGGCCAACATCATCCTGCTGTCGATGTGCGGCGTGGCGGCGGTGCTCCTCCTGTGTCTGTGTGTGTGTGTCTGCAAGTGCTTCATGTGCAATGACGGTGAGTATCTGCACTTTTACTGAGAAAGAAAGGCGTTTTATCAGTTTCCTTTGCTTTCCAAAGACGTTCCGGGAAGTGCAGGGGTGGGTGCATCAGAATGCTGTAACTCCTTATCCCAGGGTTTGTGAATGTTTTTCCAGCAGTTGAGGAGAACGTGGGGGAAGAAAGTGAATAATGGGCAGTTTGAGAAGCCGAAGGCCGAGGTTAAACTATATAAACAGGCTGAGTCCTTCAAAATAAAAGCACTTTCTCTCATACATGACCTCTATCATGGGAAGTAAACACTAATAAGTTTAAAGAGACTCTGAAAATTGAATATTTGGATGTTAACAAAAGCACTTTGAAAAACCTCTGTAAAACTGACTGGAAAGGTCACCTCGCAGAGCCTTCCCACATAGAGCTGGTATGCCAGCACTTCCTTTGAATCCTGTTAACACCTTTGCCAACATCCTCTCAGTGAGTGTGGTACGTGTGGACCGCTGCCCATTTCCCCTTTTATCAGAAGTGCTGTGCCCACCGCGGAGATGCCGAGAAACGAAAAGTTATGTCTGCAGTGACAGATTCTTTGGTTGACGCCGGCCAAGCAAAAGTCGTAAGGGAAGGAAAACAAAAGAAGGTGGCGTCTATGTGTCGAGGTCATGGCGGTCCCACGGATACGCTCAGATTTGGCAAAGCACAATTCAGGCAGAGGTGGAAGAAGTGCTCGGAGCCTTTATTTAAAAAGGCCCTATTATGCATTTTTGTGCTTTACCCTTTTCTGTAGTGTTTACATAGGTTTGTGTGCTTGTAAATGGTCTGCAAAGGCTAAAATTGATCTCCCACACACTCCCCCCCCCCCCCCCCCCCCCCCCCACTGCCTAAAACGCCTCCATTGGACTCCTGAACACTGTGACATCACTATGTAACATTAGCTAGTGCTTCAACACACTGCACATGATGGGCTAAGAGGCGGGACATCTCTAAGCAGTTGACCCAAAATAACAGCTAGTTTCTGGTTTCACACGGAGGGTGAAAAGAAGCACAAAATACAACGATGTCCCAAAGACGGATGACAAATGGTTTTAATTCCTACTACATTAGTAACTCCATTGTTCCAAGCCTCAAAAACCAACATCCGACCACATGGGTCTCACACAACACAGGCCTGAATCATGCTGTTGATTTAAGAGTGCTTCTCACGTCTTTAATCTGTCCTAAATATTGTTTTTGCCTGTGATTTATGGTTCTGTGTTGCACCAGAAGTGTCTCTGGGATATTTTGCAAAGGATGGCCGCTGCAGAAATAGATTTTCTGAGGGAATAAAGAGCTCCGGTTTCTTTTAGTCATCACTTAAAAGTCTTTCCTCGTGTTTAACTCTGTGCAGCCCTGAGCAGAATAACAAGTGGTAGAATAAAAGACACTCTCTCTCCTTGAGACTGTGGAGAAGACGTTGGGAGGGGAAAGCAGTGACATGAGCCCAAAGTTGGGAGCCTGCCCAGTTGAAAAAAAAACACTCAGTAGACACACACACACACACACTCACACACACATCCAATTGTCATGTCAGGAGCACAGACTTTTATTGTGATGGGATTCAGACTGTAGTTTACTGGAAGAAAGCTGTGATGGCTCTGTCCTTATTTGGAGCTAACTCCATTATTTTAGAATATTTTATTTATTCATGCACATAGTTTGCTTTGCACGTCACTCATTTAAATAAACATCTCTGATAGTTCCTTTTTTGCCAACCTGAAAATGAGCAGAATAGGTCCTCTTTTAAGCATAGGAGTTAATACTGTAAAAGCGAAACTGTCTGCACGGCTTGGATGCCACTAGATACAGTATATGCTTTTTGTCATTTTCTATCTTTTTGAAACCCTCTTTTGTGTCCCATGTTGACAAAGACTCCAAGAGAGTTTTCTGTGGTTTCTTCTGAATCAGTGGGTGTAATCCAGCTTTCAATCACAGCTGGGAAGTGAGGCCGGGGCCCGCTTTTCCAGGAAAAAGTCTATTTGTGTCCGAGTTTCCATGTTTTCCTGGACCTAAGGATACGGTGGTTGCACAGCTAGACAGGGAGTTAACCAAAAGCAATATCTCCATGAAAAGGCAATGTTTTCACTGGCACCTTTTTTATTTGTAACCCCACAGGAAGTACACAGGAGTGACCATTTCCAGCCATGAAGGCAAACATAGTGATAGCACTGATTGTTCCTTAGAGAAAAAAACAAGAAAACTGAGCAGCAGAACAAGATGGAATTGAAGAAAGTACACCTGCTGCTCACACTACCCTTTTTCTGATCCCTTTCCCATGTTTTCCGTCACACACTTCACTCTTGCTCTAATTGGCTTTTTGAGGCCACGAATGGGTCCCGCTAAATATCTCACATTGCTGCCACATGTACGTTGAGGCGTTGCCAGCCCTTAATCATGTCTGAAGAATTCCTGCAATGTTTCAATGTGGTCTTTTTGGTTGTGAGTCAGTGTTGTTTTCTGGGTCGGGTGTTGTTCTCTGGGTTTACACTTGTTGTATTTATTTTTGCATTCCAGCGTGGGATTTATGCCATGACATTTTTGCCTTGAGAAACTCCCATTCTTCACTGGGTGCCCATATTTTGATTTCCCATTGTTGCATAGTCATAGAGTGAGCATTTTCGATGTTAACTTCAAGGTCAGCCTACGAAAACATCATGCCTGCACCCCCTGATTTGGCCTACATTGGGAAATAGGCGATAAATAAAAGACAAATCCAGTGTTATTTTCCCTCTCCATTCATTTGACTGAGCAAAGATCGGCCGTCATGGAGCAGATTAGAGGCGGGAAATCACGCTGGAAGATCCCAAGATAATCTGGGGGTTTTTCGTCGGGACACCTGGGCTTTATGCACCACTGAGCAACTCTCACAGGACTTAAAGGGGCCCCCGCCTCCAACGCATTATCCAGCTCTCTTTATACATCGATCGACTTATTAGGAAGAATGCCGACCAGCTGACTGTGTCTCTTCTTTCTCTGCAGAGTGATTTGAAGGCGGTCGTCTCTCCTGCCGTGATGAAGGTCCAGTGGAGCTCCGAGCCTGAATGGAGCCGAGCCATCACCGCTGGTTCTGCTTCCCTGAGCCGCCAAGTCCTGACTTCATCAAGTAATTGATGAAATCCTTGCGAGTATAGGGATTGATCATTTTCATCAGTATGTCAGGGCATCATGGCGGGTGGGTTGTGAGTGTGTGTTTGAATGTTGGAGGTCAATTCTAAGCTGTAGAGCTCTGTGATAAGTTGTATATTTTTTACATTTTGGATATACTGTATCTAGCTGTAATAGAAGTCGCTCAGTTCTTTTAAAGTGCTTTTGACTTTGTTGGAAGGATATTAATATATTAAAGTTATTTAAACAAATATTTATCAGAGAATATCCTTTGCAAAAACATCCGATATTTTGCCAGCTTTTTCAATTTTCGTTTAAACATGGTTTCAAATCTTAATTCATAAGTTACATTTAACTAACAAAGGGCTTTTAAAGGAGACATTTAAAGCTAATATTCAAGTGTATGTCTGTGTGTCGGGCTCTCCTAGAACATGTTACAAGACTACATTTTCAAACTCTACTTTATTTTTCTTATACCGTCTGTTTAAAGTGTCTAAAACACTGTTCTGTTCACCACTGTTTGGTTGTTGACCACCAAAATGGCCACGACGGGGGGGGGGGGGGGGGCTTGGTCACCAGAAAACCAAGTATTACTGGTTGCCAATGAGAATTTTTTTTTGGAAAACTGGAAAGGAAAAAGTGAAAAAGATGTGTTATTTATAGCTGCTGCGTTCTGTGTATTTCACCTGTAACCTCATGCCCTCACACTTTCAAAAAGGTTGTGTTTGGGTGTTATTGTGAGAGAGAGTGTGTGTGTGGTATTGTTGTACAGTATTTCATGACGTTCAGAGCTTCCATGTAAGGAACATCGGTGTTAGAATTGTTTGGGGGGAAATACGAATATAATCCTACATGGCCAGTCAAGGAAACTTTATAGAAGAGTGTCATTTATATCTTGTTTATCAGGAAAAAATATATATTTTCTATTAACAATTAAACTGATTGATGGTTTTACTGTAACTTATGTGGATATAAAGAGTAACAAACCTTAGCTAAATTGTCTACCTGCTGTTTTATTTTTCTTGAAACATGTTTTTAGTGTTAATGTGGTTTTTTTTAACAGAATTCAACTGTTAGAAGTTGATCGGAAATAAAACCCAAGACCGTTTCTGCTTCCGTTTCACTGATATTTTGTTTGGTGTTTTTGGGAGGTATTGAGTAAAAAATAAAACATGTTAGGTTACAATTAATACCTAGAACTTCTGATATTTTACACACTATGGGCGTTATAACCAAAAATAGCGTTCCACAATAGAAGACGCATCCACAGCCAACTCTGTCATCATTTATTTCAGGTTTTATCTGTCAGCTGTGAGTCATGGAAGAACTTGGTTCAACACCCGAATTAATCATTTAGGAAACGCATTGTTGAGTTCAACCTCAAGTCAACAGGGTGTAATTGGTTTCAGTGTTCTTTAGAAAAGCATATCCTTAGATAGTTCATATTTATTTATTTAATACTGGCATTTTATTCTTATTGCTATTTTTGTCTTTCATTCCGTGCTGTGTTGGTATTAAGCAGTCTCATAATGTTTGATTTGACTTTATGTAGGTGAAAAAGATCATTGATAAAAAGGCTTTTCAGGAGGAAACTGTGAGCTTATCTTGGGTGCACTGGCATTTTCTTGTTTTGGTTCCTTAATGACTTTCACTGATTATGAGGTCACACTGATAGGAAACAAGGATATCATTGACATTTGCCCAAAGTGTTTTGAAAGTCGACAACAATCGTCACAATGCCAGGAAAGGATGAGTCATTTCTCTTTTTTTTGGAGGCGAGCACTGGGTGGCATTTGACATATTTATTATTGAGTGCTATCGGTGAAGCCAACACTATTATTAAAAACATGAAGGCTTATCTGGAGGAAACCGTGATAACCTTGGATGGATTTCAAAATAAAATCCCTTGCTGGCTTTCAGGGTCAATGGAGGCACACTGACAGGAAATAATAAAAAATATCTATGGCTTTGTTTCAGTAATATTATAAAATATGTGCCTTTTTCATACAGAATATAAAGTGTTGCTGTACACCTCTAGATGGCGACCATGTTAAATTAAATGTTGCCCTTGTTCGATGGAGTTAAATTCAGAATCGTGTTTAAGTTTACACATAAGAGGACTTTTCTTTAGTGTTGATGGTACATACGAATACACAGAAAGTAGAGGACGTCGTTCTTTTAAGATCAAATATACAAAGATTAAAAACGTTACCACTATTTAAACTATTTTAAGGACCATTGTAACACATTTAAATGAAGGCAATATTTTACGCAAAATACAAATATGTAGGAAGTTGAGTACAGTAACAACAACTTCTATATTCAAAGTGGGTATCTGTACAGATTTAAAGAGGTAGTGTGGAGCAGAAATGTGTAGGAATTGCAGGGTTTAGATGGTTAAAAAGAACAAGCTTGTGTTCATATTGTGCAATTAAAGATTGTTATGCACCTTTTTCCCACTTACACTTAAGATGAAGGCACAGCTGTTAAAGATATTGGTATTTTATAAAATCCGGAAACAGGCTCATATACACATTTTTTGTAAACTAAAGGGGCAACCAGTTTCTACCTGCATGTGTCACTTGGTGGGTGGGCGATACAGTTGTGCGGTGTGAGTGCTGCAATGCAGCAATGTACGTGAGCCTTTTAGCACTTTCAAAACCACAGAGTAGCACATCCCACAGGCCATGCTTCTCCATGTGCTTCACTATCAGCCTTTCAATAAATAAGATCTTAATTATGTTTTGGGCGATTTCACCAGCGGCAAAGTACTTTCTCAGTTTCTCAGAATCAGTTACAGATTTGTTGTGGCTTTTGTGGCTTCTGTTATTAGTGAATGTAAATGTCATTGCATGCTAGGGGTTAAGCTTACTGGAGGTCCATTTTATATTTGTTATTGTTTTAAAAAGGTATGTATTGTTAGAGAAACTAAATTACTTATTACTCAGAATTATTCTCCACATGAGGGGGCCTGTGGTAATTTACTCTAAGTGGTTTCAGTCTGAAGTGAAAGGTGCCATTTCCTGAATTCAAGAGGATCTTTGGTTGAAGGTAAAATAAAACAACACAAAGGTTTCTGCTCCAAACATACATGCGCTTAAACACCTCTTTGTTAAAGGGTTAGTTATAGTGAATAATGGCATTGGAATACATTCAATAAGATGCTAGCACAGTTAGCATCAACACTCAACCAATAATTGAGTTTGGTGTTCAAAAAACGTGCAATTAAAGTTGAATTACTTGCATGTTTCCTCCTTGTTGCATTGCACGTTTATTTGTTTATTAGCAAACACTCTTACACCTTGTTTGAATAGCTAATCGTGTTTTAGCTAACCCTTTTTTTTGTCATTCTACAGCCCCTCTACTTCCAAAAGCACAACGGATTCTTTAGGCAAGAAGAAAGGCCACTTGAACAGAGGTACACACACACACACACACACACACACACACACACACACACACACACACACACACACACACACACACACACACACACACACACACACACACACACACACACACACACACACACACATTCACACAAACAATGGTAGATCTAGACATAAGGGACTTCACTTCCGTGTTATTCCAGCTTGATTTTCACAAACACAAAATAGAAAGGCAACATAAATATTCAATATATATTTATTTATGACAGGAAACACATCATTGTGAAGATACAAAATGTATTTTGTCAATGTAAAGTATACATTTTAAGGCAATGAAAAGCAAAGTAATAATTTCCGAATGATCTACCATGATAATACAAAATATAATAATAAAGCCAAGCATTGTTTAAACGAAATCCATAACACTCTGAATCAGATATAAGTTACAGGTGACAAAAACTTGAAGTGACTTGTTTTTACAGATTTGATTGGTTTTAAAGCACAGACTTCAAGAGAGATTAAAAGGTTTGTGGTCATAACATATACACAACTACGGTGCAATTATGTAATGTATGAAATACTTTGATCGCAGGTTCACCAACAGTTCAATTTACAAGACATAATACAAAAAAGATATATAAAAACAACAATAAAATGATTGTTTTCTTCGTTACAATGGCAGTTCATTTGCATTTTTTGTAGGTTATTTCTTAAGATCTTTGAGATGGTGGCACAAAAGAAGTTCTTCATGGTGAGGGATGGAGGCCGGCATGTGGTATGGGTTGCTTGGCTGGGAATGCGACGTACTGCAAACATTCAAACAAGCATTTTTTGTTAAAATATGTCTCAAAATAAGATTGGTAAGTACTGTAAAGCCCTTTTCTCAAATGAACTATGGACAACATCAGGAAAGGCTGGTCCGGACATTGAGGAGAGTTTCCCTCTGAGTTTGTCGTACAGCATACTGGAAATACTTAGTTTAGTTGAGGTGAAGGGTAGCATCTGGGTAGCCTGTGCGTAAGGCACAACATGGTCACAAAGTCGGTGTTTTTATTCAATCACAACAGTCCAGTCTCTTTCTGTGCCTTGAATTTGTCTGACAATTTCAGCGTTGGACCTTAAGGGTAGTTGTTGTCTTTCCACTTAAGACAGTGAGCAACTCACATCTGGGCTGAATCAGACATTACTCCAAGCAAGTCTGCTTCGGGAAATGTCTAATTTCATGTATGAAAGGGGTTTAATGTATCCTTGTCTTACCTGGATTTCAGTTTGCGTCTCCTTCTTTGATTCGCCTGCATGAGGAGTGTTAGGGGTAATTAGTCACTGTTGATGAAGGCACAATCATTTCCTGTATGACATATTTATTCAACATCTTACCTTGACACCAACACATCGATACTACGGATATGATTGAGACGAACAGCACGATCCCAGCAACAACGTACATGTACATCCATAAAGCTACCTCGGGTTCAGGATTTATGCTACCTGCATGAAAGAGAGGAATGGTCACTCAATGTGAAAGAGTTTATGAATTTAAACCCAAGCAATATAGACCAGAAGCTGGTTAAAGGCATGCTTCTTACTTACTCTCATTTTTCTGTGTAACATTGGAATGCCCACGTCCATCATCAACTATAACACAATACAGAGCGTATCGTAAGTCTTAATGGTATGAAGACTTTATGGATAAAATGTGTTCATTTATTATTCAATAAGTTAGAAATAAGAGTTACACAGTGTACAAATGTAAGCCAGTTCTGTTATCTGATCTGCAAGAAAATGTGAAAGAGTTTATGAATTGAAACTAGGGCCGTCCTCGTTAATGCATTAACACTCGTGATTAATCTGGAAACCTTAATGCCTTAAAGTAAAAAAATAATGCAAATGAATCACAATATCAAGTTTGACCCAAACGTCCTCCCAGCGTGGAGTGAAAAGACAAAGAAAGTGGAGAAATCGATAGAAGCTCCATGTATTCACTGACTGGTGACCGCGGGACATCAGTACGAACCATCAGTACCTTGCTGTAACTACACACCTGATCCATGACAAATGTTCTGCACTCGTTCTTTAGGTTTGAGGAAAACAGAGCAAAGGCGTTTTTTTAAATCGTCAATCAACTGTCCCAGGAGTGGGAGATAGAGGACAGGGTCCCCACTGAAGGAACAGATAGTGTGCTCACATTACGAACACAACCATTAGAGATTGGTTTTATCCACAAATAAATACTAGTAAATTAAACTTGTAATTATTTATGATTTATCCTTTTGTACAGTGTGAAACCACTTTCTTGAGTCAGTTCTTTGTAGATGTATTAAAAGACAACAAAAAGTCACTCACCATTGACAGAGACGTTGATATTATGACTGTTACTGTCTCCACTTTCACACTGATACACACCAGAGTCCTTTAGACGTATATCGTGAAAGATCAGAACTGATCTCCCGTGTAAAGAGCCATTAAATTCCCAACGTGTTTTAATGCGACTGCCTTCGCTGATGTTGACAGGGACTTCGGTTTTCTCACGTTTCCACCAGTCGACTGTTGGTGGGGCTTCTTCACAGAAATCAACTTTGCATTCAATCTCAAGGTCTCCTCCAACGACAGCTTCATAAGAAGTACCTTTGGGTACTCTAGTTTCAATGAAACATTCTTCTGCAAAATAACAAAATCACAGAAAGAATCCATTTGCTGAATGTTTTTTGAATAGAAAATGTGTAATACAAAAAGTAGTTTTATGGGAACACGTGATATTAAAATATGCACATTTGCTTACTTGAACTTACTTTACAGTTTAAATTGAAGACTGAGTTGAAGAAGTTGTACACATTACAGGCGTACAGAGGAAGGAGAGGTGACACAAACACTGTAACTACACACCTGATCCATGACAAATGTTCTGCACTCGTTCTTTAGGTTTGAGGAAAACAGAGCAAAGGCGTTTTTTTTAATCGTCAATCAAATGTCCCAGGAGTGGGAGATAGAGGACAGGGTCCCCACTGAAGGAACAGATAGTGTGCTCACATTATGAACACAACCATTAGAGATTGGTTTTATCCACAAATAAATACTAGTAAATTAAACTTGTAATTATTTATGATTTATCCTTTTGCACAGTGTGAAACCACTTTCTTGCGTCAGTTCTTTGTAGATGTATTAAATGACAACAAAAAGTCACTCACCATTGACAGAGACGTTGATGATATGACTGTTACTGTCTCCACTTCTACACTGATACACACCAGAGTCATTTAGACGTATATCGTGAAAGATCAGAACTGATCTCCCGTGTAAAGAGCCATTAAATTCCGTAAGTGTTTTAATGCGACTCCCTTCGCTGACATTGACAGGGACGTCGGTTTGCTCACGTTTCCACCAGTCGACTGTTGGTGGGGCTTCTTCACAGAAATCAACTTTGCATTCAATCTCAAGGTCTCCTCCAACGACAGCTTCATAAGAAGTACCTTTGGGTACTTTAGTTTCAATGAAACATTCATCTGCAAAATAACAAAATCACAGAAAGAATCCATTTGCTGAATGTTTTTTGAATAGAAAATGTGTAATACACAAAGTAGTTTTATGGGAACACATGATTACTTTACAGTTTAAATTGAAGACTGAGTTGAAGAAGTTGTACACATTACAGGCGTACAGAGAAGGAGAGGTGACACAAACACTGAGACAACTCACCAAAAAAAAAGACTTACCGTCAGCGGTAACGGTGAGAAGCAGCACTGACCCGATGCACACACGCACCATGACCCAGTAGACGTTCGGGCTCATGATGGGAACAGTTTCGTGTGCCGAAGTACAGCTGTACAATCCTCCTTTATATCTAACTTTATACCTGTCTTTTCAAATCGAAGCCTTGTTTCGATCTGTGCACCTCGACTAACTCTTCATCACTTCCGTGCTGTGTGTGGTTGATACTATTCAAGCTGACTTCCCACCCCCCCCCCCCCCCCGGCCACAGCTTTCCTCTCATCTTCATGTCCGGCAAACAGTTGCGGCCTTGTGCACAGCGGTGTTGTAATGCTCAGAGCATATATTGATAATTTGGTGTACGAAAATAACTGTATAATGAAGAATTGAACGCCCTGTTGCTTTGAACATGTAATTGTTTTAATTGCCATGGCTAATATTAAATGTAGAAAACCATTCATTTGTTTTCCTTTTTAAAGATATTGATGTCGTGTGGTTTTAATTCTGTTTCCTGTTTGTCATTCGACAGTCTTTGTACTTCCAAAAGCACAACTGATGCTGTACCACAGAAGATACTTGAACAGGTACGCACGCACACACACACACACACACACAACGGTAGATCGAGACATGGGGTAAATTTATTGCAGTTTGATTTACACCATTACAAAATAAACGCAGCATCAACATTCAGTGGATACGTTATTTACGAAAGTGATGACATCATTACAATGAAATGTTTTATATTTTGTCTATGTGAGAAACAATTAATATCAGGCCATGAAAACACGATCAATTATTACCAAATGACAAAGAAATGGAGAAACATCTTTATGCATGAATCAGATAGAGATTACAAAATATTCAAGTGAATTTGATTCCAGATTTGATTGTTTCTTCATGCACACACATAGGGACTACTCATCGTTTTCATAGATGCGAATGGCATACAAGGCTTCATGGGAGTTCTGAGGGTTCGGCTGTCGTGTGTCCTCGGATTCTCCTGCACAATCAGATTACATCGTAACAAATGAGTTACTGTAGTGAAGATGTACTTTATAACATTTTTATTTTCTTGTTTTGTATATACAGTATAAAGCGAGTACACCCCTCACGTTTTTGTATATATGTTATTATATCTTTTCACTGGGACAACACTGAAGATACGACGCTTTGATCCAATGCAGAGTAGTCAGTGTACATTTGCTGTGCCCTCAAAATAACTCAACACACATATTAATGTCTAAACCGCTGGCAACAAAAGTGAGTACACCCCTAAGTGAAAATGGCCAAATTGTGCCCAATAAGCAATTTTCCCTCCCCGGTGTCATGTGACTCGTTAGTATTACAAGGTCTCAGGTGTTAATGGGGAGCAGGTGTGTTACATTTGGTGTTATCGCTCTCATACTGGTCACTGGAAGTTCAACATGGCACCTCGTGGCAAAGAACTCTCTGAGGATCTGAAAAAAGGAATGGTTGCTCTAACATGTGTGTCTTGCCCACAGTCAAGCATGGTGGTTGGTTAGTCATGGTTTGGGGCTGCATGAGTGCTGCCGGCGGTGGGGAGCTAAAGTTCATTGAGGGAACCATGAGTGCCAACATGTACTGTGACAAACTGAAGCAGAGCATGATCCCCTCCCTTCGGAAACTGAGCCACAGGGCAGTATTCCAACATGATAACGACCCCAAACACACCTCCAAGATGACCACTGCCTTGCTAAAGAAACTAAAGGTGATGGACTGGCCGAGCATGTCTCCAGACCTAAACCCTATTGAGCATCTGTGGGGTATCCTCAAACGGAAGGTGGAGGAGCGCAAGGTCTTCTAACATCCACCAGCTGGAGTGGAAGAGGATTCTAGAGTACTCTATGCCCAAGAGAGTTAAGGCAGTTCTGGAAAATAATGGTGGCCACACAAAATATTGACGCTTTGGGCACAATTTGGCCCTTTTCACTTAGGGGTTTACTCACTTTTGTTGCCACCGGTTTAGACATTAATGACTGTGTGCTGAGTTATTTTGAGGGCACAGCAAATTAACACTGTTACACAACCTGTACACTGACTACTTTACATTGAATCAAAGTGTCGTGTCAAAGATATCATAAAATATTTACAGAAATGTGAGGGGTGTACTCACTTTTGTGAGATACTGTATATTTGTATGTAAAAATGTAAATTCTCACCCTTACAACTGTAGGCCAAGCAACCACATAGCGCTGAGAGCACAGAAACCACGACGCAAGCAATGCGGAGGGGGTTAATAAAAGTTCTCTGTAATTCGTACTTCTCTGCAAGATAAAAAATTATAAAAAGGTAATAGATGTTAAATACGAGGATTGTTTGGACCCATATAAAGCATGTAAATCAGAATTTCACAAAAGGAGAGAGAGAATTAAGTTTTCTTACCCGGTTTTGCAGGCTCCGTTACATTAACTGAAAAGCATTCACATTGTTTACTTTCCACAACAAAGGTGACTTATATCTTTAATATATTTATTATAGGAGATTAAAAAAGACTTGCAACAACACATCATGTGTTAGCAAGGCGTTGTGTAATAATCAAACAGAACATAAATACATGTTTACTTCATTATGTACAAAAACACGTTATAAGTCTCTATTGCATTTTGTAATAAACACCCTGAATGCAATATAAATTACATTTCCCTGCAAGAAATATAGAACTTGGGTCTGTTTCATTACAATTTAAGTTTTATCTGTGAGTTTTACAGTGTGTTAGTGAAGGTAGAGGCAGTTTGAAAATATTAGCCGTCATTCATATACAGAGATTTAAGGCAATAGAAATCACATAGACTATGTTTTTTCTTGACTCATCTGCAAAACACACAGATTATTAAACAAAATTGCTGAGAAAATGTATTGCATTTGTGTCGACTTAATACAAAATGCATGGTTAGAAGCCTTTATTATTCCCTATTTTAATAACTTACAACAAGTTAATGATTCAAACTTAATTAAATCATTTTGAGTCATTTTGTAGGTTAGTGATGCATTCAATATGTTAAAACCAACCAAAGTAGATGTCTTTATCTGTAAATGTGTTTAAAAAGGCTATGAATACAGTGTCATCTGAATTAGCAATGACTGAATAATTGGATCACAGGGAACGTTAGGGTTTTTTCTCACGCTGTAGCTGAAGACGTCTGACTGAAAATCAGGGTTAGCGACTCTTGGTGATGTTTTTGTGGTTAAAGCACCTTTTCTTTTAACCATGTGATCTGTGCTACTTTTTATTTCCTATGTGAGATATGTTGACGTTTACATTACTGGTTGTCAGAGTTTGTATCCGTGGCAATTCTTTCTCAATCTCCTTTTTCAGGAGGAGGAACATGATGCTAAAAAACATTTTATGTCATTTCTAGTGCCTGATATCTTTTGAATTAGAAGAATGTCTGATGCGTTTCATCAACCTCTACCTCGTTCTACACCTACTCTATGATTCTCCCAATAATTAACGTAAATAACTGCAATAACAGAGCCAATTTCTTGATCCCCATTGTTAATTGCAACAATAAAAGTGACTTAAATCTGATTAAAATAGGGAATAATAAAGGCTTCTAACCATGCATTTTGTATTAAGTCGACACAAATGCAATACATTTTCTCAGCAATGTTGTTTAATAATCTGTGTGTTTTGCAGATGAGTCAAGAAAAAATATAGTTTATGTGATTTCAGCCATTCATTGGTTTTCTTTCGTTTCCACTCACATGGACATGCATGTGTTTTACTGCTTCCTTCTCAAGTGTAACCTCATTCACAATCTTCCCTTTAAGGATTTAATACTGTATTTTTGAGTATTTAGCTAGATAGAATAACAAAAACTTACCATCCAGAGCGAGGAGTTGCTCCACTAGTAAACATGCAAATAGGACGCTCAGGCAGTAGTGAGGTCTCATGGTGCGAACACTTCGAAAAGCAGCTGTATACGTCTTTAAACTACGATCCCAGCAGCAACAGCAGATAACCAAGTTTAATTTACTTCCTGCTTTCAAACACCTATATCCCCCTAACCAACACACACCCCAGAGGAAATGTAATGCATACACAGACACACACTCATCTTGCTCCAATCTACTACTGCCGTAGTGTTGCATTATTTTACAGAACAAACGAAAGCTTGTCAGCAGTGATCACATATGTTCTTAATTCAAATCAGACAGTTATAGATACACGTTTGATTGCACAAAATGGGATTATAATTACCTTCTCAAGATCCCTAAAGATAGGTTGTAAAACAAGAAATTAAAGGAGGTCAATCGTCATTCATATAGTCATAAAATGAGTCACATGTACAGTTTTTAAACTCACACAAAGCTATTATTAGATGTGATGTTACCCTACGACAGTGTACATTCAAGTGCTTGATGTGCAAATGTCACAAAATCACAAAACATTCAAATACCCAAAACAAATCCATGTTAGATGAAGACTAGGATTCTGTGAAAATACTTTTAGTTTATTCTTTAACTCGGATAGCCGCGTACTCTGATTGCTCCTCTATGGGCCTCGGCGACCTGGCAGCCCTAACAGGAAGTTGATGGTTCAGGGCAGCGTACACAATCGAACTCCCCTGTTCCTCAACCGTGTTTCTTTGTCTCTCACTTCCCCGTCGAATCTGCCTGTAAACAGGGTCATTGTCTCTTGGTAAAGGAAGCTCAATGGGTTGTAAGGGCGGTGTTTTTGTCCGTAAGGATCCCCGAAATGGCGCCAACGATGGGCTTCCTCTTGGCAAGGGCTGCAGGCTGCAGGGATGGAGGGGTATTGCCATGTACTGCAAATAAGCATTTTAAAATGTTTGAGAAAATGGAAGTGGGATATTCAGAATAAAGCTTGTTTCCTCAAACAAACTCCGGACAATGTTCGGAGTTTGTTTGAGGAAACAGCTTGGTACATCCTTTTCCCACACAACATTAAATTGTATGTTTCATACTTGTTTCTGGCCTATTGGAAATACTTCTGTTGGTTATGACTGCGCCGAGCCTGCACCACAAAGACACTTGGGTCACGTAGACGGCTCGTATTATAGACATACAACCGGTTTGGCCATTTCGCCATCTGACCTTTTTAAGTTCCTAAATATTGTCATCCCAATGGAGTCATGGATGCATGACAAAGGTCATTAACATCACTACAGTTCTACAAAGTCTGACATTGCTCTGGGATTTTGTTGTTGGTTCTTTTTCTCTAGCTTTCATGTGTCTTACCTTGTTTTCTCTTGAATTCTCTTTTTGTGATTTCCCTGCATGAACACATTTTGGCGGGATTAGTCATTGTTTTGAAAATCACAACATGTCCTGGATGGGATATTTATTCACCTCTTACCTTTACACCCACGCATCGAAACTACAGATATGATTATTACTATGATGACGAACGGCACGATCCCAGCAGCACAGTACACGTACATCCATAAATTTACCTCGGGTTCAGGATTTAAACTACCTGCAAGAAAGAGGGGAAATGTCTCTCAATGTGAAAGAGTTTATGAGTATAAACCTAGGGCAGTATAGAAAGCTGGTTAAAGATGTGAAAAGCATGCTTCTTACTTACTCTCATTTTTCTGTGTAACATTGGTATGCCCACGTCGATCATCAACTTTAACACAACACAGAGCGCATTCTAAGTCTTTAAGGTATGAAGACAGACTTTATCTAGATAACGTTTGTTCAATTATTATTCATAAAAAGAGGTATACAATGTGAAAATGTAAGTCAGTTGTGTGTCATTGTATTTAATGATTGAAAAAGTCACTCACCATTGACAGAGATGTTGATGATATGACTGTTACTGTCTCCACTCTACACTGATACACACCAGAGTCATTTAGACGTATATCGTGAAAGATCAGAACTGATCTCCCGTGTAAAGAGCCATTCAATTCCCAACGCGTTTTAATGCGACTGCCTTCGCTGATGTTGACAGGGACGTCGGTTTGCTCACGTTTCCACCAGTCGACTGTTGGTGGGGCTTCTTCACAGAAATCAACTTTGCATTCAATCTCAAGGTCTCCTCCAACGACAGCTTCATAAGAAGTACCTTTGGGTACTTTAGTTTCAATGAAACATTCATCTGCAAAATAACAAAATCACAGAAAGGATTAATTTCCGTTATACTTTAAAAAGTCCTTATTGTCAATGTATACTCTTTTGTTTGTGTGTTTCAGATGTAGATGTAGACAAAACAGAACAAAAACTGAACTGAAGAGGTTTAAGATCTTTAAACTCACGGCTTTAAAGACTTCTTAGACCTATTTACATTTTTTGCAGTGCTTGTAGTTTTTGTTTATTGATTTTAAACCGAAATGGTTGTGCTTGACAGTGTGCAATACAAGCATACAATATATTAAAACTACAACATAAAACACAAACAGTCAGCTTATGCTGGTCTGCAGAGCAAATGATTAAACACACAGAAACACATTTTTGTTTTTTGATGTGTGGAAACACGATTTGCAAGAGCAGAAACTTCACACCAGATTTAACATTATCCATAATCATTGAGGTAAAAGACTCAGATTTGTTTAATATAAAATGGGACTTTTTAATGGTTTATTTTGGTTTATTTTATCACTTTTATAATTGTATCTCACTGCCACCAACATGAGTCGCTAGTAAATAAAAACTCTGGCCTCGAACCACCAAAAAAACATGACCAAACCAAAGCATCGACCAAAGGACAAATAAATGTCTGACACTGTGGTCGTATCAGATAATAATGATTCACACTGACATTTTGACAAATCTAATATACAGTCGTGTAACAAATGGCACACTTTCGAAACTGGAAACGAGATGTGAGTAGACTGATAAAGCCAGAAAAATATGCGCGTGTTTTTAAATAAATGATATCTGCCTCCTTTATGTATGTAAGAAATCTTTAATTGTTTCCATCAAGCTCCCACACACATGAAAACGCCCCCTGATGTGGGAGAAATTAGTAGTATTAAGTATTTCAGGCAGATTATCTTTGGCATTCATGATTTAGTTTGAAAGACAAGTAACAAAAGTTTTTTGTGACATGTTTAAGGAAGGTAGGAGATGGGCTAACTTCGTCCTGTAGTTGTATTTTAAGGGATCAGGACCTTTTCCGGCCTCCACGGGAATAAAGTAGTGGTCCCAATGCTAACTTTCACTCCAAAAGCCTGATTTAACACATTACAGACGTACAAAGGAAGGAGAAGTTGCACAAACACTGAGACAGCACAATATGCAGGGAAAAAAAGACTTACCGTCAGCGTTTAAGGTGAGAAGCAGCACTGCCCAGAGGCACACCTGCAGGATGGTGCAGCAGAGGTTCGGCCTCATGATGGGAAAGCGTCCCGTCATCTTCCCATCACAGTTAATCTAAACTGGAAATGTTCTTTCGAGCGCCTCATAATTAGTTTTCAACAGACAAGTGCTAAAACTGAGGTTGGAGCTACATGCTGCTTCCTCTTTCTACTCTCTGCTGCTCACTACCTTCTCACTTCTGACTCCCAGTGCGGTGTGTGCACTGGAGGGGAGAGAAGCTCTGTGGGTGGTCTCACTTCTCTTAATGTTTCACTACCAGAGTAGAAAAACATCTCAGATAAGGGGGTTCCCACACTTCCAGGTGCAGATGTACAGCTTTAGCTTTACACCTCTTTTAAATCCAAGTCTTGTTTCGATCTGTGCACCTTGACAGAGTCTTCATCACTTCTTTGCAGTGTCTGTGGTTCACCCTCCTCAAGCTGACTTCCTCCCCCCCTCTCCTTTCCTTTCATCTTCATCTCCTGCAAACTGCTGCGGCCTTGTGCACAGCGGTGAGGTTACATAAGGATGCACGGTGCACTGTTGGGTAGGTGGGGACGCTGTGGCCTTGTTTGTTAATGTCCAATCTGTTGATGTGTGTTTTTGTGTGTGTTTGTGGTTACTTTCAGGCTGCACCATCGGCCTGGACGGCTTACCCGTCAACGAGTCCGCCTCATTCATGTTTTACAAGCCCACTTTGATAGATAATACCTTTTTATTCAACAAAATGTTTATTTTTTTCATGTAAAAGTTATGAATGCATGCTTACAGATGCCCAGTGTTAAAATGATACCACTTATACATGATTTAAACATACATCTTCATGTCCAAACAATATTATTATTATTCAGTTTACACCCTGAAAAGCTTCAGATAACACTGTCATATTTTATAAACTGAAGTTAAAACTGAATAATTGTAATAATATAATAATGAAGTGAATTTATTCTTGTAGATGAAAAGAATCGTTGTTGAGAAATTTAATATATTTTTTCTAGAACAACAGCGCTGACGTGTGGCGTTCAGGGGCAGCACAGATGCTCGACGACGTGCGTCTACGCCTTCCCCTTACGTAATGACGTAGACTACGTTTCCGATGAGCCGAAAATGGCGGAGTATCTGGCATCCATTTTCGGCACAGAGAAAGACAAGTAAGTTTTATTCAATATTTACATTAGGAATTCCCCAAACTATGAGTATTATAAAAGTATATTTGCAGCGGCTCTTCTTTACCGTCAACAGGGCTCAGTTTGTATACTCAGGGCAGGTGAATGCCCTAGAGAAGCTAACTTTAGCAACAGGAAGCTAACGCTGAATGAAACTCAGGAAGAACCTCAGATAACCTGCAGCTGTTTGGTGCTACTGGTTGGTGCAAAATGTGTCATTAGTTAGTTTGTTGGTATACGATTTAATATTATGGAAGCATTATTTGTGGGTTAGTAAATAGCCAGGTTAGTTAGTTATTGAACTTGCTAGCAGAGTAGCTGCTTTCTTTGCTTAGGCGGATTGTTTTGTTTGGTTTCACCGGTGGAGTGCAGCAAAAACAATTAACCTATTTTAATTTACAGAAGTTAATATCAGGATATGTTTACTATGCATTTGAAGCAAAAATGTCACTATTATTGTGAGCATGGTTGCCGTTCGTGGAAGGGGTAAAAGTGTCTGACATTTCAAAACAGAACTTACGAAAGCATAATTTAAGTATTAAATTAATGCAGGTGCAAGTAATGAAAAAACCCAAACTGGAAAACAAGTGTTGCATGTTTATCTAAAACCTGATAGAGTTTATTATCCCTGTTGAACTCAGTCGTTGTCCAAAAGTTGTTAGAAAAACATCACTGTCACACCGTTGCCCTGGTACCATAAATACTCTAGCTCACAACATCCGCGGCGAAAAATAGTCCCCAACACATACACTACTTTCTCCAGTTTTTTAGTTTTTGCACTGTTAAGTGTCCACTAATTAGTTGAATTTGTTCTATAATTTTAATTAGTAACAAGTACTAAATAATGCCACTCTTTCTTCTTTGCCAGGGTCAATTGCTCCTTTTATTTCAAAATTGGCGCTTGCAGACATGGAGACCGCTGCTCGAGATTGCACAACAAACCAACCTTCAGCCAGGTGAGGAAGCCGTTAACGTTTTCCTCCCAGTATAGCGGCTTTATAAGGCAAAATTGCTGTCTGACCAAATACTCTTTTCCTGCAGACCATCTTGATCCAGAACATCTACCGTAATCCTCAGAACAGTGCACAGACGGCCGACTCTTCTCGCTGTAAGTAAAACACTTGTCAGCAGCCTCCCTTTGTGTTTCCTTTAAAGTGGTGCTCACATTTAACGCCATATGTGCGGTACTGGTTCAGCTCCCAGTGTCTCCGAAAAACAAACATTTCTCCGTGAATAATACCAACAAAAACTTCTGATACTTCCACTATCTGCTTTTGCGACCTTGTGCAGTTAAGCCTGCCTGCCCAAACACCATTACAGAGTGTGCTGATAATGACAGAATACTCAGAAGAGAGTGTGTTGTAAAAATGTTGAGCCCAGACTCTTAGAGCTGAAGCAGTGCCTCTCTCACAGGTAAGTGTGTAAGGCGGGGAGTGCATTAGAATTGAGGTGTGTATGTTCCCTTGAAGCCCCGTATTAAAATGTAGCTTCCTGTAAATGTAAGGAAAGGGCCTAATAATAATAAAGCATAATAGGGCCTTTTCAAAGCATTGCAACCACTGTGCCAACACATACTTTGGCAAATGATATGACTGTTGATCTGGTGAAATGGCCCTTATCAGCACCTTTATAACCAGATAAGAGGCTTGGTTTTAAAGTACGTCTTTGTCAGGATAGATTTTAAAATGTAACTTGAACCTGGGAACATTCAAACGCGAATACAAGTTTTCTTTTACATTCAAATGTCGAACACAAAGCGGTCGTATACAATTCCCAAGTTTTTGGATACTGCTTGAGGTCCTTCACTTCCATTAATTTTGCTAATAGCAAAGACAAACAACTCAAATCTGAACACTTATTCACCAGCCAGTGGTTCAGTATTGTGAATGAGCATCCAACAGTTTTTATCACAGCAGTAAAGTGAGGGTAATAAAGTTTACTGTTCTTTAGAACGCTTTCATTGAGAAACACGATAAAATACAAGACAGAAGTGGGCCTATTACATCAACTTTTCAGCCTGTAAACAAACATGTCATTTGTTTTTCAACTCTAAGAGAAACTAAAACTCTAAATGATATCAGAGTGTGTTCATGCTTTACTAAACCAACCTGTTTCTGTGAGTCTGTAACATTACATGGGAATTTGATTTTTAAAACGCCTAACATTTAAGCCCATTTTCAGCCAATGTCCTATAATAATAGAAAATAAATAAAAGAAAACAAGCCAATAAAAGTAGTGGACGAGGAGAGAATGGATTGTAAGGAGTGCAGACAATTATCTTCACCTCCAAAAATAATAACAGCGATTTCGAATGAAACTTTAACCATCAAGTAGTTAGTAACGCGTAAATACAACATCTTAAGGCCGTCATTTACTGACAGAAACATTTCTAATCACGTTTTTCCTCCTCAGCTCTTTATTTTGGTTGATTTCTGTCACAGACGTTTACGTTTTGTATTTCAGACCATTTCCCTCTTGAACATTTACCTTCATAACCTTCAAAACTCTGCCCAGTCTGCTGATGGTTTACACTGTAAGTTCTCCCTTCATCCGCAGGACGCTCCAGCACTGACTGCACTTAACTTACTGTGTCACACCTCCCCACATAAATGTGGCTCAGCGTAGAAACAGTTCCTCTAGTGAACGCATCACATCTTTTCCTGGAGCTACAGTAACAGGACAGATCTACCTGAGTCTATGTCGTGCAAGAACGTCAATTTGCCGATGTGAAACATGTGTTAAACTTGAGTTGTAATGAAATAGTTCACCTGAAATAGGTTCTGTAGCTTTACATCCTTCAAAATCATCTAATTTCAAAGTAAATGCTACTGTGGGGAAGACTCAGAGTGATCAGCTCTAGTTTCCTTGCTTCTGTGAAATAAAGTAGTTTCTGGCAACAACTAACACACACACTTTCTGGATCTATGTGTACAGGATGTAACTATCATAGCAAGACTTCAGGCTCCAGTTACATGTGTTTGTTTAAAGCCACACGGTCCATGTGAAGACTGTCTGTCCCTCTGGTGTTGCCTTGACTCTCCCTTGTTGACATGTTGCAGGTGCCGTCAGCGATGTGGAAATGCAGGAGCACTACGATGAGTTCTTCGAGGTGAGTGACCCATTGTGCCGCCGTCTCTCCAAACGTAGCGCGACGTGGCGTCTGCCTTCTTGCAACACGATGTAGAAAAAAGGATCAACATCACCTTTATGAGTCATTAATATTTACAAAGCAGGAATACGCATGGGAAGTGAAAGCTTGTTTATCAATCCTGGACTTGTGGCTAAGGTCATTCGAGGTAATCTGTGGATATAAATCCTAATGGCAGACATTAAACGTTTTTATTAAAGATGCTAAACTGTCCAATTAATTCCACAGACATAACCGTAGCACATAAATAACAATAAATCCTAATTAATATCCCGTTTGACATGTTTATTGATATTTTCCTCTTTTTTCCGATACAGGAGGTGTTCACAGAGATGGAGGAGAAGTACGGAGAGGTGGAGGAGATGAACGTCTGCGACAACTTGGGCGACCACCTCGTCGGAAATGTCTACGTTAAGGTTGGTAATTGATCTTAATGTATTCACGAGAGACGGAGCGAACGCAAAAACACTTAATTATAAATGCCATAAAGATGTGGCTGTGAGACCATGCAGAACAGAGACAGAGTTATCTTGAGGCAGAAATCTTGTTCCTATAGTTCATTGTCATAAAATATGCATACCAGATAATAATGACTGGGCTTAATAAGTGCAAAGGCAGGAAGGAGGAACAAACTGAACTAGCTTTTCAGTGTAAATTGTGTCGATTTGGTTCACTCTAGGCTGCAGCAGGCTGTCCTGTATCCTCAGTTATCCTAAGTATTTGTACTCCCTGTGTGTAGTTTCGTCGAGAGGAGGACGCAGAGAAAGCCGTCATGGACCTGAACAATCGTTGGTTCAACGCCCAGCCCATCCACGCAGAGCTCTCCCCCGTCACCGACTTCAGGGAAGCCTGCTGCCGCCAGTATGAGATGGGGTGAGTGACACTGCAGATTCATAAAAACAGCAGGAAAATCTTACCTGCAAATGTTTGCGAAATCAAGTGCATTCCAAGCCGTCTATTAATCAGAGACGATGCAAAGCAAACACACATAAAAATATGATCTACTCTTTTGAATATATTCACTGGGTAATTATCACTTTCTCTTTTAAATGCAAATAAGCGTTGTTCGCCCTGGGATGAGACGATCGCTTTTCTCTTTTTTTATCAGTCAGTGTTTTTCCATTGGCTCGTCGGGTTGTTTGCTCCGCCAGCGATAGCAATAACTCAGTGTGGGGGGGTGGTGATAAAGATCAGATGTTCCTCTTGTGGGCTCGCATACTCCTCAGATTGTATAACAAACTTTTCCCTCATGGCATGGCTCCATTAAATATGAGCAGGGTGAGTTTTAACCATCGGTGTGCTGGTTTTCCTGCAGGGAGTGTACCAGAGGAGGCTTCTGCAACTTCATGCACCTTAAACCCATATCGAGGGAACTCCGACGGGAGTTGTACGGCCGCCGCAGGAAAGGGTAAAGACATTTAAACATTCCTACTTGGGGGTAAAAAAAATGATTTGTTGATTGATTCTTATTTTTCTGCCACCAGGCCTCGTTCTGGCTCGCGCTCCAGAGAACGGCGCTCCCGATCCAGGGACCGGCGGCGGGACCGCGAAAGGCCAAGAAGGTCGAGGGACCGAGAGCGCTCCGGAAGATTCTGAAAGAAGCCGAAACCAACCCAATGTCCTCACTAATCCCCCCCCCCTCTCATCCCCAGCAATGATGACAAAGTTATTTCTTTATTGGTGAATTATTGGAAGTGTTTCCTTTCTCTGTTTTCTTTTATTCCCTTTTTTTAAGACAAGCTCATGTCGCTTTCTCAATAAAACAGATTTGTAATTCTGCACTTGCACCACCTGCTTATATGAACATCAGAGTTTATATAAAGGTAACCAAGAAATTCGTTAAAAAATAGAGTTTTAAAATCCTCTCAATGTGTCCCCTAATTCTAAACATTACTAACTTTAATGCTAACTGTTTTTATTACACTGCTTGACGCAATAACACCTATAACTTGAGCAACCTCTCGTTTTACCCACTGGTTTTGTGCACTTATGTAGGTTGCTTTGGATAAAAGTTTCAGCTAAATGTAATGAGTTCAACCCTGATATAAATTGGAAATCTTTTCAGTAGTTCTATTTATAAATATATGTATTTAATATCTTTGGGGTGACAGCCATATCATGAGAAGAGCTCAAGATGTCACATGCGTCCAGAGTACATGCAGTGTGTGTTTGGTCAATAAAAGGTAAACAGATGGTGCTGGTAACTTTAACACAGCGTTTTCTCAAACCCGTATTGGAAGTCTCTGCTCTGATTGGCGGAGCAGGCTAAACAGACGCCCTCAATGCAGCCAATCAGAGAGCTCCCTTGAACTTTGCCTACGTCCTCCCCCTTTGGTCCACGTGGTTGGACACCAGTACGGCTGTCTCCATCGGAAGTTGCTCACTGCGCGTTGTTGTCCTTGGTGCTGCTCTACGCCGGGGTCTCTTTGTGATTTTCTGTTACTTTTACAGCTTTTTTGGCTTATTTGAAACACAAGGTGAGTGAGAATGAACGTGAAATACAAATATAAGAGAGGATAAATGTAAAACATTATGAATTAAAACACATGGATGTCTGACATGGTCACTGCCTTAGAAAAGCTGTTCTGATGCAATATCGTACTACGTAACAGTAGCATTTATTGCGCTGTTGTTCCGCATATCATCTTTATAATTACGTTTCCCTGCACTATACTCGAGATATATATTCATATTGTTAAATGTTATATTTAACGGTTACGTTCTACGTTTTTCATTTTCTGCTATCCATTCAGGCAGTGCTGAATCGCTTGTTAAATGTTATGTTCATGTAGAACTAGCAATTCATTTGTACCTTATTTGGGCAATTCAGCAGCGACTAATTCCTTGTGTTGCTTAATTTATGTATTTAATGTCGTCAAAACGAGAGTTAAAAGCAGAACATACCCACATTTGAGCAGGAAAAACTACTAAAATCATGGTCATTTGATTTAAAAACTCTGACTTTACGACTAGCAATCGATTTGCACCTTATTTGATCGATTGACCGATTATGTTTTCTGTTTACAACCATAATAATTCACATTCCTTGGTTTTGTCTTAACAAAAGTAAATATATATATTTAGTTTTTTTTTACGAGAGAAGACATTTAAACAGTGACATTTCAGCTGGCGGAACTAGTAAAATCATGGCATTTTGATTTAAAAAACACAATTACATTATGATTTTATTCAATTTAGTTCAATTATTTTGACTGGCCATTAACCTCCTGACGAAATAAATCATAGTGATATTAAACTGACTATGATTTCAGGTTTACTGTTTTACAATGTGTCTTTACCGCATGCATTCCTGCTGTTCACATTTGGCCCACTATTTTCTATGGTTGAGTGAATATCTATAGTGTGCTCTAGTGTTGACCAGCTGATACAACGTGGCTGGCAGAGCAGTTATGTGACTTTTTAAATAGCCCTACATCATAAAGGGGCTTGCTACAGTAGTCCTCTTGCTTTGAGAGCACAGCACATACCGAGGGAGATTAGAAAAGTCACAGTTGAAGCAGATAACCAAGTCTGATCAAATGTTTTCCTTCATTATGATGGGTTGAAGGCTGCCAAGTTAAGATGAGGAGATTTTTGCACTGTGTTCTTTCAGCCTGGTTGGTATTTAAGGAGTGCTTATTGGCTTAAGTGTGGCTTATTAACAAAACAAAGAAGTTTCTGCTGTGTAAATCCTCTTTGTAAGTCTTTATTCTGCTGTGCAGCCTGGGCTCAGTGCTGCATGAGCTCTCTCACGGAGGGTCACGTTGCCCCAGTTGAACCCTGCAAAACCACCAGAGACCACCTACTCCTTCCCACATTTACCAAAGATATTGTGGACGGTAGAACCAAAGCAGTGTGGCATTTAGTGGCTGCAGAGAGCTCATATCAAGAATCGAAGTGACGTATACTATAACCACTTCCCCTGTGCAGTATTAGTTTTTTCCATAGCTTACCTAACATCAGGTTTCACTGTTCACTAGCTCTAAAGCAATATATCTCGAGGCTGTTTTTTCTGGCATGCAGAGCTGTTTGCTTTCACAGACGTTGTTTCACTGTGTGGTGGACATCGTTTGAACTATTAAACAGCTGGCCTCTGTGTTTGCACTGTGTGTTAGTGATGGTTCATCTGTGGCCTTTTGTAGGTGGAGAAACCCGATGGATGTATTCATTAAGAAAACAGATACTTGGTTTGTTGGCTTGTAGAAATGCTAGGGTCTTAAAATACAACATTACTTAAAGAGAATATATTCTCGGGTTTATATCTGTGTACTTGAAACTCTAAAAAGGAAGTAGTTGATATGCAGAATGGCTCCTTTCACAGTGTTGTATCTGCCAGTCAAACTAGCCTTTTACCTCAGACACTCGGCCTGTAGTTGTAGTATTTAATCTCCAGCGTAAGATAATGTTTAACGTTTAGTTATACATTTTAGACTTTTACAGCCTTCTACTACATGTAATGACCAATTATTGAGTCACTCAAGACTTTCACATTCACAAACACAAAGATAATCTGCGATGTGATTTCGAACAAGAAAATGCTGCTCACCTTGTTGTCTGAGAAACTGGATTACATTTGTATCTCAGTTATTGAAGTTCTGTCTACAGTGAATGACTGATGCAATTGTAACAAAAGTTGATCAGCCATAGCCGGGGGCGTCTCCCCCTACTCCCACTTCTGTTTTCTGACTGCTAATGAAAGCACAACCGAGCACATTCATTTGATTGCTCATCGTGCCTTCTTAAAGTTGTCATGAAATTCTGGTAAAGGAGGACAAAAGGTGAAGAGGAGGCTGATCAAGCATGACGGAGCGTTATTTTTGTCAATGCTGGAATGACTCAGCGTTTAAGGGAAGGAGGAAAGAAAGGAGTGGTTCAGTGTTTGCTTTCAAATGTGTATCCATGAATGAGAAGTAGGCTTAAAGTGAGCTTATTGTTCTAGTTTCTGCCGAAAACCAACAAGAACAGGATTTTGTTTAGAGTATCTGGTTGTCCATATGAAAAGATAAGGGAACTCAAATATTCCTCAAGTAGTTTTAGGTTGAGTTTACTTTGTTTACTTAAGGAAAGGATCAGAGTACTTCCTCACATCCCAACAGTCACTCCCACTGCCTCTGAACATTTACAAAAAGCCACAGATTTATCATCTTTTTCCTCTCTCTTACTCAGACTAAGCCATGCCATCAGTTCCTTCATCCAAGGAGGCCCCCCGTGAAGGGCCCGGTCGTGTGCCCCCACGCTGCCAAGCTGCTCAGCCACACCAACGGAGAAGGGAAACTCCGGGAGGGCTCCATCCCGCTGAACGGGGTCGACTCGCTGCCGGCGGAGGACACCGAGCATATTAACACGAAGATTGCGACCGCGGAGAGGAAGTGGATCCGGCCTGACCTTCCCAGCCGCTGCACGTGGAGCCTGGGGGCCTCGAGAGACGAGTCCCCTCACACGCAGGTTCCCAGGTCGGTGAGGTGTGGTGAAAGAAATTAATTTACGATGTTCCTGTCATCACTTTCCACGACTTCTTTCACCGTCTGCAGCTAAAACACTGTTATCTGTGTTCAGCCTGCACATTAATACTTTAACTTCTTGTGTTTTTCTAAATATTTGTATTTAATTTAGTCTTTTACTTCAGGTTTAGTTCTACAAACATTTGTTGTTGTATTTTATTACTTTACTGCATGTTTTGTATTTCCCTTCTAATTTTTCTAAATATTTTTTTATTGATTTAATATTTTATTGCACAAAAACATTTATTCTTTTTAATTGTGTTGTTTTTTGGCACTTTTTTTGACTATTTTATTCTGAAATGAAGCAGTTTGTTTATTCCATTGAAACCAGTTTTTCCAAACTCATGGGGTGTTCCACTTGGCAAACAACACACCTAACAAAGTGTTATTATTGTCAGTAAAAAGCGTTGATAAAACAACAAGTGGAGTTGGATTTTAGCCGTGTCTCTGTACTACTTTTCTAAAAACACTGTTTCTTCCTCAGATCCATCGCCCCTGCCATTCTCCCAAACATCCTGCACCGGATCGGAGACACCCCCCTGGTCCGCATCAACAAGATCCCCAAAGCGTTTGGACTCAAATGTGAATTATGTAAGTTATGGCAGCTCTCAAGCCCCGACATGCTCTCACTTCAGACACAAGGTGTGACTGTTAGCACTTTATGACACATTGTAAACAGGCGGGTGCTGCAAGTGAGACGGGTTACTGTAGGTCAGGAGTATTTCTGAATGAAACGGGTGGGGGCAGTTCAGGTCGATCGTTTTTGCATCAACTGCCTTTGCACAATCTGTGGCCATCAAGCATTGGAATAAGCTTCCAGCAAATGATTAGTTTTTATGGTGTGCTATATTTTAAACACCCGGTCCGTTTATAATTATACGCGTGGTAGAGACTAAGTAATGTTTTTAGGGTTTGTTGATTATTATGTGAATATAAAAATAACAGCAATAAATATGACATTAATAATACAAAAATACGACAAATAATTATAAATAAAACAATTATAATAATACATTCGTAAATAAAAATAAAATATGTAATAATAATAATATTAAAAATAATGGCTATGTCTTTATTTATTTTTACATTATCTGCTATTGTGTATTTTCTGCAGTGGCCAAGTGTGAGTTCTTCAATGCGGGGGGAAGTGTGAAGGACCGGATCAGCCTGCGGATGGTGGAGGACGCGGAGAGGGCCGGGCTCCTCAAACCTGGAGACACCATCATAGAGCCCACCTCTGGAAACACTGGTAATTGACTGCATGTGTTGCTATGGGGGGTTAAGTGTTCACAGGAATCAGTGGTATGTTAATTGCAGTGTTGTCAAGCTTTATGTTTATTGGTGGTTTTTCTTTCTAAGGTATTGGGCTGGCCCTGGCTGCAGCTGTGAAAGGATACCGCTGCATCATCGTCATGCCGGAGAAAATGAGCATGGAGAAGGTGAGCCCTGTCAAATTCATTCTGCCCAGTTTTGCTTAGTTTTTTAACTGCTCAGATTTTTATCTACTATTTGTTTTTCTTCCATACAGGTGGATGTCTTGAGAGCTCTTGGAGCGGAGATCGTCCGGACACCAACCAGCGCTCGCTTCGACTCGCCGGAGTCTCACGTGGGCGTCGCCTGGCGTCTCAAAAACGAGATCCCCGACTCCCACATCCTGGACCAGTACCGCAACCCGAGCAACCCTCTGGCTCACTACGACACCACGGCCGAGGAGATCCTGGAGCAATGTGGCGGTACGAAGATACCTTACAAACAGCAATAGTGGGGCAGTGATGATGTAGTTCTGTAGTGGACCCTGAAGGTAGCATCGACCCTGGTTCCCTCCACAAAAAGCCAATGGGATTTTAGCAGCACAGTCACATGACTAAATGTACCCACCACTAAGCTAAAGGCGCCTTATGTGGGGCGTGATAACGTTCAGTCATCTCATTTAAACACGATTTCTAATTCACTAGTTGGCTACTTACGTCTTATGTTGTGGAAAGAAATGTATTTAATAACTGGTTTTGACACAACTCTGCTCCTCACAGGTAAACTGGACATGCTGGTGGCAGGCGCCGGCACCGGGGGTACGATCACAGGCATCGCCCGCAAACTGAAAGAGAGATGCCCCAACATCAAGGTATGTCTCTGTGCTCTCACTCTTTGGAAGAGACACTCTCTTTAGTAGGACCTTTGGGATTTTAGCCTTTGCAGACCATTTACTTGCACTATTACCTGTATAACAAACTACAGGAAAGAGAAACAGCATGAAGCAGAATAAGGCCCCTTTAATAAATCTCAGTGCCTTGTGTTATCCAAAGAGCGTAGGCATGTGGAAGATGCTTTCATATAAACAATATTACCACAGATATGAATATTCCAGCAACAAGTCTCTTTCTGGTCTTCAAAAGAAAACAGTATTTGTCTCTAAAGTAGAATCCTTAATTACGTTGTGGGCAGATTGTTGGCGTTGATCCAGAAGGTTCTATCCTGGCCGAGCCCGAGCAGCTCAACAAAACCGACAAGACCCAGTACGAGGTGGAGGGCATCGGGTACGACTTCATCCCCACCGTGCTCGACAGATCAGTGAGTTGCCCTTATTCTCACCTCCCTTTTTTCTAATGTGTACATGACTTTCACCACCACTTAACATGATCTCTGTGACTTCAGGTCATTGATACGTGGTACAAGTCCGACGACGAGGAGTCTTTCAACATGTCACGCATGCTGATGAGAGAGGAGGGCCTGCTGTGCGGTGAGAGCTCAGGTTTTCTGCTGACTTAGAAGCCAGACGTGTTGCTGAGGTTACGAGGTCGACTCACATTTAGCTGTGTTTCTGTATCAGGTGGCAGCTCTGGGACCGCCATGGCTGCGGCAGTTAATATGGCCAAAGATCTGAAGGAGGGCCAGCGCTGTGTGGTCATCCTGCCAGACTCCGTCCGCAACTACATGTGAGGAAACACACACATTTCACTGGGACATTTACACTAGTTAAAGCAGCTCCAGATGAAAAAACTCCTCAAAACAAGTACTTTATCAGCTGTTCTAGTCATTTATATAAGAGAGCGTCTCAGAAAATCATAATAATGCCAGAACAATTCTGTGGTTAGATGATAACCCGACAATACAGATCATTTTTGGAGTTAGTTATGCCTCCAGAAGTTGTTTGTGTACACGCAGAGACAGTTTGTTTTGCATCCTTCAAGGTCCAAGTTCCTGAGTGACAAGTGGATGGTGCAGAAGGGCTTCCTGAGTGAGGAGGACCTCATGGTGAAAAAACCCTGGTATGTGTAACACACTTGATATGTACACGTTATGGTCAGATAAATAACTCCTCAGCTTGTATTGACCAATATTACTACAAGTGACATCCAGGCTTTAGGAGTCATTCCTGCACCTCTCTATTCTCCGTGCTCCTCAGGTGGTGGAACCTGAAGCTGCAGGGTTTGAATCTGTCCGCCCCGCTCACCGTGCTGCCCACCGTCACCTGTCAGAGGACGATCAAAATCCTGAAGGAAAAGGGCTTCGACCAGGCGCCCGTGGTGGACGAGGCTGGGTGAGTGTCCTGAAAGAGTAGATAACTGTCGCACTGACATATTGTATGTCTGCATCCCTTTTTGCTCTGTAAATACTGACATTTCAACGTGTATGTGTGTGTGTGTGTGTGTTTGTGTGCAGGTTAATCCTGGGCATGGTGACACTAGGGAACATTTTGGCCTGTATCCTGGCAGGGAAGATCAAGGTGTCGGACCCCGTCAGCAAAGTCCTCTACAAGCAGTTCAAACAGGTGATTTAAAAAATAAAATAAAATGTCATGATTTTATATTCAAAGAGCGGCTGATGGTTGTGTTTAATTTACATTTCTTAAAAAAGAGAAACTGAAAAAGTTAGAAACAGCCATTACATGATGAAAAATAGTGAGTGTGCTTTATATTATGTGATGTTTTAATTTGGCTTCGTAAATATGTGTATCTATTTCGAGATTATAAGTACTTTTTAAATCAGTGAAATAACAAGACTTAAATTGCATCTAGTCACATTTATCACTGGTACATTTTACGCTGTTGTGCACGAGTTGCTTTATTGATTTTATAAATATTGATCATTTTCTTCCCTTTTTTAATTTGCAATTTAGATCCGTTTGACTGATAATTTGGGGAAGCTATCCCGCATTTTGGAGACTGACCACTTTGCCCTGGTGGTACATGAACAGATCCAATGTAAGTATAATATTAACACACACACACACACACACACACACACACACACACACACACACACACACACACACACACACACACACACACACACACACACACACACACACACACACACACACACACACTTCCTTCATTCATATGCTCTCATTAACCTGACATGCATTTTTCTTCACCCAAAAAGCTGATAAAATGTGTTTGTGGAACTGTGGCTCCCCCTGGTGGCAGTATTCAAAAACACAAGTGGAAAAATTCCTCTATTTTATTGTATGTTTGAGAAAAATAAAGACCTTTTTGAGCATTAAAGTATGTAAACAAGTCACAGTGGAAGCAAAAAATACAAATATGAACCTTAAAATGTGCATAATAGTGTCCCTTGATAAGAGTAAGCCAATGGTTAATTGATTATTTTGTTCATCTCTAGCCTTCTCCTCACCTCTCTCTTCCTTGCTCTTCTCCCTCAGACTTGAACGACGGCTCCCCAAGCCTGAAGCAGATGGTTTTCGGGGTGGTGACTGCCGTCGACCTGCTAAACTTCGTCACAGGTCGGGAAAGGAGAGAGAGATCCATGTCAGAGTCCACCGACGAGCTGAACTGAACCAAAACGCTCTAACTTTTCTGACATCAACAAAGAAGATGGCTCATAGATGGCTTGAAATAATCTTGTGAAATTATTTGATTGAAGTTAGTTAAAATAAAAACACTTATCATTTTTAGTATTTCTGAAAATTAGTCTTACGGTATAATAAACAAAATATGTTGCGCATGTATGTATAGGGTTAATGATTATTTGAAACGCTGGATTATTATATTTGTTTGTAGTGCTCTAAGCAAATATTTTGTAAGTTTAAGACACTTTTTGTTTAGTATCTGCCTTGAAAAAAAGCATCTGTTTCACTTTTATTTTTATTTGTCAACATGTTTCACTGTAGTCTGCATCAATCAAACATCAGATATAAGACATAGAAATGTATAAAATCTCATTTGTCAAGATTAAAGAAGTAGATGGCTGCTGTATATAAGCATATTATCTTCCCAGTGCTGCTCTTTTTATGTGTGCTCAAAAAAAGTACATGCAGAGTGAAAATAATGATTTCCTTGAGAAGAAATGATTTGTGCCTGCGATGGCTGTAAAGTTAAAGTATTTAATCTTTGCTATGTCTGTGAGAATTGTTTTGTATTGCATTTTATTTTTAATGAATGTGTATGATTTAAATAAAGCTTTAAAGGTATTCTTTGACTGTTTGAACATTTATTTTTGATGTTGGTTTAAAAAAAAAAATCAACATTAAACTTATTTAGGTTTAGTTTCTTAACAGTCATTAACGCGCTGTGTTTGTGTCTGCCATGTGGTTTGTGGCGCATGTTATTGTGAACTCTTACTACCGTACGGGCGGGGCTTCATTCGATGTTAAATGTTTTAATTGCTGAGCTTAATCCCCGCACTGACAAGATCTTCTCCGGCGCAAGATGTATTAGTAAAGGAGCAAACCCCTTCACGTTTGCAATATCCAATGAGCGCGGTCCGTGGCGATGTATGTGTTGTGTGGAAGCTGCTGCTACGAGCAAGGCTACACAGGCAGTATGGCGGAGGAGGGCAGTGTGTACGATTTAGAGGGGCTAGAAAAACAATTAGAGAGTTTGTTGGGCCGCTATTCAACTGATGAATTGCGGGCCGATAGTAAGCCTTTCTGCTCCGACTTTTGCAAGGTAAGGAGTCGTCGCTGAAGTTGTTGACAGGCTTGTTGACAGAGATAAGAGCTTATATGTTAGCCGACTCCCCTCCCCCAGAACTGGCCGCTTCACAGCTAGCATTAGCAGCTAGGGTTGTTAGCATCTAGCCAACGAGTCCTATTCGTTTTAAAAACAAATATATTACCTTAACATATGGTAAATGTTATGAGTGACATCCCAGCCTCATATTTAAAGACATTATCGAATCGTCTGAGTTACCGAATCAATCAAATATTGACGTGTGTTTACAGTACAGCTAGCTAGCGAGCACGGCTAATCGCTTCAGCCAGTTAGCCCACAATTTGCTACAAGTTAGATTAGTTAGTCTGCTGAATGTTTACCGAACTGTCGACTGGACAACTTTTTTTGCACGTTTACAACACGTTTGGTTATCAATTAGCCAGTGAGGAATTCAGATGACGTACACTCCGCTCTAACTTAATGTTGTTATGCAATTAGCAGCCTTAGTTGTGATGCATTTGCCTGAAAGACCAACTTCGACTAGGCTTAATTATCCGTCTTAAACAACATGACGTGTAACTGTACCTTTGCAGTATTATATGATATAATTCCTGTAATCACAAGATGTCGTATTACATTGACATTTTTTGGATACATTAACCTAAATGCATAGATCCAGTAAGTAAATCTAGTGAACAAAGTGCGTTTAAATGTCTGGCACTGCTGGTAAACATTCACTAAACAGAGTCATAAACTGGGGCATAGCATAACCATCAAGTGTGCAAACGTAGTATCCAAAAAAATATGTTGCTACTGAGCTATTAGCAGGCCATTTCAACTTTAAATTCAAGGCGTATCTCTGCATGAGAACACACTTTAAGAAGCTGAATACACATATCTGGTTATCAGTTAGCAGGTGATGAATTTGGCTGAGTAAACCAACCTCTAACTTAATGTTGTTATACAATTAGCAGCCTTAGTTATGATGCATTTCCCTCCAAGGCCAACTTTTATTATGGCTGTATTGGCCAAAACACATGTATATGTACATGTGCAGTATTACATGACATAATCTCTGTCCTCATACCTTGACATGTTCATAATGTGGACAAATCTGATATGATATATGTTGCTATGAGCATGCTACTTAAACTTTAAATTCAAGGTGTGTCTCTGATGGCAACACAGCTAAATACTTAAAAGAACAAGGATTTTCAATTAGGCTTTTGGATTAAACTAACCGAGTCAATTGAGCCAAACCAAAGCCTGTGCTGCAGTTTTATTTTGAATAGATTGGAGAAGGCCTAAGGACAGCATAGTGACAGTTCACAGCATTCGAGTGGCACACAAGACCGGTTTCCTAGATCTCCACCATTAGAGGGCATTATAAGCACATTGCATTATAGGGATTTGACCATTCAATTGTTAGTATTATATCAGGTGCTCTAAATGTCCCTTTTTGCGCACATTAATATAATTGTGTTATGAAGGAAAGCTGCAGAAATATGAAATGTGGCTCATCCATACAGATTCATTGTGTTAGTGGCTGTAGGGGTCTCTTTTCTCTTGTGTTTCCATGTTATATACCAAACAAAGGTATTGATTGTGGGGCTGCACGGTCTTAAAATATCTTATTTTGGTTTACCCGCAGTCTATATCCCAAACAGAATTGAATGACCACGTTATTATATCTTAAAGGCTGGAAACAGCATTGGTTGACATTGACTGTGCATATGTCACTAGTCATGATGTTGTTGCATCACCAATGTACCACCAACTGCCATTAAACATCAAATATCGCAGACTGTACATGATAAACCGTACACGCTGTTAACTGTCCTTGTCTCTGTTTTGTCTCTTCTCCGTGCAGCTGGTGGAGCAGCAAGCCTCTGGCTGGCAGGTGCCACTGCCTCAGCTCAGGATCCTTGAGAAAGCTCTCCACTACTTCGCCCGAGCCTCCACCTTCTTCACGTCAAACTGTGATCATGTTCTCCACACACTCAGCAGTCTGGCTTTGTAAGTACACAGACCTGAGATTCCCTTTTAAAAAGCAAGTGTTTGGTGTTTGTTCTGTTGTGTTTTGGTTCCTGCTTGGTTCAGGTTTGCTTGGCTGATCCAAGTTTAATCAGTTAAATTGTGAATGAATGAAACCCTTTATTACCCCTCAGTGAGTTAGCCTTGCACGATATGTCCTTGGAAAAGCAAACGTTTTAAAAAAGCATTATCTCTTAACATAATACACCATACATGTTATGTGGGTAACAACCCTTAAATATATATGTGCTTTGTAGAGATAACATGGGGTAATGTGTACCTGATCAGACCAACGTCATTCCTCCTCTTTGTGCGTGTTTGTTTTTATCCTAGCCTTTCTGTGCTTTGTTTGCGTGGACGGTACATCTGGGCATACATGCTTGTGTGTATGTCATACTGGCTAGGTACTGGCCTCTGCTCTGCTCTCGTTCATCATTGATGATGCTGTTCCGTAGTGTAGAGCCCACCCCTCCAGGTTAACACCGTTAGCTCTGTTGGAGAGAAAACACGTAAAATCCATTGCATACAGAGAACAATGAGAATTTTTAACAATACAACAAGTAAAACCTTTGTTTGTATATATTTGTTGACCACATCTGAAGCCTTATATATTTGTTCACAGGTATTGACAACAGCAGAAAATAAACAAAACAGCATATCTATATATTGAAGGTTGATTTTGTTCATTGGCTCAAGCAAGTTATTTGTAAGCCAGGAAGAATCCCCGGCATGCTGCCAGCTGTTGACTTCACTCCCTCCTCCATCCCGTCCCCCAGGGTTTTTATAAGCTTGATAATTAACTGCATTCCTCTGCCTTTTTCTATCAGTCAGTGTTTTTACAGCCACATAGATTTAGATTCTCTGTGAAAACTTGGGTTCAAACTGTTTTAAAACTGTGTCAAACGATCTTTGATTTCCCCACAGGAGTATCTTTGAGTTGCTGCTGTTCTTTGACCAGAAGGACTTCCATCAGGAGCCACTGAAACACTTCACTGTTACGTTCCAGGTGAGCATGACATGCAGGTCCCTGTTTATTGTGAGCCTCTGAAAACGGTTCAGAACTATATTGCTATACAAGGTCATAATGCTCCTAATTTATGAATTGTCCTCATGCTCTTTCAGGAATGTCACTTGTCCCTTGCAAAGCATCAGAATGTACACTTACTTCAGGTGGAGCGATCGATTCGGAGCGGCGGGCCTTGGGCCGGCCCGGCTTTACAGGCAATCCTCAGTGAGTCCAGCTTACCTCAGAGTGAAGGTAGGTTTTCCCTTTCCTGTAGTGTGTTGCATAGGTTTTTGTGCATTTTCAATCCCCCAAAAACAATTTGTAGCTATATTAAAATGTTCCTTCCTTTTGATTGAAATAGATTAACTTAAAAATGGTGGTTCCTTGTGTTTGTCCTGCTATTCTCTGAAGCCATATCAAAGTAAACGTATCTGTCTCTTGACTGTTCCTCAGTGGATGTGTGCGTCAGCTCGGAGCTGCCGGTGTTCTTCGAGCTCCGGGTGCGTTACCTCTTATCCTGTGAGCGGGTCAGTGAAGCGATGGCGCTGGCTAAGTGCTGTTCTCGGAATCCCACGGCAGGACAACACCTGTTCTTCCTCCAGGTCTACCTCACGTGGCTGTTCAAAACCTCACAGCATGACCGCCTACATAAAGAGGTGGGTGCAGGGACTGTAACGCGCAAATGTCTATCATTTTACAACATTTGTGTATGAGAGTCTTTAACTGATGCTTTCATTGTTTTTTTTAGGTGGCTGAATTTAACGGTAAAGATGCAATTCACATCATCTGCAGTTTAGAGTGTGAGGAAAAGGATGAGGTGCTCCTCGCTCTCAGCAGGGTCTTTCTTTCCCAGCAGCTACGCAGAGGAGACATGTACTATATGTGGTAAGCAAATCTAAACCTGATCATGTGATTGACGGCCCCTATTCAGACAAGCATTAACACTTTTCCATCTCCGTTCCTCGCAGTGATCTCGTCTTCGTGTGGAGTAAACTTCATAACCGGTTGAACACATCTAAGCAGGCTCTACTGGAGGAGAGTCATCAGCTGCTGTTGTCTGCCACCAATGTCAACTCGATCTTCCCGTTCATCAGAGCCGTACTGCAAGAGGTGACATTTAAACCGCTGTGTATATACTTTAATAGGCGTAGATACAATTTCCATGCTGATGTTTAAGGCTGTTTGTCTCTCTCTAGCTGGGTGAAGATGGTATCCAGTTCTGCGTGGAGCTTTGTGCTAACGCGCTGGGTTCTTGCCGCCCCTGCGATGTCAAAACAAAGTCCCTCATCTACAAGACCATCGCTGGCCTGCTTCCCAATGACCTGGAGGTTTCCCGGGCCTGTGCTCTTCTCGTCTTCTTCCTCGAACGCACCGTTGACACCTACAAGATGGTGTACCTCCTTTACATGCATCCTGATCAGGAGTACCACGTGGAGTTCAGCCCCATCAGAAACCACATTCGCTTTGAAACCCTGCAGGTAGAGTGCTTTTTAAACAAGTCCTCCCACAAAGGGCAGAGTTTCTGTTCAGCTGATGGTCTTACGTTTTCTTTTCCATCTCTCCGCAGGTCTTGAAGAAGGACCTGTATTTTGACCCAGAGTTTTGGAACCTCATTGCTCTGCGGTCCAACTGTCTGAAGCTGCTGAGCGACAAGGTGGTTAGCAGCGCCCTCGAAGAAATCATGGAGGACAAATGGATCCTGAGCTATTGCACCAAAGAACCTGCTTCTCGGTCACGGAAATCAGCATGTCAGAAAGGAAGTAAGGGGGCAGGAGCCAAAAAGCGGCACCACAAAGAGGATACTGACACTGCATCGAAGAGATTAAAGGGCCCAGGCAAAACACGGCTAAATGACCACACTGTAAAGAAGAAGGGGAACCAAGGGTTGCCAGCATCGGAGCCTTTGAGACGTTCCTTTTGGCAGCTAGACAGACTGCAGGACAATGTAGCCGCAGAGTATGGAGAACTTAGACGGACTACGCGGCTCTCAGAGAAGAACCCACCAAAACGGAGGATTAGAAAACCCAAGTGGCTTCTGGAAGACTCAGGAACACCCGGAGGAAAAGATGTTCCTCCTAGGATTAAAAAGCATGGGTTGAAACATCAAAAGCACTCCGTCGTTAGGAGGACTGAAACTGGTGACCTCAAGAACAATTCAAAACACAAACCCTCTCATTTAACGGCCAGGGAAAACAAAAGAAAGCAGCAGAAAAGGTTACCGTTGGACTCCGTTAAAGCAGCCGCTGCTCCACAAGTAGTTCTGGAGCTTTCGCTTCCAGACAACGAGCTGATGGGAACTTTCACTGAGGACTCTTGCAACAGACAGAGAGGTATCCCTCAAGTGCTTTTCTACAGATCTACGATGAAGGTTCCTATTTCGTCGCAGCCTGTGAAGACTGTACACGGCAAAGAGGTGGTTCTCAGAGCACGGGATCCAGCCATGTTGCTGCAGCAGTTGCACTGTTACGCTCGGCGGCAGAAAGGAAAGGGCAACGTGGTGAATATTCAAGGCTCGGTGTCCACCATCACGCGCTCCTCTGTACATGGAAGTCCTCCGAAAGAGCCGCAGAGGGAGCCTGCTGCTGACGTTAAAGCTGAAAATGACTTACTGACACCGGCACAAGCTGCAAAATCCCCGGTGTCAGAAAAAGTCCATCAAGCTCAAACTTCAAAAGCGGTCCCACAAAAGTTATTCTCAGGAAGAGAACCCCCCAAAAAGTCTGCTGCTGAGATGAAAGTCAACAATGTTTCTACAGCAGCAAAGACTGAAATCACAGAAGTCCCAATGTTGGATAAGGTCCTGCAAGCTCAAACTATATCGAAAGAGCTCTGTGAAGAGTCTGCAGTCGAGATGAAAGTCACGATAGCATCAACGGCGGCTGAAGTGACGCCACCTTTAGGTTTGGATAAAGGCTGTAAGGCTGAAAATATAAAAGACGCTTCCAAAACAACTTGGCCTGAGGTCCCGCAGGCCAGAATTACGGATAAAATCCCTGCAGTCTCAAATGCATCCATGGTTTCAATCATTGGAGCTGCTCCCTCAGAGTCCCAAGAAGTGAAACCAGAGCTGAAGTTACTCTCTTCTCAGACGGAAACCAGCAAAAATCCAGAGGCCCAAGCTGACACCACAGAGATGCTCCCCGCTGTCGTCAACAACGTTTCTGTTGTTGATATTGCAGGTGTTTCTCTCTCAGAAGCACCTGTGCCGAGTGAAAATGACACACAGGGAGGATCAACGGTCACGCCTGCTGATAAGGACAGTGTAAAGGACATCTCTGCCCTGACGTTAGTAACAGAAGTGCTCACTGAACTTGCACCTGAGGCCCTCGCTCAAGATCTGGAGAATCACAAACAACCAGCTCCACAGGACGACTCCTCTACGGGGTTGGTGATAAAAAGGAAGTCTAAAGTCCTCATAGGGTCCACAAAAACTCCAGCGGCTCTGACTTGAAGGAAGAGGGAGTTCCGTTTATTGATCTGGAAACACTTGATGAAAGCGAACTACCGGAAACGGAGGAATCCAAGCTGGAGTTTTGTTGCTCCTTCTGCAACAAGACTTTCAAGGGGAGTCGTGTCGTAGCACACGCCATGTTCCACTACCGCAGAGACGAGTGCATGTTCTGCGCCACGATGTTCAAAGACGACCTTCTGGCCATGATGCACCTGTCCGACCACATAGAGAAGCTGAAGAGGAGCAAAGAGTCGGCCGCTCAAGTAAACTCTGTCCCTAAGACCAAAAATGTCTCAACAATTAAGACCTCTTCCAAAGCCAAGACCACTCACATGTCTTCTGAGCACCGAAGTAGTGAGAGACAAAGGAGATCCAACAACTCTTCTCAATCAATAAGCCTTTCAGATTCAACCCCATCCAGATCCAGAGAGTTGAGATCCAATGACAAGTCAGTGGACGGTCAATCGTTACATGGAACGAAACTAAACGCTTCAAAGCACCTTAATGTTAAACCCCCTGTTCAGAAGATAAATGGGCATATTGGCCAAAAGAAAGAGCTCAATAGACCGAAGAGGGACGCAGGAGCTAAGCAGGAGACTTCTCAAGAAAGAACAAATGATAAAGCAGAGAGGTTGCAAGAAAACCAAGACGCCATGAAAGAAAGTAGGGAACCCGCCGAAGAGAAAGCTTTGGAGCAACAAGAGAGACTTTGCTGTCCGGTGAATGGGTGCTTTTGGTTTACAGACCTGTCAAAAAATCGTGTCGCGCTCCTTTACCACGCTCTCGAAGATCACAAAGGCGAGGAGAAACCTTTACACCTGGCCTTCCGTGTAGGAAACGGCAAATGTAGCAGCTGCATGAGGGTCATGTGGAGTTTCGAACATTTTCAGCACCACGTGGAAAGACACCGGCTCGCTCCTCGGCATCCTTGCCTCCATCAGGGGTGTGCAGCCAGGTTCAAAACTGGGATAGAAATGCGACGCCACACCAGGAAGCACAGTCCACTGCAGGCAGTGTGCTGCCTCCCTGGCTGCTCGCAACTATTTATCTGTCTCTGGGCTCTGAACCTTCACGAGAGAGAGCACTATGCTTCCAAATCCACTAAAGCAGACAAGAACACCGACGAGCCAACAGTAGACGGACACAATAACACTCTGCAGGAGGAGAAACAACAGAATCATAAGGCAAACACTGCTGCCAATAAATCTGTGAGTGTAAAGGCTGCTCGAAAATTAAGGAGAGAAGCCACACATGACCCGTCAACAGAAAAACCTGCTGAGTCTGTTCAGGAAGACGAGTTGAAAGACAGAAAGGAGACGCACGTTTTGAAGAATCTCTCTAATAAGGACACTTCCACACAGCCCGCTGGCCCTAATCTCAGATTAAGGCACATTTTGAGAACTAACACAACCAAAAATCACAGAGAGTTAAAACACAACAACAAAGTAAGGCACAAGTTCAAGAAGAAGCAGGTCAAAGTTGACACAAAAGGTCCGAAAAGAAGAGGGCGTCCTCCGAAGGCAAAGGTGGCTGTGCGTGATGAAAACACAACTGATGTTCCAAAAAGTGAACCTGTGGTAGAAACAACTAAAGCAGAGAAGATCTCAGAAGTGAGCAACGAGTCAAAAGAAGAAGAAAAGAGTTTGCACATCCAAGATGAAGTAAAAACCACAGAAGAACTCATCAACAAATCAAAGATAAATAAGCAGGATCACGTTAAACAAAAGATCTCTATAGCTAACTCAGTAATCAGCACCACCTCCACAGACAGAGTGAGGAATAAAGCAAAGAAACGCTGCGCTACTACAGGAAGCGGTAGTCAAACTGCTCCTTCAGACTCGAAGAAGCTCAAGGTAACGGAAACAAAAGCCAATGCGAAGATTGTCAAGAAGAAAAGTCCTGTCAAAGAACCAACGTCTGCCTCCAAAAGTCCTGCCACGTCGACCTCCTCTAACTCTGTGCCTGCTAACCGTCTGAATCCGATCGCTGCACCACCCACCACCTCAGGAGAGCAAACGAAGACAGTGGGCAAGCTAAGGAAACCGCACAGGAAAGAAAAGACTGCTTCCTCAGACACAAAGAAGGACACAATTTGTAAAAAAGTTGATAAGAAAACACCCAAGGGATGCAAAGATGCGAGCAAAACACCTGCGTTAAAGAAGTCCAAATCTGCACAGAAACAGGCTAAAGCAGCAGCAGCAGATGTGGGAGAAAAGGCTAAAGAAGAAGAGAAAACACAGAAGGGAACAACAGGGGAAAACTCCATTGAATCCAACACAGCAAATGGGAAGCTCAAAAACGTACAAGAGGAAGGCGACGCAGGGATCGTCAAGAAAACATGCCAAGATCTGAGTTGTGCATCAGCATCCAAGGAGCCTGTAAACACTGAGGATAAGGGGGTGAAAGCAGAGGCAGTGGAGAGCCTTGTAAAGGAAGAGGAAACGCAGAAATGTGTCAAACAGGAAATTCTCACAGGGTACGGTAGGGGGCCCTATGTGCGTCCCCCACCTACTGCATACCTGGACGAGAAGTACATCACCATGCCGAAGCGTAGGAAGGAGCTGCTGTTCTCTCAGTCGTCTCGGAAGAGCCCCCCCCTTCTGCAGACCTGCTCCGCAGCACTTCCGCAGAGACAACGCTGCGCCAACTGCTTCGCTACGTTCAACAGCGCAGAGGATCTGCAGAGTCACCTCCAGCTGAACAAGTGCTCCAACCTCTTCGGATTCGACTCCGACGACGAGGGTGAGTCAGGAAAATGATATTTAAAAAGAAATCAGACGTTTGTTATAGATATTATGATAATAACATCAATTAAGACGCTAATTCTCTGTGTTGTTCCTGTTTCAGGCAACCTTTTTTAACCTTTTTTTAAAGAAATGAATTTGAGGAATAACAAAGATGAAGACACGCATGGATCAGACCTCTCCGGATGGCGTACTCCCAGATGTTGGCAAGGAGTCGTGCATCTGGAAAACCCTGAAGGGTGACCCTGAATTTCCCTGCAGCATGTGCCTGTAACACAAGGCCCGGGAGCGGCCACGGGACAACCGCTCAACAACAGACGACTGAACTGCACGCCAGTCAGACCGTTGGCAGTACAGCGAAGTGCCTGCTCTGGATCCGCCGTGCTGTTTCCAGCTGCTTCCTGGAGATTAATGTGGCTTAAAAAGACTTCTGAAAGCTGTGAAACAAAAACTTAGGTCGAGGCTGCTCCTGCTATCATCACAATTCATATTTTTCACAAGCCATATGTTTGCTTTTTGCACTGGTCTCATAAGATTTCCTTCTGCTTAAAAAGATCTTTTCTTTAACATCCTATAATTAACTATATGTTTTTTCACCTTTGAACATTTGTTAGATTGCTGTATCTTCTGGAGAATGTGTTATTGTTTTTTTTAAACACTTCACACATGGGATGAAGTCTCAGCTTGTCTTTCACATGAGTAACCGCTAGGGGGCAGTGTGCACCCATCTCAGCATCATGCGGAGATTCTTGCGAAATACAACATGTTATTATTATTATGTATTATTATTAGTATGTGCAACTGAAGGATTTTGTATACAAAGCTGCTCCTCGGTTTTTATCACTGGACTTCCTGTCATATCCATCAAGCTATATTTTTTAGCAATAACAACAAAATGTGCCAGTGTCTCTCTAATATTTTTCAGATCATTTCCTGTGTTTTATTCGCTGTGAGTGGAGCAGCATAAATGTTGGTTCATATTATATTTTCTCACTTAGCCATTTTATCTTTACTGACACGAGCAAGAAAATCCTTAACAAACCACAGTTTTTCATGAGCTTCAGCAGGAAGTTATATTTATTTAAGTTTTATTTTCTATCTTTTGTAAATATTTGGAGAGTTTCAATGGCTTATTATATAAGGGGGTATTGGATCTGGGTTTATATTTTTGTTCTTCAGGTAAAAAAAATAAAACTTATTTCAAATGGCATCCATTCGGCACTGTGTTTGCATGTGAGGAATGAGCGGCTTGCTCCAACATCTTCAAATAAAAGGTTTCAATGCCCTGGCGAAAGATAAGTCAGCAGTATTTCAAAGAGTGCTGCTGAGAGAGAAAATATTAAGATCACTCAAAAGACAACTCCTCAACTTTGAAAACCTTTGGCGTTTGTTTCTGTTACTAAAGTTTGCTGAAATACTTTAAAGAATGTGCACAACTCTGCACCGAAAGGTTGGTTTGAGGACAAATATTAAAATGTTAATTACATTTTCCTTTTTAAAAGGAGCTGACCCTACATCTGAACAAAGAGGAGCTCCATGGATACTTCAGGGTCATTTCAAAGTGGATATAAATCCTGTTAAAGTCATGGTGAGTGATATAACATTTTGATTTCACAGATTACATGTGCTTCAGGTAGCTGAGTTATTATGTAATGATGCAGACAGAAAGGCGATCTCTTTGTTTTCCATGCGAGTCATTCATGTTTGTTGTGGGGGACGCAGACAGAGGAAGACAGAGAGACAGAGAGATTGCCGGAGAGGAAGAAATACGACACTGCAGGAAGAGTCAAATTCCCACCCACAGGTGTGTGAGCGGTGAGCGGTGGAGGAACTATTCACTAGACTAGGGGTGCCCAACCAGTCGATCGCGGTCTACCAGTCGATCGCGAGAAAAGGTTGTGTGTAGGCTATCCTGCTACTGTTGTGTAAAATAGGCCTACATTAAAACTTCCAACTTAAAACATCTTAAATAGGCACAATGAACTGCTGATTGCGTGAAGCAGTGTGTAGATTTGTACAGCTATAGTAAGGTAGATCAGGCATAATCAAAGAAAAAATGACACGCGCTTCTTTCTATCTGCGCGCGCATGGTATGGTTGCTCGGTTCTAACTAAGGACTCGGAAGGGCGCAAGAAGCTTGACTGGAGCACGTGGATACTACCATGGCGGCAGAAGCTAAAACTTATCATTTTCATTCAGAGTGGGAGGAGGGTTATTTGTTCGTGTATTCGAATGCCAAGTCCATCTGTGTTATTTGCAATGCAAATGTGGCTTTACCAAAGAAAGGGAATTTGGAGCGGCATTTCAAGATGGCCCACAAGAGCTACAATACAAACTTCCCAGCTAAATCACCACTGTGCGCACGAAAAGTCAAGGAATTGAAAAGGCAGCTAGCAGCACAACAGTTCATTTTTATCAGGCCCAATACCACGAGTAAGGCTGCAACCTTAGCTTCTTATCGTGTCTGTCGTGTTCTTGCAAAAGGAAAGAAATCTGTCAAGGATGGTGAGATTGTGAAAGAAGCTCATGGAAGCCGCAGATGCGCTTTTTGCCGATTTTAAAAATCGAAAGGAGATTGTGTCTGCTATTCAGGATGTGCAGCTATCAAGACATTCTGTTACACGGCGATGCGAGGGAATGGTGGAGGATGTTGAACAGCAGTTGAGGAATGATATTGACACGGGAGTGTTTTTCTCTGCAATTCGATGAATCCACTGATGCTGTGGATGTGGATCAGCTATGCGTGTTCATTAGAATGGTTTTCGACAATATGAGTGTAAAAGAAGAGCTGCTGACCATTTTGCCTCTGAAAGGGCACACAAGAGGCACAGATATTTTCAGGTTTTTATGGAATTCGTTAGTAAGAGCAAGTTGCCCCTCTACAAACTCGTCTCCATTACAACCGATGGGGCTCCAGCAATGATTGGCCGTACTGCTGGGCTCATTGGATTGTGCAAACAGTCTGAATCTTTCCCGGATTTCCTGAATTACCATTGTATAATTCACCAGCACGGAAGATTTTAAATATGAAAGACGTGATGGATGTGGCTAACAAGAGTGCCTATGTTCTGTTCGGGCCAGGAGCCTGCAGAGGCGATTATTCTGTGCGCAACTGGAGGAGACCGGTGCAGAACACACATATCTGCTGCTGCACACAGACTTAAGGTGGCTCAGCAGAGGTACATTTCTGGATTTGCCGAAATTAAAGAATTTCTGAAACGTTCAAACCATGCTGAATATGCACAGCTAGAAGACAGTCAGTAGCTCTTGGATTGAGTCTTTCTTACTGATCTTACTGACAAGCTCAATAACTTGAATCTAGAGCTGCAGGGTAAGAACAAACACATCATCAACATGATCAGCTCCGTGAACACCTTTAAAAGCAAGTTACAGCTGCTATCAAGCAGGTTGCAACAGTGTGATCTGCGGAACTTTCCACACATGGACACAGAACTTAAGCGTCAGGGCAAAGACTGTGTGGAGCTTGAGAGTGCACGTTTTGATGATCAAGTGCAAAGCATCTTGTCAGAATTTCACAGGCGCTTTACTGACTTTGCATCCATTGAGCCTGTTGTCAGTTTTTTCAGTTTTCCATTTGGGGAAAATATAGCTGTGGATTGTATAACGTCCAAAGTGGCATCACTCTTCAACCTGGATAGCGGTGCTATTGAGAATGAGATCCTCACACTAAATAATGACATTGAGCTCAAATCAAGAGCAACACCTGACACAAATGTCCAATTCTGGAATGTAATGCACAAAGAGAAGTGCCCCAACCTCAGACAAACTGCAAAGAATTTGACTGCACTTTTTGGATCAACATACTTGTGTGAGTCTGCCTTTTCACATATGAAAATCATTAAGTCAAAATACAGATCCACCATGACTGATGACCACCTTGCGGCCTGCTTACGGCTGGCTCTCAGCTCCTACTGTCCGGACTATGAGAGACTAGCTTCCTCCTCTCAGTGCCAGAAGTCCCACTAAGGTAGAGAACCACTTTTCCAACTTAAATTAGGCATTGTATCAATTAGGTTGTATGTTGTTGTGTTGTTACGGGCCAGTCCTAGCCCTACTTGTGCGTATTCTTTGCACGACGTACATTTACTTCAATAAATAGGTATTATTATTGTTAAAACTTGATCTTTGTGCCAGAAAATTGTGTTAGGTGCTCAGTTAATTGTGGCTACGCTATGGCTTTCGATATGGCTTGGTAGATCTCGACACACTGTCAACTTTAAAAGTAGATCTTGGTTCAAAAAAGGTTGGGCACCACTGCACTAGACTTTCCCTGGAAACATGAGCAATGTATCGTGCATTTGTTTATCCTGTAGTTGCCAGAGAGTTTACACGCACAGGTTTCTTTTCTAGTTTTGGGTGTTAGCATTGGTGGCTAATGTTAGCTAGTGATTATTGAGATTAGCTGATGTAGCAGTAGCTTAGCATTTAGCTTTAGTTTATAACTGCCGGTGTTCAGCAAAAGTCTCATATTCCTCATGTCTCTGCCAGAATCTCCTTCAAAAAATAAAACATTCATCATTTATAAACAGGGACACACATTTATCAGTCAGAGAAGGCTTTTAATACTTCAAAATTACTTTAAATATTCAATAGTAGCATGATAAAAGACGTTTCTCTTTACAGCCATAGCACGAATGCTGCAATCATCTCTACATGGCATTACATCTTCATCCCAACGTGTAGCCCTAAATCAGGATTCTTTAAAGCTTTATAGTATATGTACTGTTCAGATTAACCTTGCAGTGCAGACAATTAAAAACACAATATTTCATAATTATTACAAACTGCAGAATAGCCTACAAGGATTTATCAACGCAAAACAACATTAAGCTAGGATAGAGACTTAAATACATATGATTCCATCTTTAAAATATCAGTGTTAAATATGACAAAGTTTAAATATTTACAAATACAGTGTGAAGTTAAATTACTTGAAGGGTGCCCATTGATTGTGATTCAGACACTTGCAGCTCTACAGTGGAGGCAAGTAGAACATGGATGATATAGGCCTAATAGATGTTTGGGAGGGTTTAAATGAGCGTTTGATTAAACAAGTTCTGGCATAAAAAATCTTTCTCAAGCAAAAGGCTGAAGGAAAATGCGTTAATTAGGACTTTAATGTAAAAAGAAAAAAACGTTACTCAATATCTTTTGTTGTTCAAAAAAGATCTTGTGTTGGAAACAGCCTCTGGTGCATCACCAAAACATACTGTCACCATTTCCAAGTGGAGAGCCCGGCAACATCACATATGCAAAATAAATCCTTCAACCTCTCAAATATCCCACCACTGCCAAAGTGCCTGCAGCATATTTAATCTTAAAAATGAGGAGCATGGAGTCTAGTCTGTCATTATTTTATTCCACTTTCCATTTCACACAGTCATAAGTGGTTGAATGTCTTGCTCCAACACGTTGCAGCAGGGGTAAACGCTGCCTCGGAGTCTGATTGGTCCATTCCCCTGCGCTGCTGTGGAGCTTTTAAGCAGGTGTGATTACCTACTTCCAGTCAGAGGTCTCAGAGTCAAATACATCCTAATTTTCTCCACTTTTACAAGTTTTCTGCCTTTCCTGTGCCACTTGAAAGCATCCCCAGCACAGTGAGCATTAATAAAACTCCTCCAAGCTGCTGTTATAATCCAGTATGTAAATGTGTCGTTCCACCTTTTTGTTTAGAGGCATTTCCCCCATTTCCCCCTTTTCTTTAAGGACTAAATGTAGCCTCACGTTGAAGGGTGGTTTTTGCTCTGTCTGTGTGTTAATTCCACTCAGGCCTCATGTATTTGGGGATGCACTGGCAGACGTGGTGGCTGTAGTAAAAATCCTCCTGGCACACACGTCGGGGCTTTCTGCACGGCAACCTGTAACAACTAGACAGAGGAGAAAGCCAGAAGAAACAAGATCAAGAGATAGAACAAAAAAGGGAGAATACAAAGAATTAGGATGATAGAGCCGGAAAAAGAAGATGCAAAAGGGCGGATGAGAGGCGTGGTGAATAAATACAAAATAACACACATGGGATTCTCTCTTGGCATGCTCAATCATTCAGATCTCTTTTGGATAAAACCCCCTGATCCAAGTTTTATTTTGCATCAAACGTTTCTGTGCATGAGAAAAAGATGGAGCACGTCTCCGGAGAGGGGAGGAATATGGCCAAATTCTGGGAACTCATCCTCAAAATCACAGTAGGTGCATTGTCTTATGTGCACCACCTCCTGTGACCAGATGTTGAATTATACTATCAAAGGAAATAAATAGACAAAATGATGGAAATGTGCATGCTGTATTTAAGAGTTGGATTGGGTTGCACCACCAAAAATCCTTTAATCCTTATAAATTTGTGCGTACCTAATTCTTACGTGCTAGCTCAGAGAGTTCCCTCCATTAAGCGGAACTTGCTTGTATGTCGGTGAACTTTCCCACATGATAGGAAATCACTCAAATATGTTTTTCCTTGTCCCTTTATCCGTCTCTGCTCACTGTCATCTCGCTGCTCCAGCCTGCCCGTCTGTCTCTCTGCAGGCCTCTGGGGTCAGGGGGAGTCTGATCTCTTGCATGCTGGCTGTGGGAACCTCAACACGCATGCATTACACGATCAGCGTTTTTCGGACGCCCTGTGTCCATAAAAGGTTGTATGGAAACATGTGAGCGAAATCTTTTTTCGAGTTTGGAATGTATGACATGTCCATTGAGAGTTTGCTCACTTTCTCCCCCTCTCTAAGCTTTGGACCTCACTCTTTCCTCACCCCTTTTTCTCCCACAGAAAGGATTGTGATGGCACCCTAAGGGCCGAACATCAGACCGGACTAGTTTCCCCAGTAGCAAACCACTGGTTCAGTTAACTTATGATGAGCTGACAGAAATGATGCATTGGAATTTGGAAAAATGTGGAAAAGTTTTCCAAAGTTGATGTTTCTGATGCCTCCCCTTTATGCAGTTCCAAAACACTGTCTTAGAGTCGGCATTCCTTTAAGCTTTACTAGTTTCATTGCCTTGCCACCATGTAAGATGGGTCACTTTTCTCATATTTCTTCAGCTATTTGCTTATTTTGATCTAATTTGCCAAAATAAGTTACAAAAATACAGCCTATTTTGTTATTGAAACTACTTTTAGTCCACAGGCCCCTTTTTCTCTCTCTTGAATGGCACTATTGTGAGTTGGTTTCATTTGTGTCTTTATGACTAAGAAAATGTTTGCTTAGTGGCTTTTTAGGCTAAGGGCAGAAGGGTTTAAAATTGCAGTTGGCAGAAAGTGTGGATACTTGGAATAATTTCACTCCCCCAAAGGAGACTCTCTGTTTCCTTCCCTTTTTTCCACAGGGAGAAAGTCTGCAGAGCTGAGAAAGGACGGGGACAGATTGCTCGGCCTGTTGTGCGCCTACCTGCAGGAGTTTGGCATGAACCTCTTGCCCTGCCGCAGACAGGACTGCGGACTCTCCCTGCACTGACATAGGCAGGTGTCGGGGTTCAATGGCTGGTTCCCGGGACACTCTGCAGCACACACACACCCGCAGAGATCATCGTCCCAGCGCTGGCCGGCGGGGCACCACTTCCCCTCGCCTTGACCTTCGCACTGACATTCACCTGCGGGGAGAGAGCGTCATCAGATATCGGCTGGTGCAGCTCTGTCGGTTTTGTTGCTAAATATTTGGAGGTCAGGTTCTGACTTGTTAGATATTCACAAGAAGCTCCTTCAAACTTCCCCTAGTTTATCCTGGCTTAATATGGCCCAGTTGTTTTCAGGAGGATGGCCCCCTTTTCTTAGAAATGTGGTGTATTTACAGGAAATGGATTTCAGAAGTAACACAGTTCTCACAAAACAGGAGCCCTTTTGACACCCAATTAATGAACAAGGACCTACTTTCTAAATGGGGTGTTAAACTTAGGTATCCCCTCATATTCATTTTTTCTAATGATTTAGTTCTCCAAAAAACAATACAGTGTTCCTCAAAAGACCTAAAACGCATTAAATTAATTATTAAAACTAGAAAATGCTAACACATCTTAGGAAACAGGATCTTATGAACTGTTATTTCCAACATTTCAATTTAAAACCTCAAAATGATAACATCTCTTTTTTGAATACTACTATTACAGAATAATACATTTTTTAAAGAACTTCAGTCATTTTGGTTGTTTTTTTCTTCAATTTTGGTTATCCTAAAGTTGTAATATGGGTGGCATTAACACAACAGTCCTGATTATGTACTATATATAATGTGAGATATGTGGATTGCTTGAAAGCCTGCTTACAGGTGTTGTGGTCCAGTTTCCAGCCCGGGTCGCAGCTGTCCTCGGTGAGTCCGTTGCGACACACACAATCGCAAGACGACTCGTGCAGAACCCGGTTCGGCCCGCAGAGAGCCAGAAGCCCCGAGTCCAGCGCCTCTGAGAGCCACGTGGAGACAAACAAAAGGTTTTTAGTTCCTGTAACACAGAAATACAGAAATATACAAAAATGTGTTGCAATCTTATGTTACAGCTGCATAAACTCTAGCTCCAGGGAATTCATTTGCAAAAATTTCCCTTGGAAAAACCCAACAAGCTGAGGTTTCTCAGATTTATTTAATAAAATACGGAAAATCTTTAGGTTATGATTGTATTTAATGGATTTTGGAGCCTGTAAGAGCTTGAAAGTACCAATTATTCAATAGCAAACTGTCTTAAACCATAACTTTAATAATTTATCTTAATAAATCATTTTACCAATATTAAAACGTACCTGTCTCTCTCTCAGAGTAATTAATGGCGTCTGTAGAGACACACACACAGTTCACTGGGTCCCATAATGACCCCGAGGCACAGGGAACTTCGGGTGGGGAACACCTGTACGAACACACACACACATGCACACACACACACACACACACACACACACACACACACACACACAAGTAATATTAGTATTGCATATACACAAAGAGTCAGAGATGAGCTTACACACACGTCCCTCCTCTCTCCCACTCACAGGTGATCTGTCACGGCTCGTCTGATGATGGAGTGCAGCGGCCGCTTGGAGAGGCAATCGCAGGAAGTGTGGTTGACGAATGTTACCATGACGGTGGAGCGTTCCATCCTGGGCGGGGACAGCTCCATTAACTGGGAGGAGGGAGAGACCAAGGTGTGTGAGTACCCAAAATTTTAATCCTGCACAATTTTCTTTCTTCTTTTTCTTCTTCACTTTTTTTCGGGGCAATACTAAATATGATGCTTTAAATGGATCATGATTGGACACGGTTTTATTTTAAGGAGGATACAGATTTCAGACGTGTGGTGGTTGATGTAATGACTGTGTGTTGTAGTGATGTGCAGTTTAAAGGGTCCCGATGCACACATACCAACACCATGCTTTAATCTGAGTGTTTAGTTATTCGGGGAAATAAAACAAAGCTGGGCCCACTGAACATCAACGGTGCAAAGTAACTAAGTACATTTACTTCAGTATAGTAAATTCCTCCTCCTCCTCCTCCGCTGCTTACCGTCTTGTTGACGTGTGTGTGGCTGGTGTTGGTGCAGTAGTAAGCCTCGTTGGTGCAGCAGCCGCCGCAGCGATGCAGCGCCACACAGCGAGGCAGGAAGAACTGACTGGTGGATTCTTGGTATTCTTTGGCCACCTCGACACACACCTCTCTTGGCTGACAGGAGGTCCGCTGGATCTCCTCTAAGATGACTAGCAAATGAAAACACATGTGGTTGAGCGGGGAGACTCTCTGGCAGCTCACTGTAGTGTTTCAAGAAGTGATCTGACAGTTTCTTAAATTATATTATCAAAAGTCCTATTTCAAAAAACATTTTCTCACTTTTTATGTAATTTCAAGTGGTATCAATCAATCTATATAACTTTTTAAGGCTGTAACAACGACGGTATTCCCAATATCCAAGTCTAAAAGCCCTTTATAGGAGTTTCAAAATATTTACCGGACAAAGACTCGTCTACTTTAAAAAGCGGCTCCTCCCGGGGCTGACCCCACAGATCCTCAAGGTCGGAGTGGACCAGAGGGCTCGCTGAGGAGGAGGAGGAGGAAAAAGAGAGAGAGGAGGAGGAGGAGGAAGAGGAGGAGGGCCAGGATTTCTTCCTCAAACATTGCTGAAGCAGGTTGTATTCTGGGTACAGAAGCTGTAAAAGCTGGTCCACACTCGTCACTGACTCCAAACTGGGCTGGTCATCTGACAGTTCTGGAGCCTGCAGACAGGAAGTAAATAGTGTGGTGTATGAACTCGACAAGAAGGGGAAAAACAGGGATTCTATTTAGGCAAAAATATGACATTTGTATGTATATTATAATGTTTTAACGAATGGATATTGTAAAATAAACAGTTGGAGTTTTGCCATTTTTAGCTGGATAGTAAACAGGAAATATCTCTGCAGACAGCTAACAGTGTGGTAGCTACTATCAGCTATATGGGTAGTCCTCTCCACACACACGCACACGCACACGCACACGCACACAGATGAATGGGGGCAAGGCAGCAGCACATCAGTTGATCAGAGGTACTGCCACTCTCATTTCCAGCGTGAGGATGAATTGAAAGCAAACTGCAGGTAATTTAAAGTCTTTGTCCTTCCCTCCCTGACATCCATCCTTCCTCATTTCCTCACCCCTCACTCTCTGTCACCTCATCTTCCTCCAAATTTCCTCTCCATATGTCTCCTTCCTCCCTTTAACTTGATTTTTCCATCTTCCCCCTCCCCCCCACACACACACTGTTGCATTTGAGGTAGCTGCAAGGTCTGATTTTTTTGTCTTTCTGCCTCAGCATTGCTTTTTTTGTGGTTTCTTTTGATAGCATTCAGACGGCTATAAACTATGTCACCTCAGGCGGCCTGATAAAATCTGAAAATACCTGCTGCTGCTGCTTCAGTGCCCCTGAGCAAGACGCTTTAATCTCCTATATCAAGTCCTTTTGATTTGTTTCCTGGCACCCTTCCTTGATGTGCCCTCCATTACAAGATAAGCTTTAAGTCTTCTATGTGCAAGCTTCTGAGTGTCTTATTTCAAAACTATAAAATCACTTTTCATCTAACTTCAAGGTCTGGCAACTAAAATGATTGTACTATTATGAAGTAGGGCTGCAGCAAATGTTATTTATTTGAAATATTCACAAGAAAATCCTCCAGCAAAATCCTTGATTTAAATAAATTGATTCATCGGATTACATGAATTAGTCCTTTTATTCAATCAATACATTTTATTTATGTAATGTAACTTAGATCGGGGAGTAAAACACTTTTTTACCATGTGAAAAATGTTGTTTTTGAGGAACTGCGCTCCAGAAAATATGTATTTTAAAATAATATTTGGTACTTAAATGCTTCTAAAGAGTCCTTGAATGCAACATTAGCTTGAACGACTCAACACACTGGAGAAACAGGACTTGATTATTAATGTTGTGCAGAGAGAGTGTGTAGTAGACCAGGAAATCTCAGTTTACAGTAGCTCTGTAAACCGTTCCTCCTGTGAGTCATCCTGTAATGGTTTTCTGACTTTGTTCCACTGGGGACTTAATGTAAGTCGAATGTTGTGTGTCACATATTTATTCTTCCCCCGGGGAGTTAGCGTAGTTGTTTAGTTTCCCAGGCGGAGGAGAAGCAGAATGGTACAGCTGGCATCACCTAAACAGAAACCAGATCTCTGATGCTATCAGTCTCTCCATTTACCACCTCCTCCCTTTCTGTTCGTCTCTAGCCATCTGATATGACTCAGCTTATGTGTAACGTTAAAAAATAAGGCAAAATGACACTACTAAAACAGCTTAGTATTTAGTTGCGAATAAAATACAAAATGCTAAATCCAAATACCTTTAGATGCTATCATTTGATGCTAACACTGATGGAGTTAAATAGAAGCTCTGATTGACAGCATATTTCTTCTTTTACACACACTATTTCTGCAGGTGTATCTAATATTTGGGCCAGTTTAAAGCGTTTTATGTCAGCCAAATACCCCTAAAGCCTCCGTACCGCTATCAGACATGACTGCTACCTGGATGATACTAAAGAACAGTTATATTTAGGAGTTAGAAGATGGATTATTCTCTCTTTCTTTTAAGTTTTCCCTGATTTCTTCTTCTTCTCGCCCTCCTTCGTGCAGTTAAGTGATTGCATGACATGAGGTCATCGCTGTGGGAAGATGATGTCATGATGCGCGAATGACCAGTGCTTTGGGGTGCAGCATTACACACTACACACACACGCACATGCACACACCCATGCATTCGTCACGCAAACATTTAAAAACACCATTTTGATATTTGTTTTACTCCCATCTTATTATGTAATTAGGATTCCTTTATTCAGTTCCAAGAGGATTGTATTTCCAGTGGTTTTGAACATGATCCCTTGTATTTCCATATGAATAAATGTCGGGGGGTACCATGACGCACAGCTTTTAGAGAGGGAAAGCTTTTACTTCAGCCACAGAGACACTTCCAGGGAAGAACAACAAATGTTACGGCTGACTCCTGCACAGTATTTACAGTAAAGCAGATATCTGAAACCAAAGCTGCATTTTACTGAGAAAACTGGACGTAGTGTTGTTAAAATAACTTCATAGAAACAGGAGGACAAGGAGAACGTTATTTGTTTTAACTAAGACTGCCTTTAATTTCTTAAATAATGGCATTAAACCATTGGATGATTACTACTACAAGGAGTGTTATGCTAGTTAATTGAGCTAATTGTAATAATGATGTATAATATATTTAAAGGGGCCCTATTCTGCTGTTTTTCAGGTTCATATTTGTATTTAGTGTCTCTATTGGGACATGTCTCCGTGCTTTAATGTTCAAAAAGCTCTTTATTTTTCTCATACAGCACCTCTTTTCCCCCTATGTCTGAAACCAGAGCCCAGTCTGCTCTGAGTGGTTAGTTTGATGGCTCTGTTGTGAGTGGTCAACTGCTTAGACATGTCCCGCCCCTTAGCCTGTCTCATACATGTTGGAGCGCTGGCTTATAGAAGTGTGACATAGTGGTGTTTGCGGAAATACACAAAGAAGTCCAATGGAGTCCAATTATGATTGACAGGTCGCTCCCACAGTGTTTTTGGCTTACACCTTCAGTGTGTTTTAATTTCCCGAGACTTCATTTTAGCATTTGGGTCACCTGTAAATGTCTCTAGTGTACTTACCTTTTTTTCTAATTCCAAAACAACACATAAAACCAAGATGGCGGCGGCCAAAATGCCAAATTCATGGCTTTCAAAACTATAGTCAACAATATATTACTTCCCTTTCTTTTATACTTATAGAATAATCTGAGCATTGCCATGTACAATTTTATGCTGACGATACCATTTTAAACCCATCAATTTAAATCTGGCTCTTGGTTCCAAATAAACTAAATATTTGCATTTCACAGCTTATTGATATCCCATCTCCTAGATACGTCACAGCATTATAAACACTTGTTTGCTTTGAAACCCTGAAACCCAAATGTGTTTGGGTTCTTTACATAATATAGCTAAAACAATCCTGTGTGGTGGATTAAAGAGATATCCTGTTTGTCATGCTGCTGCTTGCCACTACCCATAAACCCCCAGGTGGATCATTGTGTGTCTGAATTGTCTTGTTGTGATGTTTTGTTGTCTAGTAAAAAAGCTCTTGATCTCAATGAGACTTCCTGAGTAAACACAGCTTAAATGAGAGCATTAACTTCCATTATATTACCACAGGGCTAGTGTGATACACAGTAGTTGGTGCTCCACCAGTTTACTTGTATTTTCAGGCTGTAGAAGTTAATACAAATAAAGATGATGATGAATGAAATGTCTCACCTTGGTGCCCATGTCTCCAGTTTCGTAATAGTCCGGGTAGTCTTGTACTGCGCACAGATAGCTGCTGTTAAGAATCCATATGAGCAAAGCTGGTATCCACATAGTGAGGAGATGGAGAGGAGAGGAGATATCAGGGCAGAGGAGGAGGAAGTGAGTGTATTTAAAGTGAAAGAAAGGGAGGAAGGAAAGAGGTGAGGAGGGAAAGGAGGAGGGTATCACAGAGTCGGCAGGTATCTCTTCGCTCCTCTCGTCATTTTATCCCGGGACGAAGTTGCTCTTCCGGCGCAGGTTGTTAGAATTTGGGAAGCCAGCTGAATAAAACATGGTGAGGAAACGGCGTCCTCTTCTTCCCGTCAAACACAGCTCCTTTTCTTTTCTTCTTCAAAGGAAGTATGTCCTCTTCTCCTGCTGCGTCTCCATTGTTCAATGTGATGTCAGGTGTCTGTTAATCTCCTCAGTTCTTTTGACCTTCAACTTCTTCGTCAATCTCTTCTCCTTCGCCCTTCACACTTATGCACCTCCTGGCTTTCTTTATCTTTATTTTCTCCTCACACAACAGCTGTGTTCTTCCCTCCCTCCCTCCCTCTCGCAGATTATCCCTTCCCTCTTTATCTGTCTCCTGTTTCTTCCTCGTGAACCTCCGGGGCAAAGCTCTGTCTGTCTCCTTCTTTTCTTTCTAAATCTGTCACAACTTTTCCTGATCCTTTGAGGAACATCAAAGAGGCAAGAGATTATTCGAAATCCTGTTTCCGAATGGAGGTTTTAAAAAAGAAAAAAAGTCTCCTGCTTTTGGTATTCAATCACACAGAGTGAATGTGCGTCCTGCCCTCAGACGTCCTGGTGGAGTGAATGAGAAATAATGCACGATTGGAAGGATTGTATCTGGTGGGCGGAGTGAAGGATTTCACGTAGATGATTCGTGCATAATAGCTGATTATATTTCCGCCCCTTAAAATTGCAGGCTACATAGTGTCTGCAGGAAGCTCCTATCAAAGCATGCCATCATCATCAGAAGTCCTTTATGCGGCCCACAGCGGGGGAAATGTACTGTTGCAGCGAAGGGGGGTCACAAAGGCAAAAATAAACATTAAAAAAAGAGGCATTAATAAAGGACATCAAACAAGAGTTTCCCTCTCCCCCCCTGCCCGAAACGCCACCCATTGAACTCCTTTACTTCTCTGACTTCACTATGTAACGCTCAAGCTTCTATTGGCTAGCGCTCAAACACATAGTATGCCCCGAGGGGAGGGGACATCTATACGTGAATCACAACAGAGCCGGCCAGCTTACCAACCAGAGCAGACTGGGCTCTGGTTTCAGACAGAGGGTGGAAAGAGGTGCTGCAGCACAGGCAGTATGAGAAAAAATAAAGAGCTTTTTGAACATTAAAGAATGGAGACATGTCCCAGGAGAGACACACAAATATGTCATCTTTAAATTCACTGGAGAGGGTTTCAGTTATGAAAACACTCTTCCGTTTCTCACAGATTTGTTATCTTTTCCGTTTTAGTAATTCCTTGTAATAGGAGCAGCTGCCTCTAAAATCGTGTGTGTGTTTGCAGTAGCAGCTAGCCATGATGAATGTGTGTGTTGCTCTAAGTGCCTTTTTATGAGCTGATAATACCTTTGCTCTCTCTCTCTCTCTCTCTCTCTCTCTCTCTCTCTCTCTCTCCCTCCCTCCCTGGCTCCTTTGTGCTTCTCTCTTTTTCAACATCAGGGCTGCTCTCTGTGTGGGAAAGACACGGACATAAAACCCTGAAAGTGCCCTCACACCTGCAGCTGCAAACACCTCTTCCTCCTTTCATCAAGCTGCGTCGTTGTCTTCCTCCGTCCCCCTTTTCCTCTTTTCTCGCTTCTCCCCCTCTTGGTTTTACCGTTTCAAGGTGCTTAAAATGGCAAACTTTACATACCTGCTTAACTATACCGCCCTGAGGCTGCTGGCATGTGTCATGAACAGTGGTGCGCCTTTACCAGTCCTTTTACTTTTGGTACTTAGGTATATTTTGTATTTAAATCAGATTTAAATGCAGGACTTTTACTTGTAAAAAAGTATTTTTACAGTTTAGTAAAACTGCTACTACCTTTACTCAAGTATAAAATCTTAGAAGAGGAGAATAGCTGAGGAAGCTTTATTCTATGGGGCAAAAAGGAGGACGAGCAGGCGGAAGGAGAGAGAGGTGTGACTGGGAAACGCTCAGGTGAGAAAACATCCGATTTTTGGGCCAGTCACTGCCAGCCTTTTCAGGGATTAAAGACACATGCCTCCACACACACACACACACACACACACACACACACACACACACACACACACACACACGGCAGCGGCAAGTGTCTGCTTGCTTTATGTGTTGAAATCCGCACAACCAAATTCCACATTCCTCTCATTGCTGTCTCCATTTCATAATGAAAGCTCGGAGCAGAATAAAGAGGCAGAGGTAGAAGTACTCAGGTCCTTTACTGAAGTAAAAGTACTAACACTACACTGTCAAAATAATCATTTACAAGTAGACGTCAAAATTAAAGAATTATAGTTAATATGATTCCTGATACGTGCTACAAATCTCAAATTGACGATACATACCAAAATGACGACAATACAAAGTTAAAAGATTAAGGAGGACATATTAACTAAGTATAAATACGACCCTGAAAATGAGCACAATATGTCCTCTTTAAGGTTTGTTCTTGAAGTTGTATTGCGATGTGTGGGTATGTCCTGCTTGTTTGAGCCTTGTGGCGCATTAAACATCGTACTAACTTTATATTTCTACTTTAAAAATCCCTAAAAAAGCACGCAGAATAAATTGATAGTAGAAAAGCTCAAAACAGTCACATCTCAAGAAAGAGACACTATACAGATGCACTAATCATGACAATGTTAGAATTTAATTGGTAACAAAAACACATTTTTCTCTGAGCTCTAGATACCATTTATATCCGAGCTCTACAAATACAGAAACTGGAGAAACCACACTGTTGCAATTTGAATATCCATTGTTCTCTGATACAGACATGATACCCTATTTTTCTCAGAGCGCACATTCCTAATCCAGTCCGACGCCCAAATAATGAATTCACTTTGTAATTTGTTATTTTTCTTCTTCTTAAGGAAACAAAACAGCACTGCTTTCAAAAGTATATTAAATTATATTCCAACAAACAACACTAGGTGCCAAACACCCTGAAATATTTATTCAGTTATAAATAATATAACAGCCTGCAAATGTCCATCTAAAGGAACAGTTCACCACAAAACAAATCCCTCTTATCTTTGGTGACATTTCTCAGTCTATTCACATTAATTTTACATCAAAAATAATGTAGATTAAGGATTGATTTTGGGGTGAACTGTCCTTTTAAAACACGCGTAGTTTAATTTGTGGCTCAGTTTCTCTGCTCCCAGGCGTCCTTGCTCCACATTTTCTGTTTATTCTCCGCTGCATCATCCTGTGCCCCGCAGGAGATAAGAGCGCCTTTTGCACCAGACACTGAGGGAGTCCACACAGCAGGGACGTCTTAGTGCAAAATTGTGGAAATCCTTTTTGTGTCCATAGCTATTGGGCAGGTGGTGACTGGAATGGAGGCTCGTCGCCGGGGTCGCCTGTCTTCATGTGCTCCGCTGTTGGACTCTGTTTTGCCAGCGTGCTGTAGATGGTCATGGCCTAAGGACAGAAAAACCACAATAGTTAGGATTCAGGAATCAATCATTTAATCAGTCAAATTGTGTACAATGGTGTGTGGGAGCGTCAGGCAAGGACACCTGTGTAAAGAAACTACCCAAAAATGACCCTTATTCCAAGATTTTTGGTAGTAGAATTCCTCATACCTGCGTGACCATGCCACTGATGTTCCCAGCATTGGAGGGCAGCAGCAAAGTGTTGGACTGTTTGGCGAGGTTGGAGAAAGCAGCGACGTACTGCTCGGCCACACTCAGGGAGGCCGCGGCATTCCCGTTCTGTCAGCAGCCCAGACAAAAATGAAGTTACTGGAACATACCGGCAATATGATTATCCAAGTAATGCAGGATAGAGGCATAAAATGTACCCGTTCAGCCAGAGCTTCTGACAGCAGACGGATGGCCTTTGATTTAGCTTCTGCTCTGGCTAACACAGCCTGGGCTTCACCTAGAGACACAAAAAAGAACACTGTATTATAAGTGCGCTTTAAACCTCCTTTCATTTCATTCCTCTTGCTCATTTCTTCCTAAGCGTGCTAGCGTGTTTGATTTGTGTGAATTTTGAGTCACCAGATCCTTGTGCAACACATTCTGCAGACATGCAATTAAATGCTTTGTGGATTTACTGTAATGACGGCCCCCAAGTCGTACGCTAACAAGACCTTCAATTACATTTGTGATGGCATGATTTGTGCACGGGTCAATGGAAAATCACAGTTAAACAGTTGTTCAGACAAAAGTCAAATGCACCCACCGGCTGCTTTGTTTATCTGCTCTGCCTTCTCGCCCTCTGATGCCAGGATTTGAGCTTGCTTGCGACCCTCAGCGACGTTTATTCCCGACTCCCGCATCCCCTCAGACTCCAGCACTGTGGCTCTCTTCTTACGCTCAGCTTCCACCTGAACAGGAATCAATGCACACAGAAGGAAGTCGAATATTTCTCATAGGGGGAAACAAAATTGGTTTAATTCTCATAACATGTAGGACCCCTCTTGAGTTACAGTCTTCAATTGTCTCACTATTTATATATTGAATTATATATGTTACTTCTTAGGGATGCCTGAAAGCAGAATCCAGCAAAGTATGGCAGAAAATGACTTTTTTGATCATCATTTGGTGTTTAAAATTACAGAAAATATGGAAAGCATATCCATCCCAGTTTGTCTAGGTCTTAAAATGTCTTGTTTAGAGGAAAGGTAACCAGAAAATCAGCCCTTTCCATGTATGAAATTGAGGCTGAAAACATGATTTCTGACATTCCTCCACCAATACAAATGTATGTATCCTTGCTAAATTTAAAGCTACAGGCATGAAAACAGAAAGTTGTCAGTCTTGTTAGAAGTGTGTGTTCATTACCTGCATCTGCATTGAGTCTTTAATACGAGGTGGAACTTGTATGTCTTTGATTTCATATCGCAGGCAGCGGATTCCCCAATCGTCTGACGCCTGGTTGATGGAGCGCACGATGTTGGAATTCAGGGACTCCCTTTCCTGCAGAAGAAGCAGGTTGAAGGTAAATACGTGCATGATTATTTCGTTGCTACGCACTAAAATGTGCAGATGTTTCTCACCCTGAACACTTTATCCAGCGTGAGTTTGCCCAGTTCTGAGCGCATAGTGGTTTGTGCGAGCTGAGTCACAGCGTACTCTGGATCCTCCACACCGTAACTAGCCTGCAGAGAGAAAAAGTCCTCAGTGTCTGTCTGTAATTTCACACAACATCCAATTTTACTGGCGCCACCTGCTGGCTAAACAGAGCTACTCCATTATGAAGTTCAGGTTTTAAAAGACCTTCAGTCCCAGATACATTTTCTATTTCAAGAAATCTATATACAAGCGTCTGAGCAGAGTATTAATTAGTTTAGATCACACTTTTCCTTTAGTAAATGTCACTCTACATACCATAAAAAAGTTCTGGTAATCTTAATTAATGTTTTCATGTCTTTTCTGCTATTTAGCGATTTGATAGCTGGGGAAAATCTAGTTTGTGTAATACTCTCAAGTAGGGTCTGAGATGTTACCAAAATGACCCCTTATAGCTTAAACCCACAGGTAGCACCCACCTTCGCCAGGTTCTTTTGTGTATTATATAGCTTATTATGAAAAGCATACCTTAAAAGGATCCAGTATTCTCAGATAAAGGACCCCGTCAATTTGCAGAGTCACATTATCTGTGTAAAGACAGAGAACACACTTATTGCTTATTTGAACCAATAATAATTACAATTGTTTATGTCATTTGAAAAAAACATACCTAGAGACACAGCCGACTGTTCGGGGATGTCAATGACAATCTCTTTCAGGCTTTGCACGTAACGAACTTTGTCAAGAACGGGAATGAGGAAGTTGAGTCCCTAAAAAGAGAGGACAGGAAATTATAAGTCTTCTATATATTTATACCTTTACAAAGATAAATTGTGCCTTGTGATAATACCCTCCCCGTGTACAGGCAGATAATTACCGGTTCTAAGATCCGGTGAAAGCGGCCCATCCTCTGCACCACCCAGGCCTCCTGCTGCGGCACAAACAGCACCACAGTGTTCATGGGTAATCGGGAAGCCCATCTTTGCTGGGATAGATTCACCCACAGCCTGGGCACAGTCTGCTGGGAGTTCTGCAGAGACAGGAGAGACGTAGTGGTGTATAATTCACAGACCAACAGTGTCTAGTTTGTGGGAAAACAGTCAGGGTATCTATCTGTCTGACTCTCTATCTAGCTATGAATCTATCTATACCTTTAAATAGTGACGTCATTACGTATTTCACGTAAATGAAAGGTTCTTCCTATTTTCTTTTTAAACATCCATGCTTGGCGCTGGAGCTTACAATGTATTTAGTACATCCATTAAGCGGAAATATGTCGTAGTGGTGCAGTAGTAAAACAAAACAGATACGTTTAAACACACAATTTATGTATAGCTAGGCAGGTGCACATAATAACAGACAAAACAATAAGATCTGCGTCACACCTGTTCACACCTGCGCTGATTACAAGCCGGCCAAAAGCATGCAGAAACAGCTAATGTTACCACGTTTACCCAGGTAACCTTGTTCTGGCTTTGTTCTGGATACATCCCTGTGTTTAATGATTCAAGTGCACATATAGTAAGCTTATATGTCGGGTGGTACCAGTTGAAATAACTAATACGTAGAAAGGGTATGGCTAATGTTAGCAGGCAGCTAGCTAAGCAATCTAGCCAACTCGTCTGCGCAGAGAGAATTTAAGGCTTTTATGAACAGTTTTTACCTTAAAAATAGCGCCGCCGGTCCGACATAATGTCCCTAACATGTTTTAAATAAAACAAATTAAATCCAATTGAAAGTTATACAGAAATTGTAGCATCCAAAGTCATGTTATTTCCTGAGTATGCTGGCCGTCTCCATTGCTTTCAACGAATGTTTAAATGCAGCCTCGCCCCCTGTTGGTTCGGATGATAGTCGGGAGAAGAAAACTGCAAGTCCTTTCATTACTATGACATAAAAACAGTTTTTACTAAAGTAAAACAAATGCTGGCAAACATTGAGGTGTTTTTATTCACATTAATGAGAGTTTTGTCTGACCTTTTTAAGAGATTGTGTTATTGTGTCTCGTGGAAAGAAATAGAAAAAATAGGACTCTGGTAAACGACCTTGACAATTCAAGATGTCTTTAATATAAATAATAAAGGACAAAAAGATAGTGAGACAATAGTAGGTGTACTATCAATATTTGCCTGCTCTATTTTTATTTTAGCTCCCATGATTTGCATGCAAGTGTCAAATAAACCGGAATATCTAGAATAAGCTGTCATAGTAAACAGGTCAAGTGTGTAATTGTAAATCTTGTATTTGTATTTTGTCGATTCAAAAGCAATGTAATAACTATATTCTCAACTATTATGTTTTACAGGCATGCTTCATAAAGACGCAACAGTTAAGTGCATAATAATAATGGATTTTTATTTCATGTTTTTTCGCAGGAGTGAAAATGACATGCTGATATTTGTTTTTCAATTGAAAGCATATTAAAGCTGCAGAAAATAAATGATCTCAGAATTCAAAACAGCCGAACAGTTATGAAGAGAAGCTCAACGTACGTACAAGCTATGGTTAATCACAGTGATAGCATTTTTAAAAACGTTAAGAAGGCTAGAATAAAACAAACTGAGGGACTAGAATATATTTGACTACTGAAATACAATACATATATCTACATGCAGGGACCACTCACATGATCACATTCATCACATCATGCATTATTTTATCTGGTTTCTTAGTGTTTATGAGAGCTGGTAAAGACAGAAGCAACACATTTTTACGATGCAAACCACAGAGATTAAACATAATTAAGTCATGCCAGGCTTTTAAGTAAAAATTCACGTCAGTTATATGTTCTCCATTCAATTTGATGTGTTATTGTGTTTTTTCAGCAGGGTGCTTGTGACTGTCGACTGTCATTAAGGATTTCACAGTGAGTATGGCTAGAGAACTCACACACACATACAGGTGATACAGACAGCATGTTTTATCAAAACTGTAACAAGACTAAACACAGAGACCTTAAAGTCCCGGGAGTGAGGCTGCAGTATTCTGAGGGTGAAGATTACTTTTATAGCTTTTCTAAACCAGGGGTAGAACAGAGTGTAAATGAGAGGGTTCAGACAGGAGTTCAACAGCATGATCCAAGACAACACGGCAAAGTATGACAGGAGGTTTGACGTGTCCTCGCCTGCTAGAGAGGGGTAGTAATACGGGCAGAAGCACATCAGAAACACAGCTATCACAATCCCCAGTGTCCTGGCTGCCTTCATCTCTGATATCTTAGCGGTGGGACCTGCAGCGACAGCCTGCGAGCGGATCACACGCACCTGAGAGATGGCAACAACAAACACCCTGATATACAGAACCACCATGACAGTACAGGGCCCAACAAATGTGACAAACAGGTCAACAATTCCTGCAATGTGGCTGATGACCACCACACATTCTCCGTGGCAGGACTGGAACCTGTCCGGCCGCCCTAAGTGTCCCATAAGGATACAGCCGTTGTAGAGGACAGAGCAGGCCCAACACAGACAGACTGAGGCTTGAGCTCTGGGCAGGGTGATCTTAGAGGAGTAGAGCATTGCGTCGCAGATAGACAGATAACGGTCGATGGAGATCAGCACCATGTTGCCCACAGAGGCAGAGAGCAGGCAGTAGGACACGTACGGAGTCAGAGCGCACATGAGCCGGCCCAGCAGCCAGCACGTCTCCATGTAGCGCAGGCCTTCGATGGGCATCACCAGCAGCCCCACCAACAGGTCGGACACGGCCAGGGACAGCAGCAGGCTGTTGGTGGGGGTGTGCAGCTGCCGGAAGTGGGAGATTGAGATGATGACGAGCAGGTTGAGGGTCACAGTGAGCAGAGAGACGAAGGCCAGCAGGGTGTAGAGCAGAGCGGAGTCGGATTGGGGGGCAGGCAGACGCCTGCAGGAGGAGTTGAGGTTGGGGAAGCAGAGCAGAGAAACCCCACTGCTGTCCATCAGGGAAGAGAAAGGAGATGCTACACCCTATCAAAAAGTCCATTTATCCTCCTCAAACCCCACCTCCCAGCTTTTACAAACACCTGATGAATGATGAAATTTCTCCCTCCTCCTTCTCACTATGCTATACTATGAATAAAGCCCTCTGTAAACAGCTTTAATAAACAGATAGCAATACAACTAAAATAAGTATTGCGTATGCAAGTGCTACTAAAGTGATATTTCTGGATCGAAGTATTATAAAAGTCATATTTCTAAAAAAAACGGCCTATAAATACATGCTTTATAAAATTCCATACAGTTTGCAAGACTTCAGAGGTGGTACAAAGAAAAGGGTTTAACTGACACTCAGACACCTCTTTTTTGTATTACATGTTCTCTTCCATTTTATTTTTAAACATACAAATGAATGATTATATCATGAGGTGAATTTAGGAGAAATCAACAGACGCATCCTAAACTTGACCTATGGAAGCAAAACAGCTCAAACCCTCAAAATGATCTGTGTAAGAACTAACGTTTGTATAGCCTTAAAGTGTTTCTGTGCGCCTTTAGACTGACGTAAATGTTCTCTAACCATTGAATCTTTGTGATTCATAGGCCTGATTCACACGGATGCCTGCTTCCAAATCGATAAGTGTTTGGACGTTAAGTGTGACGATAATAAGCCACTCAAATACAGCAAGAGAAAATCGGAATTTGGACAGCATTAAAATGAACCATGGCAGAGATAAGTCACCACATTTATGAGGTTATTTTTTATATTTACAGCTGGCAAGAGAAGTGCATGAAAGCCAGGTTACAATTCTCACAAATAGTGAACTGAAGGGGCTCAACTCTACTCACTTTAAACAAAACAAAGAAGCCCACTGACTAGTCTGTGAAATAAAAACATGGTTATTTATTATATTATATCAAAATTAACTAGAATGAACACATTTTTTTTTGTACAGTCTTGTTAGTGCTCGTTTTTAATTTCACCTTTTTTATGATTCATTGACGCTTATGACAGTGGGGTGAAGTGAAAAAAGTGTTTCCACATAAGGACAACAGCTGTTATATGTCAAATACAGTGTTTCATTCAAGGTCGTTTCACATATATTTACAGAGGGAGGTCATGGGAGTCGGGGGCAATGCTTCTCATTCAGTGATCAGGTTTGTATTCATGAGAAAATCAGTTAACGTGGGACAAAAAGGACGAGCTCTGTCTGAGGGCGTTGTTTTGGGTTTCTGTGGCTGTGCAGCAGATTTAGATTAGGAAATGTTAGCGGAACACTGAAGAACAACAATAAACAGATGTTTTATAGCCCTCTCTACAATACTTTTCATCCTGGGAGTGAGGCTGCAGTATTCTGAGGGTGAAGATGAGTTTGATAGCTTTTCTAAACCAGGGGTAGAACAGAGCGTAAATCAGAGGGTTCACACAGGAGTTAGTCAGCATGATCCAAGACAACACAACGTAATAAGACAAGCTGGTGGAGGTGTCCTCGCCTGCTAGAGAGGGGTAGTAATACGGGCAGAAGCACATCAGAAACACAGCTATCACAATCCCCAGTGTCCTGGCTGCCTTCATCTCTGATATCTTAGCGGTGGGACCTGCAGCGACAGTCTGCGAGCGGATCACACGCACCTGAGAGATGGCAACCACAAACACCCTGATATACAGAACCACCATGACAGTACAGGGCCCAACAAACGAGACAAACAGGTCAGCAATTCCTGCAATGTGGCTGATGACCACCACACACTCTCCATGGCAGGATTGGAACCTGTCCGGCCGCCCTAAGTGTCCCATAAGGATACAGCCGTTGTAGAGGACAGAGCAGGCCCAACACAGACAGACTGAGGCTTGAGCTCTGGGCAGGGTGATCTTAGAGGAGTATAGCATTGGGTCGCAGATAGACAGATAACGGTCGATGGAGATCAGCACCATGTTGCCCACAGAGGCAGAGAGCAGGCAGTAGGACACGTACGGAGTCAGAGCGCACATGAGCCGGCCCAGCAGCCAGCACGTCTCCATGTAGCGCAGGCCTTCGATGGGCATCACCAGCAGCCCCACGACCAGGTCGGACACGGCCAGGGACAGCAGCAGGCTGTTGGTGGGGGTGTGCAGCTGCCGGAAGTGGGAGATGGAGATGATGACGAGCAGGTTGAGGGTCACAGTGAGCAGAGAGACGAAGGCCAGCAGGGTATAGAGCAGGGCAGAGTCGGAGTCGGGGGAAGGCAGACGCCTGCAGGAGGAGTTGAGATCGGGGAAGCAGAGCAGAGAAACCCCACTGCTGTCCATCAGGGAGGAGGGAGGAGGGAAATGGTTCAACTCTCTGCAACACTGGTCATTTATGCTTCTTTAACATCACCCTCCCATTTCGCTACGAGATGATGCATCTCAGAAAAATCTTCATCTTCATCACCCTCCCTTTTTTTTAACACTCAGTTGTCTCATTTTGCATCATCTCCAACTTGATTTTACGAGTACAATAGGGCAGAAGTCCACCAAGGAGACAAAACCCATTCAAAAATGAAAGAGGACATCAATACAATCACAACTAGATAGATTAGAAGTAAATAAATCAGATAAAAGGTCAAATGACAAATGTGAACCCATGTTTCTCACCTATAAGTAAAAGAAAACGATATACTATACCATGAAGCTTTGAAATAAAGAGACATACCACTTTAAGTAAAAGGTCATATGTTGCATTGTTATAGGAGCTTGGAATCGCAGACATTTATAATAGTCCCATTTAATTATATATATGTTTCTTCTGCAGTTAGACTTTCCCACAGTTTCAATCCACATCTAACTAATGAAATTCACATCAAGCTGCTAAAATATTGACCGCCTTAGAGAGACAAATGTCCGTCTCTCTTTAACCTTTGTTAACTTTGATGTTTAGCTTATAATTATGACTTACGGAAGTTTTGGCCGTCTAGCCAACATTTACACCACTGTAATGTAAATTGCCTTGTGCAGTTTGTCCCTCTGACCAGATGTTCTCCAATACTCTTCAGAATGTAGAATTTGATTGGCTGTTCCCCTTCTTCCTTCCCTTTTAAGAATCTGGTTTAATGTTTGATCGCGTTCAGGTCCCGGTACCACATTGGTCGAGCAGGTTATCTGGCCTCCGGCTGGAATTGATTCTGTTAAATGCTCTGCTCTTTGTTAAAATAACACAGCTTTGATTTGAAGCTTGTACATTTGTTCTTTTCTTACCAGAAGGTGATTAAGTGTGGAATTTCCACAACACTCGGGACCTGGGATTTTTTTTTTTGCCATAAAAACGCTGTAGCTACTACTCACCCCTTGAATCTTTTCATTATGCTAAATTCTAGTTGGATTTTTTTATTGTGTTATCATTCCTTTTCGACGCATTACAGCTGAATTTTCCAGGACCCTTAATACCAAAGTAGTACATTTATTAAATACATTTATTTACAGATCTGGATTAATGATGAGAAATCAGACTTTAATACACCTGGAGTAAATTCACAAGCTACCCTGCAGTATACAAAGCCATTAAAAGTAGCTGCACCTTAAAGAACACTTTAATGATCAATAATTATAAAACATATCATATATTATAAGAAAATGAGTCATAATTCCTACCCTCTGGTACTTTTACTTAAGTGCAAGATCTGAATACTTCTCCGACCTCCGGTTATTCATAAAGGCTCTTGGGTGTCTCCCTTACTAGCAAGTTAAAAAGGTAAAGCAAGAATCAGAGGAATAATTGATACCCTTTCCGATACCAAATCTTAATTCCCTTTCATGGTCAATGATAATTTAATGAGGTACTCTATGCTAAATATCAGGCAGATGTTTTTATTCTGGGAGATGTCTGTCCCCATTGATTTTCATTCATAAAGGGCCATTTATCAAGGTCTTATAAGCCAATGAGTTTGTAGATTTAAATATTAGTAGGTCGTTCAAAAAGGGATATTTTGTAGGCTTTGAAGTGGAGTTCTAGCTACAATACGTAAACTATTTTTCCACGGCAGAAAGGAAGACGCAACAATTCCTATGAATGACATATCTGTTTGAAAGAGTTTCTTTGCGACTTGTTTACCTGTTTTCCTCCCTCCCGTTTGTTTTTAAACACCTCAGATTGGACTTGTGTCGAGTGGTTTGGAGGTGTGAATACACAGAAACAGGTAGATATTATAAATCGTCTCCTAATGAGGCGCTTGTTTTGCTGTGAGGTGCGAAGCTGTAATTTGATCTCCGAGGCATTACTGTCTTTGTATTTGTGTGCACTGTATATGTTACATCAGATTTTAGCCCTGCAGTCATGGGGGGAATAAAAACAGGGACTCCCATCGATATCTTCTTGGAACTTCTTTATTAATACTTACTTTTCAGAAATCACTTTTTATGGGGGGGGACAGCCCACATTGCATGAGATCAACAAGACCCACTTCTATACAAGGTGCAGTGAAGTCCAAAGTTCTATAAAACAAACGTGTAGCATCTCCTGTCATATAGGTCAGAGGAAAATGTGATGATCTCGGAGAAAATCACCCAAAAACTGAGTATCGTATGTCGGGTATAAGTCATAGTATAGTATGTTCAAAAAGAAGGGTTATAGTTCAGTTGTGTAATGCAGTTTCATGAACACTCAAGGTGAAGGACAAGTTTATTGAACAAAATGAACACCTTCAGATCAAATGGTTCAGTGTGATACAACACTGCCTCAAAGAATACATTGCAGTGATTTTAAAGGGCCAACACAAATATATCAACTGAAATAAGCCAAGAGAAGAGCTTTTCATTTACATATGCCACAATTGAATGACATACTATGCTATTACTGCTCTTTTAGACTAAACTACGACTTTTTGACAGAAGTCTCAGAGCAAATGGGAGTTACAGTATTTTATAAACGAGTTTTAGAAGTTTTATGTTCAATACCCATTAGATGCAAAACGTTTGGATGTTCAACACCCCAAGTGTAGAATTTGATTACCAAACAAAACAGATCAAATGGCTGACATGGATAAAACACTGCTTTAAAGACTCTGGTTCTTCTTGTCTCCCCTCAGGAGTGCAGAGAGCCCCACCCGCCAGTCTGAGGACTGCAGCTGCTGGAGAGCAATGATGCGCTCCTCTTCACCCATGTCAATGACTCTGCTGCCTGAACGGTGTCTCTGAGAATAGCATTGGCATCCTTTAAAGGAAAATAGAGCCTTCAAACAACAGCCCATGTTACTGTAGCTACTCAATAAGTCAGCACTGCATTATGTCTCGCTTTGCATCAAGCCTTCTGCATAACACACATTACACACCAATGTTTGTTTGACATAGAGAGGTTAAAGGTTTAACAGTTCACAGCACTATGACTTGTTCTTTCCTGTTTTCACATTTTCTGTGTGTGACAAAATCTACCAAACAACACATGAGTATCACATACTGCATAGCTCAGAGAAATGACACTGGTCTGGTATGCTGGAGTCTTGGGTTCGATCCTCATGAGGTGCACGAGTTTTCCAAAGTGAAGAATAGCTTTACCAAATGAATGAAAGTACTGTCAGGTCAAATAGCTCAGAGGGATAGAACACAGACTGTGAGACTGCAGGTTGTGGGTTCGAGGCTTTTCAGGTGCAGTGATCTTTAGGTCCAAAAACCCAAATGAACAAGTCATAAGCTCTACGGAACAATAACGTCTCAGGACAAATAGCTCAGAGGGTGTGGTGACCCACAACACACACGACACCTGAGGTTGTGTGTTCGAATCCTCGTTAGGCATAGTGATTTTAAAGTGCTTTACTCAAAATGAAGAAGATAAATCCGCTCTTCTTGTACATGAGTTGGTGGCTGACTGGGTTTCTCCTCGGCACTTAGGCACCCGTCTCACAGGTGGATTCACCACAGTCCCGTTTCTGCCTCTCCCCCTGTGCCACCAACACAGTGAAGGACTACTTTTCCTCTCACCCGAGCAGTAACCCCAACAGCGACCAGCTGGTGGTGCTCGCCCTGATGGAGAGCCACAATGAGTGGCTGAGGAGGTGCAGCGACCCCTCCTCTGCAGAACCAGACCTTGAGCAGCTCCTGTTCGCTGAAGAGTCTTATGTGTGACGGTAGAAGAACTAGATTACATGCAACAAGGAGAATACAAATCACAGCTCAATGTGTCTTTGGGTATCTGCATCAGTGGCACAGTGGGCTTATCTTGGACATGAAAGGTGCCAGTGTGGGTTCAAAACCTGCCGCTGCTAGAAAGCTACCAGCAGAACATTTTAAAAACGTATACAGGAACAAGGAATACATTCAGAAAGGTACAGAAAGTACGATTCAGGGTCATGAGTTCACTTCTTATAAGGTACCTTTTTGGCTCCTGAACTGACTCACTGTATGTTATGTAGCGCTGCCTGTCAGATGAATTAGCTCAGTGTGATACAAATGCTCTCAGAAAGCTTTAGGTTGTGAGTTCAACTCCCACAGTGTGCGTTCATCAATTCATCATTACATCCAACGACCAAAGAGAAGAAACCTAAACATCTAACAGAAGTGAGGAAAGCATGTCTGATCAGATAGCTCAGTGTGATAGATGTTTGGGTAGAAGCTCTGAGGTTGTGTGTTCGATTCTTGTTAGGTGCAGCACATTTAGAAGTCCAATTATAAATAAATACACTGCCTTGAAGACTGGAGGATCTGTGTTCAATCCTTATTATTTGCACTGAATTTCAGGTAAAACATCCAAAATGATGAACTGTGTCTCACTGAGATAAAACACCTTGAAGACTGGAGGCTCTGGGTTCAATCGTCTTTGTTTGTACTTGTTTTCATTTCTAAATGTTGTAGAAAAGAGTTTTCCATTTACAAACGTTGGAGGCACAATTGTATGAAATAATTACAATGACAGTTTTTTTCAGAAGGACTAAACTATGACTTCTTTTATATCCTTTTTTAAATCTTTGTCTCACAAAGTCTACCGAACACCATGCCAAACTCTCAGATCAAACGGCTCAGTGAGATGCACTTTTGTTCAGAAGAACTGAGGTTTCAGGTTCGAGCCCCATGAGGTGCAAAGGTGCTGGATGTTGAACTCCCAACATGTAGAATAAGATTACCAAATGAAACAGAGTTTTCTCAGGTCATATGGCTCACTGAGATAAAACACCGCCTTGAAGACTGGAGGTTCTGGGTTCAATCCTCTTTATTTGCACAGATTTTCAGGTAGAACATCCACAATGATGGAAGAAAGAACAGAGAAGAGTTTCTCATTTACAAATGTTGGAGGCACAGTTTACTGAAATACTTCACTGACAGTTTTATTGGATGGACTAAACTACGACTTGTTCTATTTCCTATTTTACATTTTCTTTGTGACAAATCCTACCAAACAACTGATAACTGTCTCAAGTGAAATAGCTCGCTGTGATACAACACTTCTCGGTGAGCTGAAGTCTTAGGTTCGAATCCCGGGACATCCAGGCATTTTCAAGTCTGACACCCAAAGTGGAGAATGAGTTTACCAAATGAAGGTTCTGTCTCTCAGGACAAATAGCTCAGAGGGTTAAGTGACAGGTCAGTAGACCTGAGGTTGTGTGTTCAAATCCTTTGTGAGCTGTAGTGATTTTTAAAGTGCTTTACTCAATGGAGAAGTGAAATGTGCACGGAGAGCAGAGCTTCATGTACATGTATGTGGCCTCAGGGGTTAGTTCTCGGCACGTAGGCGCCCGTGTCGAGTTCAGATCCACCACTTAAGTGTACGGGGTTCGAATAGCGAACAAGGTAGATAGTTACAATAGATCAGAGGTAGATCAGTAAGGCAGAGTAGAAAGGCAGGCAGGCAGGCAGACAAGGAGAGGCAGGACTCTGATAGAGTAAAGTAGGGGGTCAGGATAAGGAAGTACAGAAAACGAGAAAAAACAGTGGGTTTTTTTGTAATTTTTTGGGGGTTTGTGAAAGCAGCAGTGCAGCCGCAGGGGGGATTTGAACCCTGGCAGCTAGGATTCTTTTTTGGCGCACTGTGCACCTGCTCTACCAGGTGAGCCACCGGGTAATACACAGAGTAATAGGTTTAAGTTTTATTTATTTTACTATTTTACTTTTGGTACTTTCAGTATATTCTGATGTTCTACTTTTACTTGCGTTAGATTTTGAATGAGGACTTATACTAATAACAAAGAACACCTTTGATGGATCCTTGGTGGCGAAGGTTTCTTTTT